>NC_138035.1:14845116-15415504 GCF_964106645.2 Podarcis pityusensis
CCAGGTAGGAGGACATGGCTACACCTTGCGGAAGCAAATTCCAAAGTTTCTCAAAGCTGCGGAGAACTTCTAGTGCCTTAAATGGCTCAGGACTGCAATACCTCAAGGACCGCCTCTTTCCAATTGAACCTACCCGGACCCTGAGATCATCTTGTGAGGTCCTCCTTTGTGTGCCTCCTCCTCAAGAGGTCCAGAGGGTGGCAACACGAGAACAGGGCCTTCTCTACAGTGGCTCCCTGTCTGTGAGATGCTCTCCCCAGGGAAGTTTGCCTGGCGCCTTCATTATACACCTTTAGGCGCCAGGTAAAAACGTTCCTTTTAACCAGGCCTTTGGTTGACCTGATTGACATCCTATGCCCTTTTGAAATGCGGCTCTTTTTTGGTGTGTGTGTGTGTGTGTGTTATTGGTTTATTGTTTTTATTTTTATTTTGTATATTGTGATCTTTTCTGTGAACCACCCTGAGACCTCTGGGTATAGGGCAGTATATAAATTCAATCAATCAATCAATCAATCAATCAATCAATCATGTTACAAGACCTTTCTCCACATCATACAGAAACCTACATGCCATTATCATGACCCTCTTATTACAGTGGTACCTCGGGTTACATACGCTTCAGGTTACAGACTCCGCTAACCCAGAAATAGTACCTCAGGTTAAGAACTTTGCTTCAGGATGAGAACAGAAATCGTGCTCTGGCGGTGCAGCAGCAGCGGGAGGCCCCATTAGCTAAAGTGGTGCTTCAGGTTAAGAACGGACCTCCAGAACGAATTAAGTTTGTAACCAGAGGTACCACTGCACTTGCCACTTTACAAGACAACATATAGCCGAATTTTTCCTCATGGAGCTACTCCACCCCCATGATCACAATTTTCGCTCTTCCTTAATTTCCTTCCTTCCTTGATTTTTTCCTCCAGATTGTTTCTAAGGTAAGACATTTCAAACCTTCCCATGAGCTGTGTTCCCCTCAGCCCACTACAGCCAAAGTCCTTTGGGTCCCTCTCCTTCTTAGCCCACTGTAACGCTCAGGATAAGGTGCCCCCCACCCGCACCGCCTCTCCTGGGAAGATCCTACGTGGATTTGGGATCTTGTCTCTGAGACCGGTTATCCTTATTAGCAAAGGACGGTTATCTGTGTGTGGTCTCTTAATGGTATCCGATTAGCTTTCTTCCCAGGGTGGTCCAGCTATCTTGCAGGACGTCTTGCAGTAGGGAAGGCCTCAGAAAAACAAACGCAGAAGAGTGTCTCATTAAGCACTCCTTTCACCTGAAAATGGTTCCCACTTGGATGTGTCGTATCACATTTCTGGTATATTTAGCGATCTAATGAATCGGAGGTGCACTTCATTGTATGCCTGTTTTCCTCCTAGTTAGCTTGGCTTTACGCTCCGGTGTACCTCAAAGCAGGTGTGTATATAAATATCAGCTTCTCAATCCGATTTGTGCGTCTGACAAAATACAGCTGTTGGCCATGAAAGGCGACAGCACAAACTATCGCCTTACAAGGCAACCCTAAACACTTCTGCTCAGAAGTATTGGATTCAATGGGGGCATATTCCCAGGTTAAGTGACTGTGATAACGTATCCAGAAGAAACAGCTTGGGGGATAAGACTTGGGAGTCCAAAAATGTCTGAAGGTAACCATTTTGGCTACCCTGGTGTAGCTGGTAGGTGAATGTCTGCATGTGTGAAAGAAATGGGGTGGTTGGATAGTTTTGTGTCATTTTAGGGCGTGAAACTTAATTTTTGCAAATTTCTTCAGTGAGGTTTTTTTTTAAAAAAATGCTTATGGGTGTGAGGAATTCAAATCTGCTATTATTTTCATGACTGGACAATATTTAGCTTGGCAAGTCTACGTCTGATGAAGAAGCACATAATCTGCTTTTGGAAAACCAAAGAATTTTGATTTTCCCTTCTGAAAATGTCAGGCGATGATAAATAAAAGCAACAATAAAAATATTAATATGGAATATAACTGCAAGTACTAGGTAATCATTTCTAAAGATGTCTATGAAATTTTACACACGTTTTACTTACCAAGCAAAACTCAGTTAATTTAACCAAAATATTTTTTTTTTTGAATTCACGAATCGTGCCACAACTCTTTGACACCTCTCATTTTGGGACTTTGAAAGCTGAAAAACTCAACGCACCCTAATTATTGTGGGGTGGGGGAGAGAGAGATTTGAAGAGGAAGGAACAGAGAGATGAGGGGAAGGCTGTTGAGATAATAGTGGGGGTGGGATGTGGAATGTGGTCCTTTTATCCGAGGAGCAAGAAGGGGATGTAGGGGCCGAGCCACAAAATGGAGAACATAGAAGAATGAATTTACAAGATGGAATTTGGTCAACTGCCTGCCACTGAGTCTGGGACGTGACATGTTCCTATGGAGCAGAATGAACTTGCTTTGTGCTGAGTTCAAGTCATACACAGTCTTGCCAGGGATTCTTTAGCTGTGATTCCTGCACTGAAGGATCCCCTAACCCCTGACATAAGGATCAAAATTAGGCAATGTCGTCGAAGTGCTATACAAATGTTGTATTGTCACCATTATCCTAGCGGCATTTGTAGCCTTTATTTTTTTTCCCCTGCAGAAAGTAGCATCAGAGAAAATTGTAGAAATAATAACACAATGAGTCTAATTGGAAGCCAAATGGTTTTGTTTTGTTTTTCCTTTTTTCCCTTCCCCTCATCCCCCCCCCCTTCTTCTTCCTCTTCTTTTTTCTGTTTTGTGCCTCCTTTCTTGGTCTTTCTCTTTTTCATATATTAAGAAAGAGATAAAGAGATAAAAGTGTAATATAACAAGTTCAGTAAGTTAAAAGTGATGTGTAATTTTTCTATTACTATTTATATATTGTTAAAATTGGTTAATTGTGATGAATTGATGTAGCAACTGCTGCGGTTTCCCCCCTTGTTATTGTTGAATTCTAAATAAAGTATTATTCTTTAAACAAAAAGAAAAAAAGAATGTAGCATCAGAGAACCAGCCTTCAATAATAATAATAATAATAATAATAATAATAATAATAATAATAATTTATTTATTTATACCCCACCCATCTGGCTGGGCTTCCCCAGCCACTCTGGGCGGCTTCCAAAAAAATATTAAAATACTGTAATACATCAAACATTGAAAGCTTCCCTAAACAGGGCTGCCTTCAGATGTCTTCTAAAAGTCTGGTAGTTGTTGTTCTCTTTGACATCTGGTGGGAGGGCGTTCCACAGGGCAGGTGCCACTACTGAGAAGGCCCTCTGCCTGGTTCCCTGTAACTTGGCTTCTCGCAGTGAGGGAACCGCCAGAAGGCCCTCGGCGCTGGACCTCAGTGTCCAGGCAGAACGATGGGGGTGGAGACGCTCCTTCAGGTATACTGGACTGAGGCCGTTTAGGGCTTTAAAGGTCAGCAACAACACTTTGAATTGTGCTCAGAAACGTACTTTGAAACGTTCAAAGGAAAGAAAGAACAGCAAACCAATATGATACCACAGAATTATATTTGTTTTTCTTCACATTGCAACATCCACATTGTTCATTTTTTTGTGACAAGTTTTATCTCTAATAATTCTGAATACATATTTACTATTATACATTTATACCAAGAGGCACTTCCAGTAATTCTGGCAAAAAAGAGGAGCATCATTATAGTGTCTAACTTACAAAAAACAGTAAAAATAAATAATGTTTATCTAAAAGATTTCTCTCTTTGTTTTTTGTTTTTTTTGTTTAAATCCCTGTACAGAATCTATTTTGTACAAAACATTTATCAGCCATTAACTAAAAATCACTTAACAAATACTTGTGAAGGGAATATATTAAGTATTGCTACATGTCTTAAGTGCAAGGATATCAGTGAAAGGTAAAAAAAAGATTTCCGCCGGTCCGTGAAAGAGCATCATCTTTAAAAAAAAAAAGAAGAAAAAAGAAAATCACACACACTCACACACACAAAATACAAGGCCTTGTTCTTGAAGTGTTCAAAACGAAAAGAGGAGGCTTGGTTATTACAACAATATTGACAATATATAAATATAAATTAATGAATGTAGTACTTAGTGAAAAGAACACCGTGTTTAAAATGGACCAATACTGATGGCACGTCCCCGTCCCCCACCTTCCTACTTTGGTTGGCAGTTCCCTTTGGGCACGAGTCAGCCAAAAGTGAGGCACTTAGTCCCAATTTCAAGGAGAAATCTGCAGCCCAGTTCCACTCACTGACCTCAACAGGACTGGCTCCCAGGTTCATCTGCATAGAATTGCAGCCTCAAGGAGGAACGTTGTGTTTCTGAAGCCGCTAGCTCCCCACTCCCCACCCCCAGTTCTCCTTTTTCAGCAACTTCAGGGATTGGGAAACAATTTTCAGCCTAACGGCCGCACCCCCCTTCTGGGGAAAGGGAGAAATCGCATGCCGCAGTGGGCGGAGCCAGAGAGAAGAGTGGGAGGAGCAGCGAATGCAAATTTTACCGTTGTGCAGGTATGGAAGAGGCACGGTCTGAGGTCAAGGAGACATTCCCACTTGGCAGGAACTCTCAAGGGGGGGGGGGAATCAGGACCAGAGAGGAGCATGGCCTGGGGTGCTGGACAGAGAGGGCTGAATTGACACATCTGGCACCTTTGCTACCCCTGAGCTTCATTCTCATGCTCCAAGACCTTATGAAATAATAGTTTCCGAGAGAAATAGCAACCAGGCTTTGATGGCATGCAGGAGAGACAGAGCATGAGGCTGAAAACTACCTTTAATATCAAGCACTGGAAGTGCTGGATTCTGGTTGGCTCATGCCCTTATGTTTTCGGAGTTTTCTTCTTTTTAAAAAAAGAAGTGGATAGCTCAAGATATTGCTTTAGAGGAAAACCTGCAAGATTTTAGCGCCCGTAAACTCTGCAAAAGGGCTCTTCTAAAAAAGAAAGGTGCAAACCTATGTAATGGAACATTGAGAATGCATTCTTTAACAAGTAATAAACAAGGACCGCCATGATCTGCCAAAAGCTCAGGTTGATTAGAAAACATAGCCTGTGTCATCAACAGACACACCTCAGAGGAGGCGCTCCACACCTTGAGTGTTGGGAAGCAAAATGATTCGCTGGGGAGACAAATGGGCGTGCAATGCTTTTACAGGGTGTGCACACCCATTTGTTCCAATGTGAATTTTGCACTAACAAAGGAATCGGCTTCAAGTCTTGTGACAGTCAAGTACATAATCATCTTTCAAAGGGTTGCCTAGGGCACCATTCTTAACCTCGGAGGATTAGTCGGATCAAAGCTGGACGTAGTTGCAGAATGTATTTCAAACGTGAGGATGTGCGATTATGCAAACGACGTGAGGCTATGTGATTGCATCTGGGAAACAAACGGTTAAGCATCACCTGGTGTGGATGCTGTGCACCAGAACGAGCGCAAGCAAATCGGCGGGGATCACGCATATGAAAAGTCATGCCTGGGACAAAATGGTGTGGGCCAGGAATTGGCAACTGAGGAGCGTGTGGGCCAAAGCTGACCCCCTGAGTAGCAGCATCTGGGTCTTCAAGTTGCCAAACAGAGACAAGAGGCCTAGCAGATCCCTTCTGTGGGTAGGCTGGAACCTTGGCCTTCCACACACCACCTCCTCTCTTAATAGGCCTCTCCAGTAAAATAGGATCAGGCGATATCAGGAATAATAACATTTGAGCCACTGGGACAGGTTAAGCAGAGGTTCAGATAATGCAAATGCTTGAGATTTTAGTTGAAATCCAAAGGCCACAACTCTTCTATCGCTCACATTCAGATGCTCTAATCCAATTATAATCTGATTGAAGGCTGGAGCTCCAAGGTGTGTATGGAACTCACCTACCTGCAAGGGTTTTTCTATTTGTTTCAATTGACTTTTCAAGACATTTTACTGTTTGAGGTGAAGGTCAAGATGGTGCACTGCTCTCCATTCCACTTTCAGAAGCTGACTGGGCTGGCAGACGAATCTTGCTTCGATGCTGGCCAGAGGAGTGTGTTCTCCACCATACCCGAGGCACTAGAGTAGATTTGTAGAGAGGGTCCAGAACAGGCCGTGTGGCCTGTCCTCCTCAGAGGGGAGCAGTTTGGGGAGGCTTATGAGGAACAGTCAGAATGCTGTGATCACTGCTCCCTAGCACCTGCCTGCTCACTCTGCTAAATGAAAGAGCCGGTTCTGCTGTTCATAACTTCCATCAACATGCCTGATGGTATGAACCCACCATTAGCAAGAGTTTCATTGCCTGGATGGAACAGTTCCTTCCATCTCAATCCAAATTTTCCTCTAACAATGTCCACTGCATCTTTAGCGATATAAACAAACAAAGCATGCTGAATTTTTTGACTGCCTCGAAGGGCTTACTTCCTAATTTGTAACTAAGGCGAGCCCAAATTCAGTGCATAATGCAGATCTGGAACTTGGCCGAGAGTTTCAAAAGCAGACATAAGAGTTTGAGTGAGGTGGAAATGATTTTGACACCCATTCCCCGCCCTGAAATTACATGATCTCTTCTCGTTCAACCATCTGAATTCAAAATCCCATCAGCTCCGAGGCTAATTATGCTGGAATCGTGCTTGCCAGCTGGGGGACACCCAACTTTTCAAGATACCAGAGAATGGAACGGCTCTTTGGTGTGCAATTCCTAGCAACACCATATACTCTCCCACTGCTCTCCCACTGAGCATTGTCAATGAAGGGCAAAACTTAGTTGGTGTTTGATAAAGCCACTTATATTCCTTTCAGCCAAACAAAACCGAAACCAAAAATCCTGTAAGTGTGTCATAACAATATTTTCCAAGGGATTAGTCCTTATCCTGAAATGGATACTTTAAGAGCAATCCGCCACACCAAGGAACAAAAAATTCTGGGCTGTGTGGGAGCTGCAACCATGCCATGCCATTTTACATGTGGTGTAGCAGTTGAGGGATTGGGACTAAGGCATGGGAGAACATGGTTCAAATCCCCACTCAGCCACTGTGATATAAATTTAGGGGAGGACGAGGCTATCAATGGCTACTACTAGTTGGTCTGTGCACCTGATCCTGCAGGGATCTTATTATATAACTATGTCTATTTTTGCCTTCATCACTGTTCTTCTCATCAGTTTGGGTTGAAAAATGCTCTTCATTCCTGATCCTGATCACTCAGAAACTCTTTAGGCTTATAAGGAGGTTGGGTTAGCTACTGCACTCGCAAGAAAGGCTTGTCGAGTTAAGTTAGAAACAGTCACACCAACGCTACAGAAACCAACAGCAAATTGGAAACAAAAGCAGATCTAGTTATAATGACCACCACTGGCAAAAGACAATCTCTGGATTTTACCCTGCTTCCAAAGTTACTCCCTCCTTTCAAATATTCTCTTTCTTGCTCACCTAAGGATTCCCAGGAGCTTTCCAGCAGAGCAAGTTTTTAGGAGCAGGCAGGGGCCTGGAGTTAGGAATGTCTCTCCATTAAAACAATTACTGTGAAGCTACAGACAGCTCTGAGCTGTGATTTCAGGGTTGCAAGCCATGCAAACTGTTGACCTGTGCATTTATTGCAAAAGAAATCACGCTGATGAAGAAAGGCCCAGCGAGTTTACCAAAATACATTCAAGGGCTTCTGGACACCATGAGAAATGTGTTTGGGCAAGATACGCAGAAAGGTTATGCAAAACACACAGCTCTCCCCACAAAAAATGCACACACCCTGGAACTGGAATTTTGGTTAATTTTTTTGGGATATGAGTTTGGACTGCAGTCACTGATTGTGCTTCAGAGAAAACTGCGCAGAGGAATATTCCTTTGACCACAAGCATTTGGTTTAACCCATGCTTGGTGAGGTTAACAATTTATTTATTTATTTATTTTTGTAAAATATCAGCAGCTCAGAGCAACCCTTGCATTTTAGTACAGAATGGTAACCCTCCCCAACTCTCTTCCACCAACCCAAAGGGCTGTGTAGGTAGCACTCTGTGCATGAAGGGACTATGAAGTTCCCCTCCAAGGGAGCCTCGTGGGTTTCCCAGAAATCTGGTCCTCAAATTACAGAGAGGGTGGTGGGAGGGTGTTGTGCACAAACTTTTGGGCGCATAAGCCACAGGCTTCCTGGCGATTTTGAGTTGTATTAAAAGAACTAGAGGAGGCCAGAAAAGTAGGGATAATGTAAGAATGCAAGCACTCCTGAAAAGGAAGAGGGGCTTCATTGAATGCAGGAATTGTGGGAACAAGACATGAAGCAGGCAGAGAAACAACCTCTCCCACAACGGCGCCAAGCTAGATGAAAATGCAGCCAGATTCAACCTTGAAGGGCGAAGAGGCCATAAACGAAGACAAGGATAAGCACCTTGAAGGGCGACGAGGCCATAACAGGGACAAGGATAAGTACTGAGAAAAATCACAGAAAGGGCTGATCCTGTGATCATGACATCACACTGGCATATATATCACAGGCCTAGGATTCTTAAGTTTTGAAAAAAGGGTCATTTCACACATCAACAAATCCGGACGTTAAGGGCATACTCAGTAGGAAGTCACCATTGGGGCCAGCCTTACTATGAGGTAAAGTGAGGCAGTGGGAGGGGGGAAGAGATGAGGAGTGGTGGCAAGCTGTTGGAGAACAGAGCTGTACCTGCTAAACGATCTGGCTGACCCGAGTTTTGGTGGAGGATGCCACAAGGTGGCGCCTAAGAAAGATCGAACTACTAGCCAAGTTGGATTCTGTCTATGGAATCGAGGGAGGGCACCATCTTGTCATTTGTCTCAGGAAGTGAGATGTCTTGCGCCAGACCTGACTGAACTAATCCCAGTTCTTTGACAAGTGCATTTATACAACACGTGTGTTTGACATCTATCTTTTACATTTCAGGACAACCATGGGAGGAAAAGTGTGTGTGTGTGTGTAAAGAGATGGTCATTTCTGTGATTCACCTCAGTCGCTATTTTTTGGTCTACTCTTGCCACTTACAGGACATTACTAAGGCCACATCTGCACCCATTCACTTAAAGCACTGTTATACTACTTTATTAAACAGCAATGGTTTCCTTCAAACATTCCAGGGAACTGAAGTATGTTATGGGTGCTGGGAGTTGTTATGAGGTCCGTATTCCCCTTCACAGAGCTACAATTCCCCAAGTGGTTGAACAATCAATTCCTCTTCTCTGGCAACTGTAGCTCTGTGAGTGGGAACCGGTTTCCCCTAACTACTCTCAGCACCCTTAACAAACTACAGTTCCCAGGATTCCATGGGCAAAGCTGTGACAGTTAATATAACCATACTATAAATTGGGTGAGGATGTGGCCTAAAACAGCGTGAGAGACAACAGCCCCCTAATCAAGTTCCCTCTCCTTTGCCTTTGACTTTTCCCTAGTACAAAGAAGTCAGGGACACTGAACGACTAGACTCTGATGCTGAAGATGCGTTTCCCTGGAAAATGCTTAACTTGCACATGGTAGCTGATGCTAGTAAACCTGCAGGGTGTGGTACCTGGAGGCCACTGAGAAGCAAGATTGGGAAAAGAAGGCAGGTATATAACCACCGTTGAAGCATCATGCACGAGACCTAGGGTACTGGGTCTCAGGAATGGCACACTAACTTTGGCACAATTTCTGAGCACACTTTTAAGTTATGCAAGCAGATCCTTCTCCACATATAGTGCTACTGAAACTCAAGTTGGGCAGTGATCAATGGCTAGACTCTTGATACTGAAAACTCAGTTATCCTTGGTAAAACCTGCCTCTGAGGATTGATGCTGAAGTCTCACTACCAATTATGCAAGATCTTATTTGTCGAACGAGCAAATGGCTACATTTTATTTTTTAAAAATAGTTTTTTTCTCTTAAATTATCTTTACAAAAATGCCCCACCCTTCTTCCCCCTTATTATCTACAAGACCCAAAAGGCATTTCCATATTTACATATAGATAAGCAAATCATGGACAAGGAGATTAAAAAAAAAAAAATCAGTTAAGCGACCAAAAAAAAAACCAACAACCATATTGCTGAAGACCTGATCTTCTGTTTGCTTTTCAAAACAGCAAAACCGAATTCCAAAGTAAAAATAAATAAATCCTTCTGTTGGATCAAGGAGGATCTAAGCAAGCTATTAAATACCAATTAATTCCTTGCTGCGGAATGACATGCTTTGACCTCACTTCCAGTGGCTGCTCTCTCACACACAAAGGGTAGGTCTCTGTGCTCTTCAGTTTAAGCACTGCAAAGGTCCTTTGACTTCAGAGATCCTGGATGGTTCCACATCTCTCATCCTGCTGCTTTTAAAGACTGAGAGTGAAACCTCCTTTTAAAAATAAAACCCCACATGACCAACATTAGGGGCCGTGAGTAGAATGAGAACAGAAAAAATAAACACTGACAATGTGCATTTGGCCCCTAAGTTCATATCATTTTCTACACTGGATGTGAGGAACTGTCAGTCCTCCAGCTGTTTCTGAACGACTCCCATCAGCCCCAGCAAGCATGGTCATTGGGAGGTGTGGGTCCGAAACATCTGGAGGGTCAAAGGTTCTCCACACCTGTTCTGCACCCACCCACCCAGTCACAACGCCTCCTTAAAGGTATTTTGAGGGTGACCTGAAACCTAATGCATGCATTTGCCAGATTATTGTAGCCCTGCAAGCATACCTATACAGGAAAAGTTAAATTATAACTGATTCTACATAAGATTTTTTTCCAGCAGACGTCAAAGGCTACATGGGAAACCACCTTCACTGAAAAGGAGAAGCATGGTTAATCCCTGTCCTGAAAGAGGAGCAGAAAGATAACCCCACCCTCAAAAGTCCCCCCAACTTTTGCACAGATGCTTTCCACAGGCGCTTCTGCCAAGAGTTAAACCCGTCAGTAGTTCCCCAAACTGTGTTTCAGAGAACTCTGGGGCTCTTTGGAAATCTGTCATGGCTTTCTCTAGGAAGGGGACTTAGGTCCCTCCAGATGTTGAAAGATTACAATGCCCGTCATCCTTGACCACTGGTTACTCTGGCTGGCGCTGATGGCAACTGGAGTCCAAGAACATCTGGAAGGCCACAGGTTCCCCACCACTGCTTTTATGGGAAGATCCGTAATGGAAGAATAACTCTCCCCAAAATATAGCTTGCTTCTCACTACCAGTGATATACACATGATTTGCAGCAAACTAATCAATGCCAAACGCCTTCCCCAAAAACAGACAATCTGAAAGCCACTGTTGCAGAGGACCAAGTTTGATGACCCTCCCTGCAAATTCCAGTATGAACTGAAAATATCACAATAAGCCGTGACCAAGCATCCTCGGTTGTTACTTGACATTAAACTGAGAATCAGCCAATACACCTCTTTTTTCATAAGCCCACAAAACATCTGAAACCATGTGATTATTATCAAAGGAGGCATTGAAGAGGGCCATGCAAATCTCTCTCTCCAGCGCTTTCTGATTCAAGAGACTGGGAATACCTTTGGACATGACGGATGAGCGCCAGTGGTTAGATGTGCATTCCCTTCTGCGGGTGACTGGTGTCAGTCATTTGCAACTTGTACAAAGCGTACGTGTGATCCAGTGTAAACTTGTACAGTCTGCAGGTGTGAATACAGCTAGTGTTAACTTGCCAATGGATGCCCCTTTTAGGAAACGAGCTACCAGCCAGCTGCAGAAAAGATTGCGCCAGCCATTGGCTGCCCTTGCCCAAAGCTGCCCCTGGATTATGCCTGCCTGAATTATTCTGAGTTGTGCGGAAAAAGAAGAAAGACAGAGTGCTTCTAACACAGGCTCCCCGAGGCTGAGAAAGATAAGGGGGTCACATTTGCAGACAAAATTTACACCCCATGCAGGGGTCATTTTCGTGACATTCTGGGGTCGGAACCTTATGCGCATGTGCTGAGATAACATACTCTAGTGTCACAGCCAGCCTCAAATGAAACATCACATCCATTTGTTCAGGGATGCTATGCGTACCACCCCGCTTGTGTATCTATACTGGCAGAATAGAACCAATATTTCACGGATAAGATCACTGACGCCATATCATGGAGACAGAAGAACAAAGGCAACTGCCACTCCCTTCACTGCGAGCAGAAATTTCTCCTCCTTCTTTTCTCTTTCATTATCACAGTTACCATAATATGCCATCATTAAAAAAACGAAAACAAAACAAAACAAAATGAAGCTGATAAACCCAAGCTAATATTCCCATCCCATACGAAAGTCTGTAAAAGTTGGTGTTGCAGTGTGAAAGCTTCTTTGAGCGGAGGAGTTTAAAGGTAAAGAGAAACAACTTAAACAGCTGTAGGTGCATTATCCCGTATTTCTACAGTGTTGTGTCTAAGTGTTGTGCTGGCTTGTAAAAAGGAACAGGTGCGCAAGTCATCCTTGTCTCAAAATACTGCTCAACATCCTATCCTTGTCATTGGTTTGTCTCGGGCGCTTTGCATTCCTCTTCCCCTCTGGGCTTCCCTTTTTCTTCCTCCTCCTCTTTTATAGCCTCAATCTCTTCAGAGGGTTGCTTTTCTGCCCCAGCTTTCCGTTCCTCCTCCGCAACGACTTTCTTCCACATCTGATGGTTCTCAAGTAGGTGCTGAGTGATTTGGCAGTAGATTTTCCTCCTCTTCTTCCCTGCAAAACACCACAGGGGAAAATGATGCCTTAAGCTGCAACCGTGGGCAGAGTATGAATAGAAAGGGAAGGTTCAGTGGTAGATGGGATCCGTTTGCACGCAGGGTGCCCCAGGCTCAATCCCAAACACCTCCATTCAGGGCTGGGAAAAATTCATTGTCTGAAACCCTGGGGAGTTGCTACCAATCAGTGTAAATCAGCAGTTTTCAACTTTTTTAGACTCGGGACCCACCTTTAACCCAAGCAAGCATCTCTTAATTTCTTACTATATAATATTTATGCAAGGTGGGAACGTGCATCATGCTACAGTTCATGTGGCTGGCAGCAGGGGGCCACATGAACTGCAGTGTGACAACAATGGGCGAATGAAGCAGGCAGGCTGGTGGCGCAAGTGAACAGGCACACAAAGCAAGCAAGTGGACAGAAGGGCCTTACCACGTTACCACTGCCATTGTCGTCACCACCGCCCGCCTGCCCACTTGCTCACTCACTCGCATGCACAGCAGAGGGAGGGAAGCCTGGAGTTTAAGCAAGCGGGCGGCCCAGTTGAGCGAGCCAATGGGCGGATAGTCCAGTGGACTGAGCAAGCAGGCAGCCAGGAGGCCAATCCAGACAGGACTTCATGCACTTCCCATAGTTGTTGCTGCCGTGTCAGTGAGCAACATGGGCCGGGGGGGGGGCAGCCTCTAGTGTTGACATTTATTTGCACGTTGGCGGAGCTGCTCCCCTGACCCACCAGCTGAAAGTCAAGGGTGCAGAGAGCAGGTCTGGTCTTCCTAATATTGCTGAATGACAAAGTCCATCACTCCTCTACTTTGGTCTGGGGCTGACAATGCTAAGCTAGATAGACCTAAAGTAGAAAGCCTATGTTCCTATGCTCACAGATGGGGATTTAATATTGCAAATGGATTGTTAAGCTGTCTCATATGGGTTGTTGTCACCAGCTTGTTTCATTACAGGATTTTCTCCAGATTAAATTTAGGGTAGGGGTGGAGAATATAACTTAGTATTTGCCCATGCCATTGTGTGGACCCTGCAAAAAAATCTGAATAAATCAAGAGCACCCATCCTACAATGGACACCTCTCTGGAAGCACATTAGGGCTCATTTCTGGGTATACACAGACCTTAAAGGTAAAGGGACCCCTGACAGTTAAGTCCAGTCATGAACGACTCTGGGGTTGTGGTGCTCATCTCGCATTACAGGCCGAGGGAGCCGGCGTTTGTCCGCTTCTGCAGAAAGTTTTTCCGGGTCATGTGGCCAGCATGACCAAGCCGCTTCTGGAGAACCAGAGCTGTTTACCTTCCCGCTGGAGTGGTACCTATTTATCTACTTGCACTTTGACGTGCTTTCGAACTGCTAGGTTGGCAGGAGCAGGGACCGAACAACGGGAGCTCACCTCATCGCGGGGCCTCGAACTGCCGATCTTCCGATCGGCAAGTCCAAGCGGCAGTGTGGTTTAAACCACAGCGCCACCCGCATCCCATACACAGACCTTATCTGCACCATAAATTTAAAGCATGGTTACATTACTTTAAAAATCAACCTGCCCACAACCCCCAACCCTCCCAGTAAGCAACAGTGATCCACCTGCTGGGAAGCTATTGGTGTGGCTCTGCTTCCTCATTTTCTGTGTCCCCCCCCCTTTATTTACAATCAAGGTCACATTTGAACCATACATTGAAAGCCCTATTGTGCCACATGGAGAATCTGCAGTTTGTAAAAAGGTGCTAACCCACATGCTATAATTCCCAGCACCATTAACAAACTACAGTTCTCAGGGTTGTCCATGATTATTCCAGTGTCAAGACAGTACTTTAAGCACATGGTATGGCTGTGACCTGAACAAATTTACAAAAATGTGCACATCATAGTACCCCACCATAGGTACTAAAGTAGCCTTCAAGCTAAATTGGGACTACAATCCCTATGATGGGAGATATAGTCCAAAACATCTGCAGGGGCCCAGGCTAGCAGAGGCTGTATTGAAGGCACTTAGACATAGATTAAGATTTAATTATCAAAAACTACTGCTCATTTCCCCACACTTTGGAACTCCCTGCCTTGACAATTCATTGTTTCTGTCTGGCACCTGATGAAAACTGTTTTGTTTAGGCAAGCCTATAGACACGTAGAACGCTGATACATGTTTTAATCTGGTTTTCATCTTATTGGTTTTTTTGTATCTGTTTTTGAATGTTTTAAATAGCTGTTTTACACTGGTTTTGTTTATTAACTTATTTTACTGTTCCATTCTTTTTACAAACCACTTTAAGGTTTTTTTATAGTCAAGCGGCATGTAACTTTTATGAAATGAATAAATAAATGCTATAAGAAAACATATTAAGACTTTTAATATTTTCGTTTTCGTATTTCAATTTGCCCTAACCTCTGACCAATTAAAACCAGCCACCGCTGATTTATCAATTGAAAAGTTCAGTTGACTGATCTGTACCACTTGAGCAAATGAACCATGTGCTGTACAAATAATAATCCCACATGCTTTTGTGGAGGTTTCCCCGAGACAACTGTGTGCTGAAACCTTCTCACGCTACAGAGGCAAACGTATCCACTCTGGGCTCCAGAACCACTGAGCTGAAGTGGCAAGAGTTCTCAAGCTAAGAATCTTAGCAAAACAAACACTTAAAACTTGCTCCTTTGCAAACTCCCCCATCACCTATCCTTAGCAGCAGCAGCTACAAACTTCAGCGATATGAACCTCTTCAAGGTTTTAATGAAGAGCCGGTGGGGAAGGGAAAAAAAAAAATGACGTAGAGGAATGTTTTGTCGCAAAGAAATGTGTGCATAGATTAGCGTTTCCAGGTGGCCTTAAGTGTGTGTCAGGAGCCAAACCGTTGAGTCCTTCAAGCTTTTCAACGGCAAACAAAGAGCTTTTCACTGTGGCACAGCCCAAATCCAGTTCAATCCTTCATTAGAAAGCTTTCACTCCCCTGTAGGAAACCTGAAGGTTTAATCAGGAGAAAACTCTATTCCGCACAGCGCTCCGTGTTAGAACATTCTATCCCTGGTTTCCCGGGAGACAACACTCCCCCCCTCGCCACCCTCCCGAGTCTTGCAGCTCTCCGCAGAGGTCATTAGAGCATTTGTCACCACCTGAGATTCTGCTCGGAACCACTGCAAACCTAATCAGGCTAACCGATGCAACTGCACTCATTTGCTTTTAGGTCAGGGGGTCGCACCGGGAATGCAAGAACTGAGAGAGGGGTCTTGGGGTCTGAACTGGAGGCAACGGACCTGAAGTGAGACCTTGGGGTCAAAACAGAAGTAGCTCAAGGAAGGTGCTGACCCAGTGTGCGGCGGCCGTGGAAAAGGCACGCTCCGTGCTAGAGATCGTTAGGAGAGGAATTGAAAATGAAACAGCCAGTATGCACCATGCTGCTATGCAGGTGTGGCTGCGTTCGGAGTATTGTGTACAGTTCTGGCAGCCTCACCTCAAAAAGGATATTGTAGAGAGTTTGAAAAGGTTCAGAGAAGGGCCACCAGGGAATGGAGGAACTCTCCTATGAAGAAACATTGAGGTGTCTGGGGCTTAGAGCAGTGGGACCCAGCTAAGAACTGTGGACCCTGTTTTTCAAAAGCCAAGCCATGAATCCCCTACTTTTGGAAATGTTGATGTCTCAGCTCAAAACCAGGATGCGCATCTTCTGCGTGCAAGTCATGTGACCTGTGAGAGAGCACAAGACTCCCCCAAAATGTGTGTTTCTTGTTGCCACAATCTTGTGTGTTTTGGGGACAGTGTTTGAAACTTCCATTGCTCTAGTGTCAGAGTGCTGTCAGCGGCTCCCGTCTGTTTGCCCAGGAAACTATAAAGACAAGGAAAAGTTTCTTACAGTCCTTTTTTATTTTGGACATTACAGAGAGAGGCTATAGAACACAGCCTCTTGGATAATGGTGTTGTCCCGGGTGAATCTCCACCTACCATCTTTCCCACTTCCTCATTCGTCATCATCATCACCTCTTCTATGGGTGCTGCTAAGTGCCCTCTGACTTTGAGCTCTTTGCTCTCCTACTTTTGAGGCTTGCTGGGTTCTGGGAGATGGAGGGTCTGGAATGCTTTCTAATGAATCTGTGTCAGCCAGCTGCTGCTGCTGCTGCTGCTCCTCTCCCATGATTTCTCCCTCATCTGCCTCTGAGCTGTGACCTCCCGCAAACCCCTGTTGTAAATCTATACTGTCTTCCTCTTCCTCCTCCCTGGAAGGGTCAGGATGGGGAGCTGGTCTCCACCATTCCTCCTCTGCCCAGCCCAACCCGCAGGTGCATTTTGCGACAGGGAATTTCATTAGCGCGAGCAGTTTCTGAGCTCTGGGCGCAGTACTGCGCCTAAGATTTCAGATTAAAACTGCAGAGTGGGAGTAAAGGAGGACCTTATTCTGCCTCCCCACTTCCAGCTACTCTCTGAAGACTGGAGAAGAGACCCTCTTAAGAATATTAGGGGGTTGGACAGGGGAAGGACTAGACCACGTGAGAAATGAACGTAATATTTTAGCTGCAGTTCATTCAATTTCAGTTTTGTATTCTTGTTCTAAGAAAGCAACAACAGAATGTCTAGGCTTGCTTTCTTAGAACAAGAATACAAAACTTTCTTGTTGTAAGCTGCCTTCAGCATGGTTTGAACTATGGAAAGGTGGCATACAAATGTATGTATGTATGTATGTATGTATGTGATTGCCCAATGCAGCAAGCGAAGGACTTCCCCAGCTGCTGTGGCCTCCCTCGACTCAGGTGCTTATGTACAAGCTCATCTGGCCTCGAATGCAGGGGAAGGTGGGCCTTCACAGCCACAGTAGGACTGCCATCCATGTGGTATGTTACTGTGGAAGAGGGTTTTAAAAAAACCAAACCAAAAAACCTCTTCCTTTGTACCATTGTCCCAATTAAAATGACCAACTGAAGTCGCTTATTTTCCCCTAGGGCAAATAGCAGCTTTGGGGATGAGCTGACATTTAACTAGGAACACCACATGGCAGGGGGAGAGGGAAGTGTTAAAACCCAAGGTGTTGAGTCTGCGGGAGCGAGCACACACAGAAATAACAAACTTACTTGACTCGGGGTTTTCATAGGTGTCCATGTCTGCCGCATCTTCCTCCTCCTGTTCATCAGTATCGCCCGACTCATCGTTATCTTCGACCCACTTCCCTGGCATCAGCCCTGCTGAGTCATAGGAATTGCACAGCGGTCCCACAATGTGAGAGATGAAGGATTCCTGGAGGTTTGCAAGCTGAGGGGCGGCGCGATCCATGAAAGGGCTGATGGGGAGGCCTAAGCTGGCTTCCTCGTCACCCTTAGAAAAAGGAGAGGATCTGTTATAACGCTGTCTTGATCCCTTAGAACAGAAATGCACATTGGGTCTCCCACTGCCGTCTTGACCCGTGACTCTCACCAGGTGAGTCCAACAAAGTGAGGACAGAGACCTGGTGCATTTGACTCCCTCCTTAAAAACAACAACAACAACCACAGCAACAACTGACAGGGAGCTATCAGTTAGAACTTGATCATGTGCCTATCTGACACCAACAAACTGCAGAGAAAAGCAGTGTAATCCAGAGATAAAGCAAACCCTAACTCTAACCCAGTGGGTTCTCAAACTTTTGTCTCTGGGCCACACTTATGGAATAAAAAATTTGCTCATGCAACACCATTTTTTAAAATAAATAAATACATTGGAAAACAAAAAGAAACAACTCCCAGCAGTGCTTGATTTATAGCACAAAACACAACTAATTTATAATACGATAACAGGACATCGTAAGAACACAAACCATTCCCAAAATAGAATTATAAGCGAGCCTCTTCCATATGTACCTTAAGTATGTCTACAAACTCAATGAGAGGTGTGAGCTTGCTTTTGCCAGGTAATCTCATTTATATTAGGTCTAATTTGAGACAAACCAATTCTCATCTCCTCATCAACACAAAGAAGGCTTTCTCTTTTCTGATCTTTCATATTTGTCAGAGTTGAATATTCCTGTTCACAACAATAATTTGTGGAGAACTGTAGAAGAATAGCTAATGCTCTTGAAGAGAGGCATGCATACATATAGTTTCTGGCTGTACACCCACAATACACTGAAATGTTCAAATGTTTGATTGCCCTTGAATCTTCCCACCATGCTTTCCACCCTCTCCTGCCACACCAGGGTGATGAGCCACAACCTTTGAGAGCCACTGCCCTAACCCCATACCCTAGAGGTTTGTGTGTCCCCTTGCACCTTTCAGCAACAACTTAAGGCTAGTTACCTGTTCGTAAAATTCGTTGACAATGCCCTCCGTCCACTGCAGATGCAATTCTTTGCATTTTGCGGGCCCGTTGATGTCCGCCAGCTTGATGCACATCTGGCAAACCAGCAAGCGGTCGTTCTCGTTCGTCCAATCAATGCCAACGTCATCATTGACCTGACAGACAGAGATGACTAAGGTGAGGGGTGTGATACCATCGCAGCCACGCATAACGCAAAAGAATTGGAGAACGAAGATGCGATATCAGCTGCACAGAACAGCACTGTCGGGGGTGGCGGCTGACATATCATTTATATTTGCTTTACATAAATTATATTCCCATTACACACATATACTTATAGAGTTTAAGTTAAGCAAATCAAGCAGCATCTGTCCTCACCAGAATATTTGACTGAGGCTCTGGCTCCAATCCACCCAAGGCCTGGCAAACATTTTGAGTCAGTGGGCATGTCTGGAATTTTGAGAACGTGCCAGCCATGGGTGCCTGCCACAGAAGTGCTGCCATGGGGGAGTGGCAGAACACCAAAGAGCAGAAAGAGAGACAGGACTGCAAAACGGCGCAAGCGTGCCCCCTACCTACCCCAGGAAATGGGAAAATAGCACCCACATCAGGAACTGCTGCTCTTTGGACTCTCCTCTGTTCCGAATGGAGGGGAGGGTGAATGCCCAATCCTGGCATCCAGGGAAATATGGGTGTGTTTGAGGAGCTGGGCTCAATTTAGGAGAGACCAAGACTGTGAGATCAGGTAAAGAGCAGGAACAAGAAACTCTCCTATACAGTCGTACCTTGGATCTAAAACGCATTGGCTCCTGAACAAATCGGCTCCCGAATGATTGAACTCCGGAAGTGAGTGTTCCGGTTTTCGAACGATTTTTGGAAGCCGAATGTTTGGCATGGCTTCCGCAGCTTCCGAGTGGCTACAGGAGCTTCCTGCAGCCAATCAGAAGCCGCACTTTGGACTTCCGGAACAGATTCCGTTCGACTTCCAAGGTACGACTATATTGTGAACCTGGGGTGGGGGTGGATATTTGCTAAGAAAAAAAGGAGATGTGATGTGTTGTCAACTCCTGTCCATGCAGATTCGAAATCTGCAGATTCGAAATCTGAGTTGCTATAGCGGATCTAAAATCTAATGCCAAGTAAGGTAAAGGTAAAGGGACCCCTGACCGTTAGGTCCAGTCGTGGCCGACTCTGGGGTTGCGGCGCTCATCTCGGTCTATAGGCCGAGGGAGCCGGCGTACAGTTTCCGGGTCATGTGGCCAACATGACTAAGCCGCTTCTGGCGAACCAGAGCAGCACACGGAAACGCCGTTTACCTTCCCGCCAGAGCGGTACCTATTTATCTACTTGCACTTTGACGTGCTTTCAAACTGCTAGGTTGGCAGGAGCAGGGATTGAGCAACGGGAGCTCACCCCGTCGCGGGGATTCGAACCGCTGACCTTCTGATCGGCAAGTCCTAGGCTCTGTGGTTTAACCCACAGTTTGGTATTAATGCCAGTTTGCTGGGAAAATATCATCTGTTGGTACCTGAAGCTCACTCTCTACCCATCAAAGTGCTGGGACTTGAATGACAGTGCACTGTATCCATGTAACGTTTTGCCTGCTGTATCTGTAAGAGTCAGGGGTGGTCAAAACACTTCTTTGTGTTACGGCCAAAACATTTGGGCGCCCCCAATTTCATTTCAGGCTGCAGTGAGTGGAAATGGGAATTTACATGAGATTTGCGCTGCATAACTTCTAACTGAATAACGGAAATCACCTTTTGTTGATTCAAGTCCCAGAACCACATGATATTGTTCCTGGGGCACAATCCTTGCAAAACATTAGGATGATAAAACCATTACCTTTCCCCCAGCCAACTTGGATATACAAAGGTTTGAGCGCAAAGGACATACATGGAATCAAGTTTACCTTGGCATTGAACTTTGCTACAAAGTCAAAGTGCTTCTTCAGATCAGTGGCCAAGATTGCCTCAATGACAAGGAACCGAAAGTGCTTGAACTCCACGTGATCGAGGTTGACTAAGAAGTTATATTCTGGCCTGGACATGAAGAGATTCCACGCAGCCGCCGCATGATGGTTTTCCAAAACAGAACGGTCATTATACAGAACAGCCTAAACGGAGAGAAGGATAGACAGTTTGGCATAATTTATTTTATTTCTACTAGTCCCTGAGAGGCATAAAGGGCCACATATAGCACAGAGGGCCTATCCAAGTTCTGGAGATTCTGCTTAGATCCCCTCCAGCTCCTGGTATTTAACTAGGCCTTGTGAAGGGACGGACAACCTCTTTCAACCTGAAGGATGGGTTTGTACAATGCCAACTGCCTTGGGGTCAAAGGGGTGGGGTCAGAGGCAAAGGAGAGGAAGTGGGTGGAGCAAAAAATGCAAACAAGATGTCTCTCTACACACTGTTTGATTTAGTCATGAGCAAGAGGGAACAAACACACATTCACACACAGGCAACGGGCTTCCCCTTTGAAAATGCCCCTGATTATCAAGTGACAATTGAGGTATTTCAAAACTAAAAATACCAGTGTCTTCAGAACTTCATGGGCTTTAATGCAGGGGTCGGCAAACTACAGCCCATGGGCTGGATACAGCCCAAGGGGGTCGTTAAACTGGCCCCCGGCCCTTGCTACCCACTCGGTCAGTCCCCGCACAGAGCTAAACCGGCGTGGCGCACCAGTTTAGCTCCGTGTGGGGACTGACTTTCGGGATGCAGCCACGTCTTCCTATTGGCTGCAGGAAGCTCCTGCAGCCAATAGGAAGCTGCAGACGCCTCCCCCTCCCCCAGCATGGCTCCAAAAGCCAGCGGGCAAAGAGCAGCGGGAGTGTGTGCATGCACACGGGTGCACGCGTGAGCATGGGCGATCTGGCGCACTGGCGGAAACGTTTGCCGACCCCTGCTTTAATGCAATATGGCACATGATGGACTTACTTTAAATTTTAAATTTTAAAGTTAAGCTACAAAATGTTATAAAGTGATTTTAAAAAACCATTATGATTAAAAAAAATCCCCAAAAAATTATATTGATGATTTCATATTACCAAGAGCTCCCTGCAAAATTTCATCTTGGGATCTCAATGAGATCACATTAAAAAAATTGTGCATACATGTCTGCCTTACTGGGTTCTATTTAGGATAAATGGGTGTTGCAAAATATGAGAATAAATAAGAAACCAAGCAATAATGTTACTTGAGGCATTTTTTAAAAAAGTAATTCAATTAAAAAGTATCTGAGAAGTTAATCAGGTTTTTCTTTTAAAAATGTATCCTAAACCGGAGTGTGTTGCATGATAGAACTGGTTTCAGCTTGTCTGAACCAGCACTGACTGGCTATGACATGTGTGGACAAGCTGTGGCTTGTTGTACAAGGGCTCAGTGGTGACTTGAGATTCACTCTTATGAGAATTCTGTCAAAGCGTCAATTCTATGGACCCAAGTCAAGGTCGATCTCAGCCATCCTTACCTGAGGAGCGCTGGTGGCAACCAAGAAGGCGTTGGTTCTCCCCGGGTGATCATAATCGTGCATGGCAGCGGCTACATAAAGGGCCATCAGTTCGAGGGCAGGGATGTTGCCCGCCAAGCATCCATGGCCATCGTCTGTTGGTGCATATGTTTTCGACAAGACGTAGCCCAGGTGGCCGTGAGTGATCCCGCTATCTGAATCTGAGGAGAAAACCAGGACATTTGCTGAGTTTGTTGTGAAGAACAGGGACAACCCGGTTCGGTTTTGTGCCCAGTTGCCATGCTTAACCTGGATCAGTTTCGTATCCATTGCTCATTTGTTTTTGTTTTTTTAAATTCTATACCACTGTATCCTAAATATATATATATATCACAGCTGCAAATCTACTACTTCAGTACCCACACCCAAAAAGCAGCACCAGCAACTGAGAACTCTGGGCACCTGCAAACGCAGACATCGCTTGGGTCCCCCCCAAGGGAATAAATTGAGACCGGCGCATCACTCCTCCTCGGTTTTTGAGGGCATAAGGGGTTGGTTGGGGGCATGAGAGGTTGGGTGGTTGAAAGCCTTGGTTGGCTCAGTTGGTGGTTATGCACTGGGTAGGCCTTAGTCTTGGTTTGAGAGGAGGTTGTAGCCTCTGCCTGACCCTCCCTGGTTAAAGATATCCCGTTAAAGGGCTCCATGAGGAGTTGCTTCTGTCCAATGCCCAGACGGAGGCTAGGGCCATAGAACTCCAGCGGAAACCCCTTGGGGGATACCCTTATTTTATATAGGTCATAGCCCCCCTATGGTGTGGTTTACCCTTAGATACACCTCCAGCAGATGGGCTGGGGGTAATTAAATGGCTTCACCCAATGCCTATGCCAAACCCTTCCCATCTGTAGCCAATAAAGTTGTGGCCTATTTGAACCCAAAACTCGATATGCTGCTGTCTTGTCTGGTTATTCCATTACACAAGAAGTGACTAGGGAGGCAGAACTAGTAGCCTCTGATAAACTTATCCTCCATGAGTTCAGGGATATTTTAAAAGATAATTTTATAAGTTGTGTGTCCTTGTTTCTCAATTTGATCCTACATGGTTTTGTATGTATTGTGGTATTTTATGCATTGTCGTTACTTTTATCGATTATAGTTTAGTAATTCTTTATTGTAATTCTTAAGTGAAAGTGTTTAATTATTATTTGCTGATATTTAATTTTACTGTTTACTATCATATTCTAATGGATTATTGAAAATTGCTTTACTTGCTTTACTTGCTATAAGTTGTTTAAAGTTATGTTTTTATTATGAATTTTGTCAGATTGTCATTAGTTGTGCAATCTTTGCTGTCTTTTTTGTTGTTTCTTCAGCTTGTAAATCGCCTTGTGTATAGCAATACAGAAAGGCGGTATACAAATTGAAAGTGAAATGAAAAATGAAATTTGTTTAGTTCTCTATTAATGCCATCCAAGTTAGTGGCCAACACAAGCCTCTTCTATGTGCTTCTTCTACACGCATCTGATAAACACGTCCAATTTCCTGCAGAAATAGACACTGGGCCAAGAAACCAGCTTAAGGGCTACCCAAAATCGCACGCTAATAGAATTACCTGAATCGCTTGCTGACCCATGGTCATTAATCACAGTTGAGAGTCCTGGTATAGGCTGTGTTGAAAGGTACCAAACAGCGTGGAGAACATCAGTGGCATGGATCCTGTTGTGATCTGTTAAGACAGAGGCAGATTACTTCTGCTGCGGGGGGTCAACAGCACCATCTGTTGGACAGAGAGAATCAATTCCCTGCTCGTGGCTCAAATCTCTTGCAGGAACTAAGGTCAACTGCTGAGCTAAGGAAAATGCTGAAGGTGGATAGGCATATTCATTTGCTATGATAAAATTACAGGTGTTTCCAACCTTCTCAAAGTCACACACACACACACACACACACACACACACACACACAGTATTATTTGCATTAATCAATAACAAATTCAATATCTTTATAGGGGTTCTTCCGACCCCCGGACTTCCCCCCACTCCTCTCCCTGGTTTCCAATAACTGTCTCTTCTCTTTTCTGTGACTAAATACTTTTACCCAATCTATTAAACCTCCTTTTTCAATACCCTTTATCAAATTATATTACAAGTGCCAATCCAAACCTGCTAACGTTTTTCAACGTTCACAATGCTCCTTCATACATTCTATAAAGTTAACCCATTCATTTCTAAATTTATTGTCCTCTTGGTGTCTAATCTTCCCTGTCTCAAAGTGAGTTATACACCACTGCTCATTTCAGCAATACATGAAAAGATGGTAGAATTGAGTGGGCAGTGGTTAAGGGCAGGCAGAATGACATCTGCTATTGTTTCTGATCTGTTTTGGTTTGTACTCTACTTCGGTATTGTCTACAAATGGGCTACCACACCATTAACCCTGATCCCCAATCGTAAAGTGAAGTTTCATTCATTATTCTGTATAATTTAGAAAGCCTTGTGCATGAGAATGGGTGGGAGACCCCAGGTCTGCGGAATAGATGCATTTTTTAAACATGTCCCTTCCAATGAAAATGCACTGTGAAATTCATTACGTATTTAATTAGGTTAGTTCTGGCCATAGTGGGTGGCGAGATGAATAATGCAGCAACAAGAAGACAGAATGGAAATCACTGCCACCTTACATCTCTGCAAGTCCAGTGAACTCAATGGGACTTGCTTCTGAGTAGACATGTAAACCGCACTGTGGAAGTTTTACTGTGTGCATTATGGATTTGGGGCTGTACACAACACTGTTCAAAGCAGATTCACTGAAGTTAATGGGCACGACTAACAGAAATATCAGTGGGTCTACTCTAAGCAGGACTTAGCTGAGTTTTATAGGTTTCTGTGGCCTTTTTATCGGACGTGCTCTGGATTCAAATTATTTAATTTTGGGGGGTTGTGCTGTGCCTTAGGCACTCTCAGCCTTGAAAGAAGGTTAATTACGGAAAAAACAGGAATCAGCGAGTATTGCACTCTTGCTGTCATACTTACAAGGTATCTCTCGGTATCCACACTCCAAAGCATGGAAGTAGTTCATAAACTCTCTGATGGGAATTTTGAAGGTTTCAAATAGCCCCATATCCTCAAAGAGCCTGTAGGACACCTGGAAAAACAGAGCAAAACACAGGGCTTGGTATGGAAAAATCCACACAGCTCCACAACACAGAATATGGCCTCCTACAACAACTCCAAAGGCCTCTATGGAATGCTTTCCATCATAGCCTGCAAGCCACTTCCTCTGTTTTGGACTCTAGCCATTTCAAGAGTTTCATTTTTAACCTCATCTCTACAATCTAACTCACAATCCTGTGAGGCAGGCGTGAGGAAGTTGCGACCTGCCAGATGCTGTTGGATTTCACCAACCCCAGCCGGTAGGGCCGGTACGTTTCCGAGCACAATTCAAAGTGTTGGTGCTGACCTTTAAAGCCCTAAATGGCCTCGGCCCAGTATACCTGAAGGAGCATCTCCACCCCCATCGTTCTGCCCGGATGCTGAGGTCCAGTGCCGAGGGCCTTCTGGCAGTTCCCTCGCTGCGAGAAGCCAAGTTACAGGGAGCCAGACAGAGGGCCTTCTCGGTAGTGGCACCTGCCCTGTGGAACGCCCTCCCACCAGATGTCAAAGAGAAAAACAACTACCAGACTTTTAGAAGACATCTGAAGGCAGCCTTGTTTAGGGAAGCTTTTAATGTTTAATAGGTTATTGTATTTTAATATTCTGTTGGAAGCCGCCCAGAGTGGCTGGGGAAACCCAGCCAGATGGGCGGGGGATAAATAAATTATTATTATTATTATTATTATTATTATTATTATTATTATTAATAATGGCCCACCCAGTCCGACATCCTATTTTCACAATGGCCAAGCAGGAGTCAAGCACAGGAGCCCTCTTCCCCGCTCCTGCAGCTTCCAGCAACTGGCATTCAGAAGCATTACTGCTTTCATCCATGGAAGAAGAGCATAGCTGTCATAGCTAGTACCCATTTGATAAGCCTTCTCCTCCATAAATTTGTCCATTCCTCTTTTAAAGCCACCCAAGTCGGAGGCCATCACTTCCTCCCTGTACCCATATGATCCCAACAAGTTGAAGCAGCCATGGCTTCGCCCAAAGAATTCTGGGTGTTGCACTTAAGGGTGCTCAGAGTTCTTAGGAGACCCCTGTTCCCCAGACAGAGTTACAGTGGCACAGTTCCCTACGAACTGAGGGATGTGAAGTAGCAGACAAGTACAATATTCCTTGTTTTCCTAGAGTGGACATGCAAGGGGATGTTTGGACCAGCCAGTCGAAAACTTCCTGTTTCCTCCTGGCTGGGCCATACTTCCTTTGCATGTGACTAGAGGTGGGCGTGACCTTACCTGTGCAGGTAACAAAAGCACAAAGCACGCAGCCACTCCTTCCCTCTTTTGGACTTCGTCGTTGGACCAGTAGCTTTTTAGCCAGAGATGCCTTGTTGGCTTTCAGCCAACAGAGGACAAAGAGACTATCTTCTTATGGGATAGACTCACATGTATGTATCTGTAACTAAGTCTGCCTTCAGGGATCCATCTGTGAACTGATGGTACTGTGAGTAAACTACTTTTATATATCTTAAATAAGATTGTGGCATGTTTATTCTTTTAAGAGGGAAATAATGGCTCTTACCAGGAATCTATAGTGAGAAGCTTAAACAAGCTTGCAACCAGCTACCTGCTGTGCGCTTAAACGGGAATGTTAAAACTCGGCTAAATTATAGAACTTGCTAGTGTAAGTTAGGAAGGATATTAAAAAAGAATATATCTTCTCCTGCCTCCCTGTACATTCCCACATGATCTGACCATCCAGCTTCCTGGACTGATGGTTGAACCACTCTGAGAAGAGAAAGGGATGGTCTCCTAACAACTCTCAGGACCCTTAAGGAACCACAACTTCCTTCTCTTTGGGGGAAGCCATGGTGGTTTAAAGCAGGCTTCCTCAAACTTGGCCCTCCAGATGTTTTCAGACTACAGTTCCCATCATCCCTGTCCACTGGGTCTTGCTAGCTAGGGATCATGGGAGTTGTAGGCCAAAAACATCTGGAGGACCAAGGTTGAGGAAGCTTGGCTTAAAGTGTTTTAAATGCATGGTGCAGATGGAGCCTTGGAGACACTTGCTTCCTCAATGGCCATCTGTCATGGTTGCTTTAGCTGGATTCCTGCGTTTCAGGGGATTGGACTAGATGATCCTTCTAACTCTACAATTCTATGATTCAAGCTGTGGAATTGTATGATGTGATTGTGGCCTAGATGCCCCTTTGGCCTGGTCCTGCAGTGCTCCTATTGTGTTCTTATGTTTTGCTACTATTGAACATAATAACGATCCATTAATAGCAACAAAAATAAGTACTGCAATGCTACTGATAATGTGTTGAAATGAGTAGGGCTTCTGCTCTCAGCATTACAGCTGCTCCCAGAAAACTTTAATAGACCCTCTCACCAAATGACCGGAAGGCAACGCTTTCCAACACCTTCCTCAGTTGCTTAATTTTCTTTGTGCGCAAAGAAGTTAATAGCTCTTATTTAGCAGGCCTGGTCGTGAAACACCTCCCAAATTCTCATTTGCAGCTATAACCTCCTGGAGCCGCATCCCAACTGGTTTTCCTAGAATCTGACCCCCTGCCCAATACATTGTTTTTCAATCCTTTGACCAAAGTAGCAAGGGGAAGGTAGCTTTAATTTTAAACCAGATCTGGTCTTTCTCTCCCTTAATTGCAGCCTTCAATTCCAGCTCCTCCTTTCCAAGCAAAACCTGATTTATCCCGACAGGGGTTGCCGTTAAGCAAACGGAAGTCATAAATTAAGGCATTACCCATCTACACAGCTTGCTACTGAACTGCAGTGCAGATTAGAAAGGGTTTGCTCTTCCATTCTGAGTCCAGAGTCTCCCCCCAACCCCTTTGCATGGATTATTGTCTGTTGCATTTTGTGATTTGCTGGTGCTGTGTTTGAGTGCTTTCTATTGCACCACAGATGGATGCTTTTAGCTTACTTCTAAAAAGAGAGAGAGAAATCTAGACCATTTTAACATCCCTCTTAATGTACGTAGATGGCTTCTCAAATATTCTTCAAGGAGATCCATTGGTTCTGCTTTCCAAAGGCATATGCTTCCCCCAGGGGGTGGGGGATATGTCAACTCTTCTTTATTCCATTTCATAAATTTCAGGCTATGTGGCACACATCGGTAATTCATTTCGCTAATTTCTTTCTCCCTCTCACTAGGTTTAAATCAGGAAGGCAGTGCAAATTGCAGAAAGCTAAGAATGAATCACTCCAAACCCCAGAGGTCCTTTGCTATGCACCATCACAAGGCGTTTAATTTTTTCTTGCATCAGGAAGCACAAATATTAATTCTCTAGGCTTTAAATAAACGGATGCATCCATTTCAAAAGCCTGGTCTGATCTCACGCATTCGGGCCAAGTGCAGATATTATGCTTCCCAATCTCCAAACCATGGTTAGCACCTCGCCCTTCCTCTGGCATGTACGTTCCATCTCCTTTCCTTATTTTGATACTAACCAAGGTTAACTTAGCATCTGTCCTGACACAGCTCCAAACCACAGTCTGTAAACACGGTTAGTGAACTGGTTTTTGAGTAAACCATGGTTAGCGCCAAGCAGAGAAGGTGCTGAACAAAGCTGGAAGTATGTGGTCCTCCAGATATCCCTGAATGCCAACTCCCATGAGACCCAGCTGGCATCAGGAATATTCTGGGGTGACAGGAGTTGCAGTCCAGCAACATTTGAAGGGCCATGGGTTTCCTTCCATTGGGCAGGGTCTGCAAATTGGTCAGAAAGTAGATGCAGTGCAAGAAATAATATCACGTGGTTTGCAATAAAGGAGAGGGGAATTACCCCCACTACTCTTCCTAAATAGCAACCATAGTTATAAAGACATTTGTCCTCGCCTTTCAGGATTTCAACTTGGTACGGTGGGACCTAATTCTCTTTGAGCAACAATAATTCCCTAAACTCAAGCAGGTGACTTTGTTGTGTGTATGGGAGCTCTGTGCATGTAAAGAGCTGTGGATCAAAGTTCTTGTACTTTCCCCTTACCAGGAACACACTTTACCCAAGGTGAGGCCCCAGCCCAAGTCTGCAATGCACACTTCCTTACCTGACTGAGGATCCGACCACATTTCTTGCCTATCTTCTCTACCAAATCGAAGATTGGGAAATTCCAATTGTTTAGCTGCTCCATAAGAGGATCCAAATTGTCCATTATTAGAGGCTCTGGGGCAAGAATAGGCTTGTCCTGTATCAAGAAACAACGCATGCTCTGAAGGTTACCAAAAAACATGGGTTACTAAGCCCCTCTCTAAATATACACACTGTGCCATTATTACTGATGCATATCAATCCCAGGTTGGCTGGGATCAAGAGGGACGGGGGGACAGGGACTTTTTGACCTGGCGGACCAGAACTTTATTCGCCCATTGCCACAGGGGGCAAACTTTGAGAGCTGGGCAGGTTCCTTATGATGGAGTCGGCTGACTTGATAGCTGGACAGCCCTGCCCACTTGTCAAAGTCGACCCACAGAGGTTGGGGTCAAAGTTTGCTTCACCAGAATATTCCCTGGAGGGGAAGAGTTTCTCCACAACTGAGTGAAATTTTCAGGTGAGGAAGTGAGGAAGCCTGTAGCCTTCCACAAGCTGCTTGGCTCCAACTCCCACCAGCTGTCAGAAACGAGCCCGCAGTAAATCACACAAGTTAACTGCTTATTAGAAAAACAATCTGCACAGCATGTCAGGCCTAATGACCACAGCAACTCTCTTTGATAGGTCTTGCAGAGACTAAAATCCCTTCCTTCCCACAGCTGCCTAGGTCCCCTCTTCTTCAAGGTCCTTCCCAAGCAATCTGAGACTATGCTGGTATGCTTGCCTTTGCTTCTCCCACTTCATGCCTCTCCTGGTCCTGGGAGACCAGGGCTGAAGGGGAAATTGTTGCAGCAGAAGGGGGAGACCCCTGTGACTTTTCACCTCCCTTACTCATCCCTGCCTCTTGGCTTCTCTCCTCTCCTGCTTCTAAACTTCTCTCTGCCACAGACGCTCCCTTCTCACTAAACCCTGTTACTTCTACTGTTTCCGACACCCCCTCTATCCCAGTCTTCTCCCTCTGACCACTCACTGTCATCCCACCACCAATCCCCTGGCTGTGAGCCTTGTTCCTTTGGGGGGGTCCAGCCAGTGCCTCCCAGATAGTGCCTGCTGGGCAACTCTGTGCCGAACCAGTCCATGACATCTGTCACAGCCAGCATGGCCAAAGTCAAGGATGATGGGAGATGTAGTCCAGCAATATCTAGATGGGCACAGGTTTCCACTCTTGTGTAGATGCTTGCAACTCTACGCTTTCTGCAAACAGATCCTCACCCTGGTCTACAGGGCTAACTGAGCTGGAAGTGAAAGTTACCAGCTAGCATCTAATGAGGGAAAGTTACTTGCTTTTTTTTAAAAAAGAACTCAAACTGGCTTGAAGGGCGGGCCCTTGGCAGTGAGGAATTCTCTTCAAATCTTCAGCTTGGACTCTTTTGTATCACCCCTTGGGGGGCTATTAGTTATGAGCCAAATGTGGATCTTTAAGAGCTTAATTTAGGCCACATCTGCACCTTGTTGCACAATCATTCGCAGCAGCTCTGCTCCATTTCGCTCTCCATCTCCTAATGTTTTTCTTGGTTTGCGCGATACGTTTGATTTTTACTTAAATTTTTTTTTTAATGGATTTTGCTGTTTTGGAGTTCTTCATCTGTGCCATCAAAAATAGAAAGCTGCATGGGAGTTCTCATCTCTTTAGAGCGTAGTTTGACTCTCTCTAGCTAAGTACAATGAGATATGGGATGGCGATAATAAGAGTTTATACACACCCGTAGGGGCGGCTTGCAACAGAACATTGCAGTGTGGGGAGTTTCTGTACAGGATTCCAGACTTCCTAGTCCTTTCCCCCTCTTCCCCATGGTTTTCCATCTCCCTACCACCACCCCTAACAAAATCAGCATTCCATGGCCATTGAACATACTCAGTCTTTAACCGACTGGGTTTTCTTTAGGGGAGGGAGTCTCCCATGCTTAGTGTTCCTCCACCCTAACTATTTTTTTGCACATCTACAAACTTTTGGATTTCCTTGAGTGTGCTGTCGCCACCCTCTTTTGCATAGGGCAACATTAGCAATGGCACTCACAGCCTGAATGTTGGAAATATAGGGGAAGATAGTAAGAAATAATAAGCACTCATGGAATAATGTTGAGCTTCAATCTGCAATGGTTGCCAGTTTGTTTTGGGGCACAACTCAAGGTGCTTCTCTTAGTGTTTAAAGCCCTCAATGGCTCAGGCCCCAAAGACTGCCTCCTTTTGGGTGCTGAGATTGGGAGAAGGGGCCCCCTTGTCAGTTTCTCCACTCTGTCAGGAGCCAGAGTCAGGAGTAAGTAATGAAGCATTTGGTGTCCGTGAAGTTAACTCCTTATTCAAAGGAACCAAAAGCGTGCAGGCCTAGCAATCACAGCAGCTCTTCCCAATGAGGCAGTTGCGAGCGCGGATTAGCAGAAACATTGACAAGAAAGTACCCGGACCAGCCCTGAAAATATACACCAGTTGGTTCAGGCCACTGATTCACCTGGGGCTTGCCGATCAGAAGGTTGGCGGTTTGAATCCCCGCAAAGGTATGAGCTCCTGTTGCTCTGTCCCTGTTCCTGCCACCCTAGCAGTTCGAAAGCACACCAGTGCAAGTAGATAAATAGGTACCGCTGTGGCGGGAAGGTAAACGGTGTTTCCACTCTGGTTTCTGTCACAGTGTTCCATTGCAGCAGAAGCGGTTTAGTTATGTTGGCCACATGACCCGGAAAGCTGTCTGTGGACAAATGCTGGCTCCCTTGGCCTAAAAGCGAGATGAGTGCCGCAATCCCATAATCACCTTTGACTGGACTTAACCATCCAGGTGTCCTTTACCTTTAACTCTGACAGATAGTGGCTCTCAGAGGACACCTGCTGCCCAAGCTTCTCTTGAAGGAGGGATGTGGGGGCCTTTCTCGGCCTACGGGCCACAATCCCTCATGGGCAACTTTTTTTTGGGGGGGAGACCATGTCAACAGCGGGCAGGGCCAGAGGAGAAAGTAGGCGGAGCAACAGACTCCCACCTTTGTACACCAAAAGCTACATTCCAGCCACATTAAACCTAGAAGTGCCTGTCCTTCAACCAGATGAGCAGGAGGTGTCATCGCAGTTCAAAGGGCCACTGGCTTGGTGGGGGTCTTGATGGCTGCGTCTGTTTCCTGTGCCTGGGGCTCCACACTCCACACCTTAAGAGGAGATGTTATGGATTGAGTGCGAAACCTTTAGTGTGGCTCAGCCACAGAGATGTGATCCAAATGGGAAATTATTATTTATTTACTTTTGCAAACCTTGAGGCAGTGCCTCCCCCCCCCCCCCGCAACAGGCATGCTAGAAACACACAGGCAGAAAAGTGAATGTGATACCTCAGGCGGCAACAGAGTATGCAGTATGATCGTTTCTGGCGCGTACGTCCTGCAGATGGACCCCACGCGCTCCCGTTCCTTGGAGCACTCTGTCTCGTCGTCATTCTGCAAGATGTCGCTGCTGTCGCTGTTGTTTGTTTCATAGTCGGAGGTGGCTTGTGCTGGGTCCTCTGAAAATGCAAGCCCAGCTGCCTGTTAGTTGCTGTCAGGGATCAAGCTGGTAACGGAAACAGCTCCTCTGAGCTGTCAAAAGCTGCTTCCTACGCTCCTGTGTGGCTCTCTCTGCCAATCTCCAAATTCGCTCAGGGCAGACAGAGAGACAGACAGGGGCTCCTTCTGTACCGTGCATTTAGAGCTGCATCAGGCCGCTTTAAACAGCTGGGGCTTCCCCCAGAGAATCCTGGGAAGTGGAGTTTGTTAAAGGTGCAGAGAATTGTTAGGAGATCCCTATTTCCCTCACACAGCTACAATTCCCAGAGTGCCCTAGGAAAAGGGAATGTTTTTTTTTTAAAAAAAAAATACACAAAAAACTCTGGGAATTGTAGTTCTGGGATAAGGTCCCAGGAGAAGTTGCAGCAATTTAAAATTACTATCTACATATATGAATGAGACCCACTCTAATTTGTTTTACTAATATTTGCTGATATATATATTCAGTCATACCTCGGGTTACAGCCGTTTCAGGCTGCGTTTTTTGGGGTTGCGGACCACTGAAACCCGGAAGTACCGGAAAGGGTTACTTCTGGGTTTCGGCGGCCGCGCATGCACAGAGGCGCTAAATTGCACTTTGTGCATGCGCAGAAGCTCAGAATCACAACCAGCGTCTGCGCAGACGCGGGTTGCGAACGCTGCGGGTTGCGAAGGAGCATCCTGCACGGTTCATGTTCGCAACCCAAGCATCCACTGTGTATACACACAAAACACACATACGCTGTGTGTGCAGCAAGCCTTTGGCTTGAGTGGTGGTTCGGCATTGGTAAAATCTGGTCGGGGGGGGGAGGTGTGGTCATCACTTGCCCCTCCATTTTAAGGGTATTCCGTTAAAGGGATCCAGGGATGTGGGTCCTGTCCGAAGCCCGCGTATGGGCTAGGGCCATGACATGACCTCACTGGGGACCCTGGTGGAGCTCTAGTTGATGTAAATCAACAGGGCTCCCCCTATTGGTAGTTGATCCTTATGAGACTACCTGCATGGCAGGCAGGAGTCAGATATAGTTGGTTCTATTCCAATGGCTAAGCCAATACCACTCATATTCTGTAACCAATAAAGTTGTGGCCTAAATTTGCCCATTAACCTAATATATTCTGTCTTGGAACACAAGTGACAAATGATTGGATAAAAATAAACATAGGTGGCAATAAATTGTCAATTTTAGTGATTCTGCTCCAAACAAAGTTTTTTTCTTTTTCCCTCTTAGCTTCAGACACAACTTGCCCACCTGTTCTGTTCAGGGTGTGCGTTCCGCCTTCCCGTCTGCTCAGAGATCCTTCGGCGGGGTCTGCTGGGTTATACGGTCTGCCGCAGCTAGAGCACAGGTCAAAGGACAGACATAGTGTAAAACTAGAGGGGTGAAAATACGTAGCAGTTTCCTGCTTCGCACAGCTTGCAAAGGACTGTGCCCTGTATGCGGAGAGCTGGGTGCGTGAAATAGGAATGGAAGAGGAATCCGTTTTAAGCGGATTCATACAAGGGAACCAGTCTATTGACGTTCACCTGCATCAAACTCTTGCACTGAGCACCCATTTATGTCTGAGCTGCTTGTGCATTTTTATTTTTTTTAACGCCCAAATAATTATATGCAAAAAATATGTATAACACATATAAGGTCCCATGCATAACTATATTTCTATAGCATAACTATAAATGTTAATGCATAGTTATTTTAATACTGTTACATAAATTGTTGTAGGCTATCTTTTTCTGCGCTAGTTCCTTTAGGAAGCCTGGATCATATATGTGCATAATGTTATACAGTGGAACCTCGGTTTTCAAACTTAATCCATTCCAGAAGACCGTTTGGCTTCCAAAAAGTTTGAAAACTTAGGATCAATGGGCTGGTTGAAAGGCAATGGGGAAAAAATGAAAAACGTGGCTCAGAAGCTGTTCGGCTTCCAAAAATTGTTCGAAAACCGAAGCAGTTACTTCCGGGTTTTCGGCGTTTGGGAGCTGAAACATTCCAAAATGGAGGCATTCAGGAACCGAGGTTTAACTGTATCCAATGCAGCTGAACATTGGGAGATTCAGGGCAGCTAAAAGAAAGCACTTCACCACACTACACAGGGTTAAAACTATGGAACTCACTCTCATAGGAGGCAGTGATTGCCATGACCTTAGCTGGTCTTCATGGGATTGTAAAATTGGAAGGGAACCCGAGGGCCATCTAGTCCAACCCCCCTTGCAATGCAGGAATCTCAACTCAAGTATCCATGACAGATGGCCATCTATCTTTCAAAATGGATTGGACAGATTCGCCGAGGAGAGGACTATCAATGGCTACTAGCCACGATGGCTATGCTCTGCATCTACGGCTGGAGACAATAATGTTTCCAAATCCCAGATGCTGGAAACCACGGGAGGGGAAAGAGCTCTTATGCTTGCCAGTTTCCCACAGGCATCGGGTTGGCCACTGTGAGAACAGGATGCTGGACTAGATGGGACCCAGCAAGATATTCTTATGTTCTCAAACATAGAATTCAATTCAAAGTGTTGGTGCTGACCTTTAAAGCCATAAACGGCCTGTATACCTGAAGGAGCGTCTCCACCCCCATTGTTCAGCCCGGACACTGAGATCCAGCACCGAGGGCCTTCTGGAGGTTCCCTCATTGCGAGAAGTGAGGTTGCAGAGAACCAGGCAGAGGGCCTTCTCGGTAGTGGCGCCCGCCCTGTGGAACACCCTCCCATCAGATGTGAAGGAAATAAGCAGCTATCTTATTTCATCTGAAGGCAGCCCTGTTTAGGGAAGTTTTTAATATTTAATGCTGTATTGTTTTTAACACTCAATTGGGAGCCACCCAGAGTGGCTGGGGAAACTCAGCCAGATGGGTGGGGTATAAATAATAAATTATTATTATAATGCATATAATATGTGAGAATTGTTGATATTTTAAACAAGACAATGCCGTTGCAGTCAAGATAATATAAACTCATGTATGCTGGCTGCTTGGCATGGCTTAAAATATCACCCTTCTGACTTTCTTTCCCACCAGAATAACACAATGGAGAGAGACCGGAGGACGCAGTGACAAACGAGCCTGCTGGAACACCACACAACTTTCACAGGTGGAAGTTTAAAAAAGTGCAATTTTTAAAAAGCGAAAACTCAAACCTGGACACAGTTAGGAGTGTTACATAATAGCATTAAGCAAACACAACCTATTGCCACTGAGCTTTTAAGCAAGACCAAAACAGCCTGTTTCTTGGAACCCTTTGTTTTCTTTTTTGGATGTTGCCATGGATCTAGTTCCAAGAAGTCAAAATATAGGACGCAACAGAAAGGCAAGTCCGCCTGGTGACGGCCAAAGGGACTTGATATTGTCTGAGGAACCTGATGCAGCTGGGATGAGCCGAAGCAATGCATACAGCCTTAGCTCAACTCTTCAAATACTTTAGGGGGCAAGTGGAAGGTGAGGGACAATCCAGGAACCCCAGGACCTTGCGCACGCAAGCTGAGCCACGGTCCCCTTCGGTACAGTGGAAACGGGCAAATTTATCATAGCCATGCTTCTCCCGCCCCACCGAAACACACACATATTGGGTTATGGATAATACGATTGCGTTGTGCAGAACAGAGCCTTGAGGACGAGGGTGGGGAGAGGGAAATGAAAGATGGTTCCAACAAGTGTCAGAGTAGCATCTTACCTGCTGCAAATGACAGGCGTGGCCACGACAGGCTCCGAAAGGTTAGGAGCGCTCTGGGTACAACCCAAGACCCTATGGGGCTTCAGCGTTTGCTTAGTGGCAGTGACCGTCGACTCGGGGAATTGTTCGCTGGAGGTCTTGCTGATGGGGCTGCTGGCTGGAGTGCCATGGATGGGCGAATGGCTTGGGGAGGTAAGAGGCGAAATATTTGGCGGGATACCTAATAGGAGGAAGAATGACAAAAAAATAAAGGGGTGTGCATTTAAAGCATTTATATTCTATCTTTCCTCCAAGGAGCTCAAGCATGGTTGGTGCTCCTCCTCCCCATTTTATCCTCACAGCAACTCTGAGGTGTAAAAGGTAAAAGGTAAAGGAACCCTAGACGGTTAAGTCCAGTCAAAGGTGACTATGGGGTTGCGGCACTCATCTCACTTTTCAAGCCAAGGGAGCCGGCGTTTGTCCACAGACAGCTTTCCGGGTCATGTGGCCAGCATGACTAAACCACTTCTGGTGCAACGGAACACCATGACAGAAACCAGAGCTCCCAGAAACACCGTTTACCTTCCCGCTGCAGTGGTACCTATCTATCTACTTGCACTGGCATGCTTTCAAACTGCTAGGTTTGCAGGAGCTGGGGCAGAACAACAGAAGCTCATCCCATTGCACGGATTTGAACTGCCGACCTCCTGATCAGCAAGCCCAAGAGGCTCAGTGGTTTAAACCACAGGGCCACCCGCTCCCTAAAAGGTAAAGGACCTTCTGCGAGGTAGGTAAGGCTGAGAGACTGTGACTGGCCCTAGGTCACCCCGTGATCTTCATGGCTGAGCAGGGATTTGAACCCTGGTCTCTCCCAGGTCCCACTTGCTTCAGGCAGACCAAAGCTTCTCTGACAGAGATTTCATTGGAAGTTCTTACAATGCACAAGATGCTAGCCAGGACAGGGCAGAAGTTCCAATCACAGCTTTAAATACTCCATATGCTAGTAGGATGAGCTCAAAATGGGAACTGCATTAGCTAGCAAATAGGCCCAAATAGGACTAATTTAGCCAGCTAGCCCTGGTGATCATCTAATGCTTATTGGATGGATTTCCCCCTAAATTGATTTTAGAACAAAGTGAACTACGTGTGGTTGTCTTGGGCTTCTTTGGGAAAGGGTGATGTCTAAACGTAACAAACTAGACAAAATGCGCAAAACATTTTTAAAACTTGTCGTGAATCTTTAGGGGGAGCTCCCCTCTCAAATTTGAGAAGCTGGGGGCAGGTAGGAGGTGTTTAAACCTTCCCTGCAGGGCATTTTTCAGATCAAAATCACTCTTGCATTGGCTGCATTTCCAAAAGGTATTGCTGGTTTTTTAAACACACAAATGCACTGGAGAGAGAGGGTTTTTTCCCCTGCTCTTCCCTCCCTTCTTCCCAGCCTGCTGCTGCTCTGATGAAATCTAGAGGCTTCCTTTGTCTTAAATTTAAAACAAAAATGCAGAGAGATGCTTGTCTGCTGCATTGCTCATGAGATCCAAAAGAATGGAAGGTCTCTGTTAAGCCCCTCTTGCAGTTCATGCTGGGGACCATAGGGAGCCAGACCATTGGGTTCATCTGGCTCAGAATTGACTACACTGACTGGTAGCATCTTCCCAGGGTTTCAGGCAGGGGGCATTCCCAGCCCTATTCTGGAGATGTCAGAGATAGAACCTGGAACCTTCTGCATGGAAAGCAGATGCTCTACCAACAAGCTACTGTCTTTAACATAGGATGCGAAAGAGCTCTTTGCCACTCAGCTTAGAATCATAGAATCATAGAATCATAGAGTTGGAAGAGACCACAAGGGCCATCGAGTCCAACCCCCTGCCAAGCAGGAAGCACCATCAGAGCACTCCTGACATATGGTTGTCAAGCCTCTGCTTAAAGACCTCCAAAGAAGGAGACTCCACCACACTCCTTGGCAGCAAATTCCACTGTCAAACAGCTCTTACTGTCAGGAAGTTCTTCCTAATGTTTAGGTGGAATCTTCTTTCTTGTAGTTTGGATCCACTGCTCCGTGTCCGCTTCTCTGGAGCAGCAGAAAACAACCTTTCTCCCTCCTCTATGTGACATCCTTTTCTATATTTGAACATGGCTATCATATCACCCCTTAACCTCCTCTTCTCCAGGCTAAACATGCCCAGCTCCCTTAGCCGTTCCTCATAAGGCATCCTTTCCAGGCCTTTGACCATTTTGGTTGCCCTCCTCTGGACATGTTCCAGTTTGTCAGTGTCCTTCTTGAACTGTGGTGCCCAGAAGTGGACACAGTACTCCAGGCGAGGTCTGACCAGAGCAGAATACAGTGGCACTATTACTTCCCTTGATCCAGATGCTATACTCCTATTGATGCAGCCCAGAATTGCATTAGCTTTTTTAGCTGCCGCGTCACACTGTTGGCTCATGTCAAGTTTGTGGTCAACCAAGACTCCTAGATCCTTTTCACATGTACTGCTCTCAAGCCAGGTGTCCCCCATCTTGTATTTGTGCCTCTCATTTTTTTTGCCCAAGTGCAAGACTTTACATTTCTCCCTGTTAAAATTCATCTTGTTTGTTTTGGCCCAGTTCTCTAATCTGTCAAGGTTGTTTTGAAGTGTGATCCTGTCCTCTGGGGTGTTAGCCACCCCTCCCAGTTTGGTGTCATCTGCAAATTTGATCAGGATGCCCTTGAGTCCATCATCCAAGTCGTTGATAAAGATGTTGAATAAGACCGGGCCCAAGACAGAACCCTGTGGCACCCCACTAGTCACTCTTCTCCAGGATGAAGAGGAACCATTGATGAGCACCCTTTGGGTTCGGTCAGTCAGCCAGTTACAAATCCACTGAGTGGTAGCATAGTCAAGACCACATTTTACCAGCTTCTTTACAAGAATATCATGGGGCACCTTGTCAAATGCCTTGCTGAAATCAAGGTAGGCTACATCCACTGTTTTCCCTTCATCTACCAGGCTTGTAATTCTGTCAAAAAACGAGATCAGGTTAGTCTGACATGACTTATTTTTCAGAAATCCATGCTGACTATTGATGATCACAGCATTCCTTTCTAGGTGCTCACAGACTGTTTGCTTAATGATCTGCTCCAGAATCTTCCCTGGTATTGATGTCAGACTGACTGGGCGGTAATTATTTGGGTCCTCTCTTTTCCCCTTTTTGAAAATAGGGACAACATTTGCCCTCCTCCAGTCTGCCGGGACTTCGCCTGTTCTCCAGGAATTCTCAAAGATGACTGCCAGTGGTTCTGAGATCACATCTGCCAGTTCTTTTAATACTCTTGGATGCAGTTCATCTGGCCCTGGAGACTTGAATACATCTAAACTAGCCAAGTATTCTTGTACTATCTCCTTAGTTATTCTGGGCTGTGTTTCCTTTGCTGAATCATTTGCTTCAAATTCTTCAGGTCGGGCATTGTTTTCTTTATCGGAGAAGACTGAGGCAAAGAAGGCATTGAGGAGTTCAGCCCTTTCTGTGTCCCCTGTTTGCATTTCACCATCTTCTCCTCTGAGTGACCCCACTGTTTCTTTGTTCTTCCTTTTGCTACGAACATACCCATAAAAGCCTTTTTTGTTGCTTTTAACCTCTCTAGCAAGCCTGAGTTCATTCTGTGCTTTAGCTTTTCTGACTTTGTGTCTACACGTGCTGGCTATTTGTTTGAATTCCTGGCTTGCAGGGGAGTAAGTCAGCAATTACAGCTAATACTTCTGGTCTTCCACCTATGGCTCAATTCAAAGTGCAGTCTGTGCTACAGGTGCAAATATAGTGAAGATAGGTAAGAAACACAACCTCGGCTGTTCCCCACTTAGTGATTTTGAACACAGCACACTTCAGAGACCACCCATAACCTCACAGTGCATCTATATGCCCAAGAGCCAACCAACCTTGCCGACTTGGCCGCTTGGAATTCAGATGGTTTGCAGCAGACATTGCATAGGAGGCGGAGAACGACCTGCTTTTGGTGAGGTTCATCAGGAGGGAATTGTTCCACGCGTCGGAGCTGTGAAAAGAGAGCAGAGATCAACCGAGGGGTTATAATCAGCTGTTTCTGCTTGGACCAGAGGTGTTAGGACAGAGTGGGGCTCGCCATCTCCAGGAACAGCCCTGCCTAGCCCATCAGCATCCTGTTTCTCACAATGGCCAACCCCAAAGCAGGACCAGTGAGACATTTCACCACCACAATTCTAATGAACCCATTATAAGTGCAGGCCAAGATGTTTGACTTAGGAGTCTAACATTGCTATCCTATGGCCATATGATTCATGATGTTGTTTTGTGAAAGACCAGTGCTATCTCTGACCAAGGTTAGCTACTTTTTGGGGAAGGGGGGAGTTGCAGGGGAAATTCCACAGTTGCTTCCCCAAATGATTGCATACGTTCTCCATAATGTTCAAAGGAGGAAGACTAGATGAACAGATGTACCTATGGAAACCAAACGCAGCTGGCTAATGCCCCTTGTCTGCCAATGAATGTCAATTAAAAACACTGAGAAATACACTCTTGCCTCCAACCTATCCCTGATATTATGCCTCTGTGCCTGGTGTTCTTTCTCCTCTGCTGCTGTCATAGATATTAACCCCTGCAAATTTTGTTTTTTAAGATATTTATTAAAATTTCAAAAATAAAAAAAAGAAATTACAATAGTATTAATAAGAAAAAGATAGAAAAAAGAAAAAAGGAATAAAAAAGAAAAAAGTGAATACAACATACAAAAAAAGTAAAAAACAATTAAAAACAAATCAATCTTTCCATATCTTGTCTTTCATTCACTTGTTTCCCTGACCTCCTCACACCTCCCCTTTTTTGTATTCCAGTTCAATAAGTTAACTCAGCAAATCCTTTCCCTCTTTGTTTTTATCTTAGACCTTTGTCTTAATATATAATAACTGTATATTCTCATCTGTTAACAGTCCATTTCTACATACTCCTTGTAACATTGCTGCTAAAAACCCCTTAGCTTCATATCCAACATCATTCTAACATTCATTAATTTTACAGTATTTCTGTAGATAGTCTTTAAATTTCTTCCAATCTTCTTCCACCGACTCTTCTCCCTGGTCTCGGATTCTGCCAGTCATTTCCGCCAGTTCCATATAGTCCATCACCTTCATCTGCCATTCTTCCAGGGTGGGTAGATCTTGTGTCTTCCAGTACTTTGCAATGAGTATTCTTGCTGCTGTTGTGGCATACATAAAGAAAATTCTATCCTTCTTTGGCACCAATTGGCCGACAATGCCCAGGAGAAAGGCCTCTGGTTTCTTCAGAAAGGTTTATTTAAATACCTTTTTCATTTCATTATAGATCATCTCCCAGAAAGCCTTAATCCTTGGGCACGTCCACCAGAGGTGAAAGAATGTACCTTCAGTTTCTTTGTATTTCCAACATTTATTATCGGGCAAATGATAAATTTTTGCAAGCTTGACTGGGGTCATGTACCACCTGTATATCATTTTCATAATATTCTCTCTTAAGGCATTACATGCCGTGAACTTCATACCTGTGGTCCATAACTGTTCCCAGTCAGCCATCATAATGTTATGTCCAACATCTTGTGCCCATTTAATCATAACAGATTTCACTATTTCATCTTGAGTATTCCATTTCAACAGCAAGTTATACATTCTTGACAAATTCTTAACTTTAGGATCTAACAGTTCTGTTTCCAGTTTTGATTTTTCCACCTGGAAGCCAATTTTCTTGTCCAAATTGTATGCCTCCATTATTTGATAGTAGTGAAGCCAATCTCGCACTTTATTTTTTAATTTTTTAAAGCTCTGCAATTTCAATTTATCTCCCTCTTAACCCCTGCAAATTTTGGATCATGCACTTACTTCTGGCCCAACTGGATTGGCAATCCGTTGCTCTTTTCCAGCTCTCTCACTCCTCCTCTACCTATCTGATATCGCCTCCCAATTGTGGAATGGGTCAAGGCAATAGCTGGGACTCAATGTTTTAAAAGTGTGAGAGCACTACTTAGATGTATGCGTGGGAGTAAAAATTTTTAGAGGTGATTGGTTAAACTTTTTTGGGGAGAAAAGGATTTCCATTCCCAATCTGAGAATAGCATCTGTTCCTTTTCATTATATGCCGAAAAAGCATAATTAATCCCTCAACTGCAGGCTAAAGATATCCTTTTCAATCAGATCTGACACTTATAAAGCAACATTTGATGGATGAATCAATTTAAAGTGTGATAACTGAATGCTCATTTAATTGGTTAAGATTTTTCAATTTTATGAAATTGTCCATGAGAGATTATCCAATGGTTTTTACTACCCTTTTTATTTCCATGTTTCACTTTCTTAGATATACAGTGGGGTTATTTACTCTCTGGTGTCGTCGGTCATTTGAATAATTCCTTCCTTAACTGATTATCTGGGAGACAAGGCCAGGGACGGAAAAAGGAATTGCAGCAGCACTTGAGGGCTTGACTCAACTTTTCACCTTTGCTGGAGCAACATCTGAGCTAGTTAGTTTTTGTCCAAGGTCCTGCAGAATATGCTTTGAGTTAGTTTCTGCCCTGTTGATAATCTTCTTCAAGTCCAATTGGGAATCTCTGTGGGACCTTGGCACGATCCCAGAGCAGGAGATCTACGAGAACGGTGGTCTTAGTCTTTGTGATTACACCATCAAAAGACAAGTGATAATCCAGTCCAAAACATCTACTGTTTCCAGGAAGAATTCAACACTCTTAAGGTTCTCAGATGCTACAGAGAAACACAGGACTTTTTGTCATCAAACCACCCCCCTACACACAATTATTTCCTCACCCAGATGATGAAGTATCATGAAGTTTGATGCTAGCACTGCGGTCTCTTCTCACTGGAGCTGGCTCCAAAGTGGGCAAACCAGTTGCAGATGTGGTTGTTGTCCAAGTGGACGACACTCGTCGCAAAAGACCTGGGGGCAGACTTTTCCGGAAGCGCTAAGGATAAGACAGGAAGACTTTTCAACTGGGTAGTATTTCGTCCATGATCGCCAGCAGTTACTGGCAGTCAGTTTGCAAAGAAAACATTGTGAATGGGGTGGGGAGGAGAGGGAAAGAATTATTTTTAAATGAGTATTCTGTTAGCTTCTTCTTGTAGCTTGTATAATTGCAAGATTACTGTATAAACTTAGAAGGGGGTTGAGTGGCTGTGACTATTACAAAGGGACCCTGCACATCTGAATTTCCCATTACACTACTGACTGATAGTCAACAGCACTCGGGGTGGCCTTGGGCTTGCTTGTGAGCCCTTGTGGAGCAGTGGTTTGAGTGTTGGACTTATATTAGTGAAACCTGGGTTCAAATTCTGACACAGCCGCAAATAACAAGGTGATTGGATGACTTTGGGCCAGCCCTTGTCTTTCAGCCTAATATATCTCACAGGGTTGTTGTGAGTATAAAAGGTGAGGGGACTGTGCATGCCGCACCCTGAAGCATCTATTTCACACAGAATGTATTTTCTTACAGTCACAGAATTAACACCCAAGGAAAAGAAAAACCAACATTTCCCACAACCTGAAAGAGGGACGCTCACCTTGGGAATCGTCAGCTTTTCTCCCTTCTCTGAGCATTCCTCTGAGTCAGAACAGGTGTAGTTCTCATTGAAAGATGCCAAAGGGTTGATCCTCGGTTTGTGGATGGCTTGGAAGGTTAGCTGTGTGTTGAGCAGGTTGCTCACTGCCCGAAGGGAGGTGCAGACGTTTGGTGGTAAGGAAGGATCTGCCAGGAGGTCTGTAATGAGTCCGTGAGCCTCTCCCATGACTGCAATGTCAACTGTAATACTGGTGCCCGAAGACTGGAAGTAGAGAAAGAGTGAAGCTTCAGCAAAAAAGAAAGTCGGGAAATGGCTAAATCAGAACCCAAACCAAGGTGATCTCTGCGCTGCAAAGTTTGCCCTCATTTATGCCATATTCAATACTGTGCTGGAGATTTAAAATTTGTTATGTACAATGCCCTGAAATCCATTTTTGGGAAAGGATGTGCTACATACATTCTTAAAATAAATCTTGCATATCTCGATGCTCTCATATACCACTGAAAGAGGAAATGCATACCTTGCCAATGCAATTCACAGGATTTACAGAAGCATTGTGTGTGTGTGTGTGTGTGTGTTTCGCAGATGAACAAAGATGACAAACACTTCTTTTCCTGGTGCAGACATACCAAATGTTTAGTAACTGAAGGGGGTGTACCAACAAATAGACAATAGCCCTCCTTATTGCTTTCATACATGCAGAAACTCGGCACAAGAGTCAATTCTCCTGGTGCTATGTTTACCTGTATGTTTTGCAAAATGTGCAACTTGACTCCTGCCCATCAAAGAGTAAGGTTCCCCATCCTTGCCATCAGCCACCATTGATATGGATTGGGCATGGGAAGCTTTTTGGGTGATGAGCAGGACACAAGCTGTGCAGTCAGCTGAATGCTACAGGTGAGGTAGGGGTGGATGGAGCAAATTTAATGACCAGAGTCCCCCATGCATGTACACACAATGCTCTACTTTATCCTGATCATCCCCTTGGTGTGTTCTCCAGGGTCAAGACACATCTGACGCGACATCTAGCTTGGTCCTTTGTACAGGGGCAGCTTCATAAGCGGCAGGTTATGTGGATCCGGCAGTGCAAATGCAGTCATATATTGTCGCTTGCCCCAGGTTTGCCAGTATAACCCAAGAGTTGATTAGAGTGCAGTGCTGATAACACCAAGGTTGCAGGTTCGATCCCTGCACGGGACAGCCACATATTTGCAGGGGGTTGGACTAAATGATCCTCAGGGTCCCCCTTCCAACTCTATTTTTCTATGCATGTCCAAAGGATGTTACCGTAGAGCTGCAGGAAGCTGTTTTCCTTCAGCCCACCTTGGCAGAACCCACAGCAGCTTTAGCCAAAATTGGTCGATTCATTTGACTGGAGGGCTTGTAACCTTTTCCCAACATGAAACAAGTTCACCAAGCAGACAAGGCGACCCTGGTCATTCTACATGTCCTATCAATCAAGCTCTCTGGCAGGCCACAGGCCGCATGCATGCAAACACGCGGGTGCACACACAAACACACGCACAGAGAAAAGAAACAACGAAAAGGGTTAAGATAGACGGCAGGTTATTGACATGCAGGGTGCAAACCGAGGAACAGGCAGGCAGCTGTGACTGGCTTGTCTTTGCCCTTTATAAAATAACAGCCCGACCATAAATCATGATTCGATATAGTTTCCAAGTCACATCATGAACTCTCTGGCCAAGTGTCTTAAAACAAAATTAAAAGTAAACACAGCTCCTTTCTCTCCTCCCCCTGCTTCCCGACTCTTTTAATTTCCAAAAAGCCTTGAGCAGCACATGCCGGCAGCTTCGGTGGAAATAACAGGTTATTTTAGAATTTGCAGACAAGTCTCCGTAGGGATTTCTATCCCCAAGATTAAGCAGGGATGAAAAACATGCTCCATATACTTGTTTGACACGTTTCTCAGAAGGATGGGGGCTCTTTTGCAAAAGGCAAAGAAAGGCTGTTGACATTGGAGACCTTATAAGGATGATCTGTAGCTTTGCCCAAGGAAGAGTTTGCGTGCCATCTCTGTAACTCATGTCAAGCTGACTCAGCTGTACCGTTTGGAAACTATTTAGGTGTTTGTTTAGTTTTTAAAAAATGGTATAGTATTTACCTCATAAGAACCTCTTAGCAGTGCACATTCTTCTCCTTCAGGTGTGGAGTCCTGGACTCCATCACCTGACAAAAGAGGCACCTGACCTCTAGTCCCTGACACTTAACCAGGGTCAAGGCAACAAACCATAGAGAGTGCTAACCAGGGTTAACAGTCATGTCTGCATCAGGATTCTGCCATCAGAATCTGCCATCTGCCATTTGGTTCTTTGAAATTCTGTGTTCCAAAGATCGGGAGAAGTTTCACTAATAAGACTGCAATCAATCAATCACGCCTTACTGTTGGAACAATTTTCCCCACCTCCACTTCCTGGGGATGTGATGATGGGATGGGACTTCTCAGAAAGAACATTCCCTCCAACTGATCTGTAAAGGTACCCAATTTTGGCTTCAACTGACATTTCACTTAAAATTAATATCTAAGGTAAAGATAAAGGACCCCTGACAGTTCAGTCCAGTCGCGAACAACTCTGGGGTTGCGGCGCTCAGCTCGCTTTACTGGCCAAGGGAGCCGATGTTTGTCCGTAGACAGTTTTTCCGGGTCATGTGGCCAGCATGACTAATCCGCTTCTGGAGATACCAGAGCAGCGCATGGAAATGCCATTTGCCTTCCTGCTGGAGCGGTACCTATTTATCTACTTGCACTTTGGCGTGCTTTCAAACTGCTAGGTTGGCAGGAGCTGGGACTGAGCAATGGGAGCTCACCCTGTTGTGGGGATTCGAACCACGATCTTCCGATCGGCAAGCCCAAAGCTCAGTGTTTTACACCACAGCGCCACTCACCTTTGCTAATAAAAGGACTATGCAATGATTTACTTTCCCTCTATCTGCAAAGGAATCTGTGTGTTACGCTTAAAGATGGAGTTAGGCCACTGGTCCATTGATCCATCTCGCTTATTGTCTACATTGATGGACAGGGGGTCTCTCCCTGCCCTGCTTGTAGATGCCAAGGAATGAACCCAGGACCTTCTACATGTGAAGCAGATGCTACATCATTTCCCTATTTTTTTTTGCTTTCCAAGAGATCTGATATTTACACAGAACCTAACACAGCCTCATCTGAATGTCTGGTGCCTCCTCTCACCCTCCATCTTAACAGGGCAAGCCTAACACAATTTAGCTTGAAGTAAGCCCCATTGAATTCAATATGGTGTACTCCTGGGAAGACACTGTACAACATGATTGCGCAGTAAGACTCTTTCAATGCAGAGAATAGCCCCCCCCATTTTATTTTTATTTTGCATTGCTTATCATCTAGTCAGATTAATAGTTCTGAAGAAACTCAAAAGCTTGCAAATGATTTTCTTTTCTTTCTTTCTTTTCTTTTTACATTTTGGTTGGCCAAATAAAGATTTGGCCTTAATGTGGGTTTGGGGATAATTTGGACTCCACATTGGATTTTTATGTTCTGGTTATTTTTGGACAACAGCAACAAATCATAACGTTTCCAGTCTGACGATCTCAAGCCTTGCCCCATTTTGAGATGAGACGAAGAGATTGTCAAGGGTTAGGAATTTCCTGTGTAGCAGAAAATGCAGTTGCCATTCAACCTTCCTTAATATTTGGCATCAGAGAGGGAAGGGAGGGGGCAGTGCGTAAGATAAAAGAATCAGTCACACACACACACACACACACACACACACACACGTGTGTGTGTGTGTGTGTGTGTGTGTGTGTGTGTAATCTTGTTTCACTTTTATTACAATGTACAGGACAGAAGGGATTGTATATCCATAATGGGACTCAAGATTGCTTTAAATCAGGCATCCCCAAACTCGGCCCTCCAGATGTTTTGGGACTACAGCTCCCATCATCCCTAGCTAACAGGACCAGTGGTCAGGGGTGATGGGAATTGTAGTCCCAAAAACGTCTGGAGGGCAGAGGTTAGGGATGCCTGCTTTAAATCATGCACTGAATTTAGAATGATTCCCTCTTTGAGAACCTGGCCTTGGTCTTCTTCACAGCCCGTTCAATTTGTAAAAATTCAGATGGTTATAAATTGATAACTTGAAACGGTCAAGTGGGGATGGTAAAGAAAAAGACAAGAGAGAAATAATGGCAACTTATGCTTGTTCTAAATTTGAATTGGGCTGCCTAGCAAATGTTAGCCTAGAGGAGATGGAAGAGGGGGCTGCTGATCGAGACACAGTTGCCCCGCTGACTAACACAAAACCCGAAAGACATTTGCTAGCATGGGGCAGGGTGATGGAAAGGACATGGGAGATGTTGATTGGGTGGGGGAAGGTACATAAGAAACTCTATCCTGGGGCAGAATTTTAACATGTTACATTTCCATTTCAGAGATCCCATCACTAACACCATTTACCATATTTTTTCGTGCATAACACCCGCCCCATGTATAAGACGACCCCTGTTTTGGGGGGCTCCAATTTAAGAAAATGGGGGGAGATGGCCCAGAGTTGTTGGGCACGTCACAGAAGCCACAAAGCATCTGCCTGCTCGCCACCAGCAGCTGGCAATCACACGAACAATTGCCACAGTGGTAGCCAATTCACAGCAGCCCTTGCCACAGCCACCAATCAGCCACCCTATCACTGCTGACAAGCTCCTCTATTTTCATATGGACAGCTTGGACTTTGGTGGCAAAAGGGTGGGAGGAAGAAGAAGTCCCGACAATAACCGATTGGCATAACAAGCTACAAGAATTTGCTGAAATGGCGCAGTTGACAAATAGCCTGAGAGGCAATTCAAAACAAAAATTTATGGAAAAGTGCGATAGATATAAGATATATGTTCAAAAATACAGTAAAGGTTCATTATCTATGGTAGCATTTGATTGACGTTGGAGAGAAACTGAGAAATAAGACCAAAGGTACATATTGATATAGGAATGTATTAGATAAAATGTAAAAGAAATATACAATAATAAGAGTACATTCATTTGTAAATAAGGAATATACAACGGGATAGACAGGAAGTCCAAAGTGTTGGTACATATATGATTTTGGAATAGTTTTTTGTCCTTGTTTCTTTTCTTTAGGTATATAAACTTTGTATATAAACTTTGTATACATGCTGAAAATTGTATTATAATAAGCCTTGTGATGTAATATGATAATGTTTACCGATGTAACATAAGAACATTAATAAATAAATAAAACTCAAAAAAAAAGAAAGACAAGCTCCTGCTTGTGGCTGCAACCAATCGCCCGTCCCCATTCTGCACTATCTGTGTATAAGACGGCCCCCGATTTTGAACATTATTTTTTAGAGTAAAAAACCCTTGTCTTATACACGGAAAAGTACGGTAACTTGGGAACCCGAGGATCTGCCTTCAACCGACTGAAACCACTGGTCCTTCTCTCTCAGTGTTATCTATACTGACTGACTCTCGAGGGTTTCAGTAAAAGGCAAAGGGACCCCTGACCATTAGGTCCAGTCGTGACCGGCTCTGGGGTTGCGGCGCTCATCTCACTTTATTGGGCGAGGGAGCCGGTGTACAGCTTCCGGGTCATGTGGCCAGCATGACTAAGCCGCTTCTGGCGAATCAGAGCAGCACACGGAAATGCCGTTTACCTTCCCGCCGGAGCGGTACCTATTTATCTACTTGCACTTTGATGTGCTTTCGAACTGCTAGGTGGGCAGGAGCAGGGACCGAGCAACGGGAGCTCACCCCGTCGCGGGGATTCGAACCGCCGACCTTCTGATCGGCAAGTCCTAGGCTCTGTGGTTTAACCCACAGCGCCACCCGTGACCCGTTTCAGACAGGGGTCTTAAGCCCAGCCCTACCTGGAGATAATTGAGCCTGGGACCAGGCCTGGCCCACCCATGAGGCAGGGTGAAACAGTGGCCTCAGGTTGGTGAAGAAGCAGCGCCAGAGGCCGGTGCAGCAATATCAGGGCGGTACTTTCTGTTTCGTCTCAAGCTGCAAAACGGGATGTGCCACCGCTGCCTGGGATGTTCTACTGAGCTAGGACCAGTCCCTTATGAAAGACGGAGAACAAAATAAATCAAGTTTCCTTTCCTACCTAACCATAATGTTTAATTCCAACTTCAGGCTTCAAAATGTCTTAGATTTTGCAGCGGGCCCCAGCCAACTTAACCCAAGTGGCACTATTTACAAGCGGCAATATTAATAGGGGCACTAAAGAAACACGATTATAATCACTTTCGTTATTTATTGAAGAGAGAGAATTCTCAAGAGTCTCATTTTCTCTCTCCCAGGAATGTCTTCAGGCATCTCAGATGCCCTGGCATCGCTGAACAACACAAGCAAAATAATAATAAAAAAATAATTATAATAATTATAATAATATCCCAAAACAAATGTAAGCTTTGAAATCGGATAAACAAACCCTTTGTTTTGCATGAAGAATAAGAAAAAGAAGAGTGTTGGGAGGCTTTTCTCCGCAGAGAAACAAAAGCAAGAATGAATGACTTTATTTAGTAAAGGTTTGAGAAAACTTTGACTCATCTCTCTCACAGAGTAAATGTTAAAATGCCCAAATTGGCTAATGAAGTGATGGCTGGTGTTTTTGACACATGGTTTAGAAGGATAATTAAGAACAACGGGTCAATGGAAAAGGCAGAATAAATGCCTTTACAATGCCTTTTACAATGGGAACCACCAGGTGGAGCACTTGAACACAATATTACAAGTTCCAGTAAAACCTCTCTTTCATTGCTAAGTTGTTTGCTGGACAGAAAGTGGGGGGAGATATTTTTAAAAGTTTTTTAAAAAATAATAATTAAAAACTCATTTCCAGTTCACTCTTTCTGAAAATTAACCATCAGTTACTTGAGAGTGAGAGCACAGGTTTGTAAATCTGTTAGTCTTTTAAGATTCACATCTGATGCCCTTTTAAAATGTGCTGCGGAAGGAGGGATTCCTGGGTTGTCTTTTTGTTTTTATTACTCTTTCGTGGGGCTGCAATGGTGCAAAAACGTGGTTACAAAGCACGGATCCACATGGATCCTCAGGATTTTTGCATTGGGTCACCCCAAATTCACCATCAGATCACATAGCATGTCCATGGCTACAGCCTGCACAAAAAACATATGCATCCACTGTTTCATGGGGCCGCAATGGTGCAAAATGTGGTTACAAAGCACGGATCCACATGGATTCTCAGGATTTTTGCATTGGGCTACCCCAAACTCACTGTCAAATCACATGTTTGTGGCCACAGCATGAACCACAAAAATCATACACCCACTGTTTCGTTCAGAATATTTTTTTCCCTTGTTTTCCTCCTCTAAAAACTAGGTGCGTCTTATGGTCAGGTGTGTCATATGGAGCGAAAAATACGGTATGTATTTTGTTTAGTTTTGTAATATTGTGATTTTATGTTGTGAACCACCCTGAGATCGATGGGTATAGGGTGATTTTATTATTAATAAAAGTTTGTTATTAATAAAACAATTTATTTTAATAACAACAACAACAACAATTTTAAAATAATAATGTTATCATTAATAAAATTTGTTGTGTTGTTGTTGTTATTGATGGGAGAGACAGGAGCTATGACTGAACACTGGAGAAACTGAAGCAGGACGAAATAAGACTGTTCATAATTCCAGGAGCATCTGCTTGGTCACTGAAGAAAAGCCAACGCTAGACCAGGTGGCCTATGCAGGAGAGTTTGTATGTTCATGAACTACGAACTGGTTGAAAGGATGCTGTACAAAAAAGCATGAAGGTTTCTATGGCCACGAAAATCAATGGGAAAATAAACCTTGCTGTTCAAAGATGAACGAATTACTTGCACCTGCACCGTTTCTTGCTTGCAACCGTCTACTTGCGGTGTTTGCAAGTGCACCTTATGTGAACTCGACATTCTGTTCCAGCGGAAAGGAAAGAGAGAAGGAGAAGGAGTGGAAGCGATTGGCGGGACCCCCTAGCTCTGGAATTCGCTCCCTCGTTGCACAACCATGTGCTATGATATATACATGGGTAACTGAAGGACATCGTGTTTCTGGTGGTACGAACAGATGTTGCAATCAGCCAGCCAGATGTGCTGAACGAGTCTTTCTGTTGACCCTGGTCTAAACCTTGCTGGCCCATCCTAATATACCCAACCAACTCTTGTCCGCAGGTCTTTCCTCTCTTGCACTCACACACACCCCAGCCATGAACGGAAGTGATGACACTGGGAACTATACCATGTCACACCTCTGTTCTGTCTAGCTCAACACAAACCCGCTTATAAACACGTATCAGGAGTAAGTAATTAATTAAAAATGAAGAAAAGCCCACGAGTGACAACTTCTGCAGCCACTTTTCCTCTTGGTTGTTCCTGAATCAAACTTGCGTTGAGTTAAACCTCCCAACAAGGAAGACTCTTAAGTGAAATGGGCCAGAGAATCATAGAATTGGAAGGGACCCCGAGGGTCATCTAGTCCAACCCCCTGCGATGCAGAAATCTTAACTAGCTCATAAATGACAAATGGCTGTCCAACCTCTGCTTGAAAACTTCCAATGCAGGAGAGTCCACCGACTTCCACAGAAGAGTCTGTTTCATTATTGGACAGCTCTTCAATATGGTACTGAATGGCAGCTCCCACCACCTGCCTGTCCCCTACAAAAACTTTTCGGTTAGGAATGCTCATTACTATGAGCAATAATGGGGTCTGTGGCATATGAGCTTTGATAGGCTGCCTTTACCTTACTTTTGCCTATCTCCTGTCAGGAGCTTATCCTACACTCGAGTAGGACCCTGGCAGAGACACATGCCCGACTGGCATGTTCCCCCCCTCCTGGTCTTTCATTTGGGAGCTTCAAAGGCTTTCTTCAGCCCAAACATCACAGCGACCGATGCCAACAGACACCGGCACACTTAGGGATCCTCAGAGTCTTTGCAGCTTGCGTAACAGACCTCAGCAACTCAGCATTTTGGCTAATCTACTTTATTTACATATAAACACACAGAGAGCACTGCAACTTGGCTCCCTCTCTCTCTAGCATCAGACAGCAAAAAGAGAAAGAACAAAGGACAGTAGCCCCACTTCACGGAACACAGTAACACAAACATACTGTCTCCGTCACTTCCCACTTTGTACAGTCAAAACATACACCATCATGTGAAAGACAACAATCTCATGACTGCAATCATAGAGCAGGAATTCTAACATCTCCATCCCCATCCCCTCCTCCATATTTGACAAGAACTGGGTCAGACAACCACTCCCTTTGGATGTGGGACCAGTATTTTATGCTTCTCTTCCCTCTGAGTACTTCCCATGCTCTTGCATAGCAAAGAAACACAATCAGTATGTTTACAACAATGGCAGGGAACTACAGGCCTGAGGGGCGAATGTGGTCCTCCAAATCGATCTATCTGGCCCCTGGCATTCTATGAGCACTGCAACTTTTTCTGGAGCAACACACCCCTCTCTGGCCCTGCTCTAGACCATCATACTTGCTTTCTCCTGATGAGAATGTGTCCTTGAACCCTGGCAAAGCCTCTTCCTTGCTTGGATGGAGGACAGAGAGGCTTGTGTGGAAACTAGCCTACCGTAGGAAGGTAAAAAGTGCATTTATTGATCCATCCACTTTTACAAGTGCCCATGCCTGCTAATGGCATGTGGCCCACAAACGGTTGTCCATGAGAGAAGGTGGCCCTCAGCATGAAAAAGGCTGCCCACTCTTGGATTATAGGATCAACTGTATGGCAAGATCTCCATGAATTAGTAAAAGGATTCTCTGCTAGAAAATAAAGCATTTCATAATAAGCAGCAGAGCTCATCTGATACGTACCCTGTATTAGAACAGCAACACAAGCAGGTTGACCAATAAACAAAACATAAAGACTCTCTTCTTCTTCTTCCTCCATCTCTCCCAAAAGACAAACTGTCAAGAGTCTATGGTGCAACTTTTCCCATTTAAAGCTCCCAGCTGCAAGATCTTGCTTTCCCATAATGGCGGTTACAGAAAGAGGGTCATTGTTTTTAGGGCTGGGTGGTCGAACCTGACAGGTTGCAGGACCCTGCGACCAGCAAGTGGGATTATCTGCCTCCTCAGCCGAAGGAAAATGCTTGACGTCAGTGTTTCATAGGTCCAGGGCCCCTCTTGCAAGCGGCAATGCTTTGCTTTGGGCTTAGCACCTAAAATGGGCACCAGGTGAGGGGCAGGAAGCGGGGAGCACTCTGCCCTGGGAGTCCTGGTAATTTAAGATTGCACAGAAGGCAAGGCAAATAACTGTGTCTGCAGATTCCACACTCCAAAGGTCACCCGGAGTGTCACGAAAATCTTAATATTTAACTGCGGCAAAGGGAAAGACTCGAGATGAGGCTCTGAATTCCAAATGTTGCTATTGATTCTATCTTTTTTTTTTAGGACAGAAATTTAACTAGGTTAAAAAGAACTCCTCGCCCTACATATCAACACTGATGCATCCTGAATGCACAAAATCTAAAGGCTTAAGACAGGATGTTGGTTTCCATTGGGAATTCACGGTTAGGCAGATGGATTTTGTGCATGCTCAGAGTCTGACAGAACATCTTTAGTTGCAGGCATGGAGGAATTTTCCTCTCAGGCTGGATTGGCAGAGGCCCTGGGCTCATTTGTTTTATTTTTTAATTTCTTTGTTTTCTGCCTTGGCTCACTGGATGAGGTCACCTTGAGCAAATCTGCTATGTAAGCATCCTTCTATAGCACAAAGGCATGTAGGAAGCTATGGTTAACATAAGAAGAGTCATGCTGGACCAAACCACTATAGCATCCAGTTCTCACAGTGGCCAACCAAGGGAAGCCATGAATTGCACACTTTCCTTACCTTCAAATGGAAAATAGTCCCAACCCCACCTAGAGATGCTGATGAAGGAACCAGAGACCTTCTGCACCCAAAGCACAACTACCAGCACTGAGCTATGGTCCTTCCCCATCAGGTGGCTATTTGAGCTGGACCAAGGAGAGCGGGGAATGACCCCAAAGCTACTTTGCCTGCCTGAAAGAGATGTCTCTTTTTTCCCACCAGTGGCCTTGAGCAAACTTGTGAGGGCCTGGATTCCCTGTGGCAATAACCAGGAACAGATGGCCTGCAAAAAGTTGCAACCAGAGGAGACAGTTCGCCTAACCTCCTGCTAAGTAACCAAGAATGAAGACCAAGTTTCTCTGCAGTTAGTCTCCTTTTTATCACCAGGACCAGACAAGCGATCTGCAAACCTCTTCGCTCCACTGCAGCACCAAATCACAAAAGCCCTTGGCACAGGAGATGTTGCGATAAGACCAGAGCAGAGGTCCCCGCTCAACAACAGCGACAGCTATAAAAAGGATGCTTTTATTTTGACCGGCTGGATGGGAGATTATAAAGAAGGACCTGCAAGATACAAGGCATTGCCCATCAGCATCGCCTTTCGCACCGAGATGCTTGAATGGGAGACAACAGGCGCACCGTCTCCTGCAGGCGAGAGTTACATTCGTAAGGCAGGAGGGGATCTAGATTGGTCTATAAGTCTACATGAGCCAGTGTGCTGCAGTGGTTTGAGTGTCAGACCTGGGAGACCAGGGTTCAAATCCCCACTCGGCCATGTAGATCACTGGGTGGACTTGGGCCAGTCCCTGCCTCTCAGACTAACCTGCCTCCCAGGGTTGTTGTGAAGATAAAATGGGAAGGAGAACTATTTACACCACCTTGAGCTCCTTGGAGGAAAGGCGGGATATAAACAGAACACACAAGCACACAAATATTCCTGGTCTGCGACAGCTTCACACACGTTTGGTCTTCTGATTCAGCTACTCCACAACTGTGCTTAGCCTTCATCACAAAAGCTCTCTGCAGGCTGAGGGAAATTCATCTGCGCAGCAATTTCGCCGGCTAACACAGGCAAAGTGAAATTAGCTCAGTGAACCTGAGGGAATGAATTTTTCCATGAAAAGAAACCTGTGCCCTAGTTTCTCCCCACCCGCCCTTCTCTCTTTCCCTTGAACATCCCTGCATTTTGTCACGTTGCTGCCCCTGAGTCTTGGGTGAGGGTGTTTTTGGGTAGCTGTTCCTCTGTGAAATTAAATTTAGGCACCAGAGCACAAAGGTCAACACTCGCTATAGGGCTAACATGCAGCAAGCAGCATCCATCACCCTAGGTTTCTCTCATTTGACCAAAACTGGATCCATTCACATTTCTGTACCTTCTGTTGGGTGAACTAAATCACTGTGTAAAAGCCGGGGGTGGGGGATAATTTCAAAACGTGGCTTTCTCCTGCTTGCAACTTAACAACACTCCCTCTGCAGCCATTGGATGAGTAGCTGTGATGTCACAGAATGTCAACACTAGAGCTTTTGTGACACACAGAAAGGATAACTCTGTCTGTGGCAAGCCATCTGTAAACATCTATCACAACACAAAGGATTTGGTTACTGGCATGCTGAGGGAATTGGTATTTGTTGAGCAATTGCCAGCGCTACCCACAAAGCGGCAGTTGTGAATGAGGTGAAGGCCACACATGAGGGCTGGGAGGACATAGGAAGAGACTGGTCCATTTCGCTCGGTGTTTTCTATGCACTGAGTGGAAAAGGCTCTCAAATTTTTTTGGCACGGCTACCTAGATGATTTCAGCCTCACTACTGTGGCGTTTCCGTGAGCTGCTCTCGTTTGCCAGAAGCGGCTTAGTCATGCTGGCCACATGACCCGGAAGCCGTACACCGGCTCCCTCGGCCAGTAAAGCAAGATGAGCGCCACAACCCCAGAGTTGTCCGCAACTGGACCTAACAGTCAGGGGTCACCTTTACCTTTACTGTGGTCCAAAGAAAAGCAGAGTAATAAGTTTGGCACTAGCTTGGCTGCAGGAATTGTTGGAAGGTGGCACACAAGATGCTCTCAAACTGTCTTAGGGATTCCAGTTCGGATTTGTGTAGGTTTTACTCCTTAGCCTTTACTTCTCCTGAAGATATATCCTGCGAAGCAGTGGAGGTTTAGGATCAGTTTTCCTAGATAGGCTACCTTTCCAGGTTGATGAGCCCCACCTGCCCCTGACTTCCCTCTACAGCAGTGCAAAAACTGCCTTCTTGACTGATGGACCCACTGATGATGATATGATGAAATACTTTATTGTCACTTGTACAACTTGTATACAGTGAGATTACACAAGCACCCCCCCACTCAGCTCTCTTAGTCTTCATTCCCCTCGTTTACTGACGCACACCCACCAAACCCAAAAGTCAGTTGCCCTGTTGTTATCTTTTCATTCAGCAGCCTAACAGCCCACGGATAGAAGCTGTTCTTTACCTTGTTGGTGCAACTAATCATCCTTCTATATCTTCTGCCTGAGGGCAGGAGATGAAGAAAGTGCCGGCCAGGGTGTGAATCACCCCTGAGAATTTTCCTCACTCTCCTGAGCCAACTTTCTTCTGCTATTTCATCCAGTGGATTCACGGGACAGCCCATAATATCTTGTGCTGTATTCATCACCCTCTATCAGTTGATGTCACCTCCTATCAGTTGATGTCAAACCAGTGTACCACACCATGATGCAGTATGAAAGGACACTTTCTATTGTGGACAGGTAGAAGGAGATCATCAAATGTTGATTGACATCGTTCTTTCGCAATACTCTGAGGAGATGGAGTCTCTGTTGGGCTTTCTTAACCACCTGGGTTGTACTGATTTTCCAAGCAAGGCATTCACTGAGATAAACTCCTAGGAATTTATCTTATTGATCTTATTGATCTTATTGATCTTATTTATTTATTTATTTACCCACTGTTGGTCTTGTCTGCTCCCTCCACCCAAACCTGTCTTTCCATGCAGAGGAAGTCCCTAACTCATGGAAGGTTGGGGACCCATCGGCTACCCTCACCTGGTTTAGCTGGCCATTCAAAGCTGTTTCCTGGTGTGTGGCTGCTGCCACATGCTAACAGCTTCTAGAAGCCATAAGCGATTGCTGAGTGCAGGGTGGGGAATGAAGGTGGACAAACAACCCCAGAAGGAGCACAATGTGTTCCCTACCAGAGGTACTATCCAACACCCCATACACCCCACAGCTAATATAAAGCTGAATAAACGTGGCTTCGAAGAGATGTTCTATTTTCAACCAGGAATGGAAAACAGGACTCTTGAGCATTGATGCTCTGATATATATTCTTTGAAACAACACTTAATAAGTGCGCACACGCATTCAGCACCCAATTCATGTTCTCCAAAGGTACCGCTCTGCTATTATTCCATCACAAAAATTGCTCCTGTTCTGTCATACATTCAACAATAATAGATAGTTTCAGTACTAAAACTGTCAACATATCATCTCTTTGCTCAGTGCTCCGCACAGCCTCTATTGAATATGTTCAGCAAAATCACCTCCAAAAGGAAAATCTGGATCAATTACCGTATTTTTCGCTCTATAAGACGCACCAGACCACAAGACGCACCTAGTTTTTAGAGGAGGAAAACAAGAAAAAAAATATTCTCAATCTCAGAAGCCAGAACAGCAAGAGGAATCACTGCGTAGTGAAAGCAGCAATCCCTCTTGCTGTTCTGGGTTCTGGGATAGCTGCGCAGCCTGCATTCGCTCCATAAGACGCACAAGCATTTCCCCTTAATTTTTAGGAGGGGAAAAGTGAGTCTTATAGAGCAAAAAATACGGTAATCTGGAATAATGAGCAGACCTTGGTTTTCTAGAGATGCACCTGATACATGGAAGCATCCACTCTCAATTGCTTTGATGGGGGAGTCCAAAAGAATAAACTACATGTATAAAACAAAACAACAACAGATTTGTACATTACATATGTTCAGAACGGTTGGGTGGGTGTGAAAATAAAAGTTCAAGTGCTCATGATTCTGCCCTTCTGAAATATAAATTCATACTCGATGAAGGAGGCAGACTTTTTCACCGGTAGCAACAGGGCTGTGGCATGCTCTCCCCTCTGAAATATGGGGCGCCCTATGGGCATTCTGCCAACTCTTGAAGACATGCCTGCTTAGACATGCATTCCCCTGATCTCCCGAATTGAAGCTGCTCTTTTAATTGCTGATTTAACTGTTAGCCAACACTTTACGTATCTGGGATGGCAACACATGAGTTCGTATATACCTACTTGAGCTAACCTGCTCACTTCTTGGGAAGCTTACAGTGGTGCCTCGCAAGACGAAAATAATCCGTTCCGCGAGTCTCTTCGTCTAGCGGTTTTTTCGTCTTGCGAAGCAACCCTATTAGCAGTTTAGCGGATTAGCGCTATTAGCGGTTTAGCGGCTATTAAAGGCTTAGCAGCTAAAAGGCTATTAGCGGCTTAGAAAAAGGGGGGGAGCGAAAAAAATCGCAAGACTCGCAAGACGTTTTCGTCTTGCAAAGCAAGCCCATAGGGAAATTCGTCTTGCGAAGCGCATTGAAAAACAGAACACCCTTTCGTCTAGCGGGTTTTTCGTCTTGCGAGGCATTCGTCTTGCGGGCACCACTGTACTTCAGCAGCCAATAATATTTAGGTAATGCAGGTGAAACGGAACACTTGGGAGAGCAGGTGGGAGGGAATGTCAGTCATGCAGCAACTGGTGCCTCCCACTCAAAAGTGGGAGAACTGCCAGGCAGTTCCAAGGAGTAGAGTTACTGGAATAGATGAGGACCATCAAGTGTGACTTCTGGAGAACATCTGTCTAAGCAAGGGTGAATTAACTTTTTTTTTCCTGCTCAAAGGCCTTCCGAGCCATCTTCTAGGGCAGCGGTTCTCAACCTGTGGGTCCCCAGATGTTGTTGGACTACAACTCCCATCACCCCCGAGCTCTGGCCTTGCTAGCTAGGGGTGATGGGAGTTGTAGTTCAACAACATCTGGGGACCCACAGGTTGAGAAAGGCTGTTCTAGGGGCCACATGCCCATGGTAGGTGGAGCAATAAATGTACATTTTTACTTTATACAGAGGGCTTGTTTTTGGACACACATACCCCTCTCTCCATTCAGGTAAGCAAGAGGCATTACCAAAGTCCAAGGACTTTGTAAACAGGCAAAATAACTCAAGGAGGGTGCAAAGCACAACTGGTAAAGGACATGACTTGGTGAGAGGGTGTGTAGTCAGGAGGGGAGTCCTGAGAGTCAGACAAGAGAAGCTTGGATGGCCAAATTTGGCCCCCTGACCTGAGGTTCCCCATCCTTGGCTAGGAGACTGGATGCAGTTATCTAGTGTTCCCCCACCGGGCATAAGAAACAACACTGGCCAGTGTTACTGCATCTTCCCGAAGCTGCTCATCCCAGCCTTCCTATGGGATGCAAAAGTGTCAAAGTGAAAGGGCTTCCCATACAGATGCTCTCTTAGGAGAGAATATGTTGCTGTGGGTTAAACCACAGAGCCTAGAACTTGTCAATCAGAAGGTCGGCGGTTCAAATCCCTGTGATGGGGTGAGCTCCCGTTGTTTGGTCCCTGCTCCTGCCAACCTAACAGTTCAAAAGCACATCAAAGTGCAAGTAGATAAGTAGGTACCGCTCCGGCGGGAAGGTAAATGGAGTTTTTGTGCGCTGCTTTGGTTTGCCAGAAGCGGCTTAGTCATGCTGGCCACATGACCCGGAAGCTGTACGCTGGCTCCCTTGGCCAATAAAGCAAGATGAGCGCCACAACCCCAGAGTCGGTCACCACTGGACCTAATGGTCAGGGGTCCCTTTACCTTTACCTTACACTAGATAAAGATGGAGCACCAGAATATGGACCAAGGAAGGGTGTCCAGGTTCTTTATAATCCAGTTCAGCTTGTCCAGTAATGTGCATTTGGAATAGGGTGTGTATTTGTTGCTGTCAAAAGGACACTTGGTTTCCTAAGAAAAACCCAGCAGTCTCCGGAGAGTGACACTGAAACTGTACGGATTTGTATGAATCAAAATGAACTCTAACATATACTTTAATATAGGCTCTAACCAATAACTAATAAGGCAGAATTATGTCTGGATGGCCCGTCCACCACTAATACACTATTACTGTGCCAACAAAACAACAACACCCACAAAACAACAACAGTAACAACCCATTAACCTGGAGGGGCCCTCAGTCAACAGCAGACAAAAAGGAAGTCTTATGGGTTGAAGCTTTATGCGCCAGTTGCTAAAAAATAAAAATAAAACCTGCAGCTGAGGATGCGGCAATTCTGTTGGAAGTCCTACAGCATGAAAGGCTTGCAAAGACTCTTAATTAACTTTTCTTGCCTAAAAAGCACAAAGGAGGCTTTCTCTTTGGCAAAGTTTCTGAGTAGAAGTGCATGCCATCCTTCTTTGTCAAGTCCCCAAGATTTGGGCTTTGTACAAAGCAGAGTGGATCTCAGAACGGCCGCTAACAAACTGGCCTTTTGTCAAGAGTTCTTTTGCTGTGATTCTTGCATTGTAGGGGGTTGGATTAGATGATCCTTGGGATCCCATATATGTGTGAGAACTAAAGCAGGGATGGAAAAATCTATCCATTTCAGTCTCTTATAAGATGAGCTATAAATGCCTATAAATAAAGATATCTATATGCACACATATAGTTGCTGCCTGATGATGGCTGTAGCTCAATAATAGGACATCTGCTTTGCGTGAGACAGTCCCAGGTCCCATCACCAGGTAGGGCTAATAAAAGATACCTGCATCAAGTCCTGGAGAGACGCTGTCAGTCAGTATAAGGCTGATGTGCTGGACTGAAGCACCAGAACATTGTCAGAGGTAGCCTGCTTCTGAGCACACCAGTTGCTGGACACCACGTTGGGGAACAGTGCTGTTGTGCTCACCGGTCTCTGGTTGGCCACTGTGAGAACACAATGCTGGACTACATGACCCACTGGCCTAATCCCTCCTGAGCTTTTCTTATGCTCTCATGTTCTCAAAGCAGTTCCCTATGCCCCTAAGACAGTTAATATGTATTTGTGAATGGAGGACTCGCACCAGAGGGGAACCAACTAACCCGTTCATTCACCTGCTGTGCTTTTCAAATAGAACTCTCTCCTATACTGACAAAGACTCTTCAAAACTTGGGAACAAAACAGGGAAGTCATTTTGCCATTTGCACACATATTTTTTTTCTTCTCTCTCCTCCCCGCTCCCTCTCTGGCCGCCCCTCATTCTCCTACCGGTATTTATCCCTGGTGATGACTAACAGAACAACTTTTACAGTGATTGTTATGATGATGGTATTACGCCTTTACATGGAGGCTTTCTTTCACAATAGTCTCATTTTATCATCTCTGAAGAATCTCTTTCTGTCGTGTTTGTTCCCAGAAGATTACTTCTATTCTGAGAGTTGTGTGAACTGCATCCAATACCCATTTCCTGTTTTCACATTAACCTGATCCATCTGCCAAGCGTTCATCAATTTTGCTTTTAATTAGCAGGGAGCAGGCTTTTATTGAGTCCACGCTTTCTTGAGTCAACTGTCTGATGGTTCCATTTCCCTAGGCTCTGAAGATCTTCCAATAGAGGTAATGCATCTGGGGGTTAAGGTGTCCTTGGAAGAAAGGCTGGTGGTTGTGAGGGGCAATGAGTCATAAGAAGAGCCCCAATGGATCAAAACGAAAGGGTGTAGTGGTCTCTTCTCACTGTGACAGCCTGATGACCCCAAGGAGAGACCAAAAATACAGGCAGCTATGTGGTTTTATTACAGCTAAGTTGCATCAAATGCTAGCCATATTCAGACTAGATTAGGCATGTTCAGGGTAGTATGGCCACAGACAAATGCTGGGCATGTTCAGAGTAGACCTACTGAAGTTAATGGACATGACTTAAAAAGGTAAAGGGACCCCTGACCATTAGGTCCAGTCGTGGCTGACTCTGGGGTTGCGGCGCTCATCTCGCTTTATTGGCTGAGGGAGCCGGCATACAGCTTCCGGGTCATGTGGCCAGCATGACTAAGCTGCTTCTGGCAAACCAGAGCAGCACACGGAAACATCGTTTACCTTCCCGCCGGAGCTATACCTATTTATCTACTTGCATTTTGACATGCTTTTGAACTGCTAGGTTCGCAGGAGCAGGGACTGAGCAACAGGAGCTCACCCCGTCACAGGGCTTCGAACCGCCGACTTTCTGATTGGCAAGTCCTAGGCTCTGTGGTTTAACCCACAGCGCCACCTGTTGGTCCAATTCAGTGGGTCCACTCTGATTAGAACTTAAATGGATGCAACTCAATATGTTCAAATAACAACAGCAACCTTTTACTTTAAGGGTTGTTTGGTGTTAATGGCTTCCCATATTGACTTGAAAATGAAGGGGAAATTGCACAACTTCAGCAATGCTGATATGATACAGTTTTGGATCCTTTCAGTTTCATCACTCACTACCTTGGGGCTGGATGGCTGGGGGTGGCAGAGTGGTGGAGATCTGAGTCCGAGATTTGTCTTTTCCCTTGAACGCTGAGGGGAGTCATCCCAGACTGAACCTCCAGGAACAAGGTGAGGGGGCGGAGATTCTTCTCTCTATTAACTTTATCCACACCACTCATCATTTGAACATGTCCCCACCTTAAAAAACGGAAAAAAACCAATCAAGAAGCCCAAGGCCTCTTACTCCAGCCCCCTGGTCATCATTATTATCATTTTGGATGCCCTTTCTTGAAGCTTTTCCAGCTCCACTATATAGATAAAGATCTGGCGACCGGAACTGTACAGAGTACTGTACAAAGGAAAACAAAACTCTGATTCCTCTGTGGGCTCTCATGCGGAAGGTGTGTTGATTGAAATCCTAGCTCCACAAATCAAAGCAACCTACAGATATATTACCCAACACCTCTCTGAAAACTAGGTTAACAAACTAAGTAGCATCAGCCTTGTTGCTATGCTGCTTGTTTTTGAGCTTCTAGGACTTAATGGTTTTCTTCTTTGATACATTAACATTCTTTCCCCTAAAGGGCTTGTAGCCTCCATATGAAATCATGATCTCTCGTTATGACTGGAGACAGATTATTAGCTCTTTTCAGAGGTGAATGCATTAGAGCCATCACTGACCGTTGGTATATACAATTCTCCATCTACCACCCCACTACAATCTTTCATCAAACGGTTTCGTGGTGTATGTGTGCATAAGCTGGTATATGTATTTCAAAATAAATGTATGGTGGCACCTTTTCGTCTATCATTCCAAAAACAATTCTCTGAAAAATCCTGGTTTGTATCAATTGCTTGAGTCCCTGACCCAGTTTGAAAAAATGGTTTTGAGATGTCATTATATATGGTTTATGAAACTGAATGAGCAGCAGGGCCCCAGGAGTCATCCACTTGCTCCTCTTCCTGCTGTACAATCCTGACTTGTATTAAGCCAGAGTTTGTGCTACATTCAAACCAGGGAACTCTACTTTAATGCCGGTTAACAAACCAGGAAAAAAGCCAGGATCACTTGACTTCCTGGTCTGTTAAGTAACATTAAGCCAGTTTCCCCAGGACCTGCACACAAAAAGCGGGCATGTGGTGTGAACAGGGGAAAGGAGAATGTGGAGCACTTGGCCCTGGCTTCCTAAACCTTCATTCATTCATTCATTCCATAAAATTTATACACTGCTTGGTTGTAAAAATAACCCAAAGCGGTGGAAAGTTTTAAGCAACGGCCTCAGCAGATGGAGCACCCTGGACAGCTCCGTCCAAGCTGGAGGCTCCATAAGAGCCAAGCTTAGATGTTGTTTCAGCAGCAGCAGTCACCATCAGACAGAGCCTTAAATAGGAGATGCAGCAATAAATATCATGGCTGCTAGTTCTGCAATTGCTGACAACTGCAAACGTTCCAAGTGTGTTTCAGCAATCACAGAATGGGGGGAACTGTAGAAGGAAACACAACATCCTCAGGCTGAAGAAGCACTGACTCAACAGACTCCTCTTGGGCAAGTGTTTCTGCTTGGCTAGGAACATCTGGGACTAGCCCATAGGGCAATTCCTTCTCCCTCTAACCCAGGCATTCCCAACCTTTGGCCCTCCAGATGTTTTTGACTACAATTCCCAGAAGCCCTGACCACTGGTCCTGTTAGCTAGGGATCATGGGAGTTGTAGGCCAAAACATCTGGAGGGCCGCAGGTTGGGGATGCCTGCTCTAACCCTAACCTCAGCATCACCCCCTGAACAAAGGGAGCACTCTCTTTTTGAACAAGTCAAGGAGAACTCCAACCCAATTAACAACCAAAAAATAGCTTATTGAAGGTACAGCTTCTTTGTTTCTTTTTGCCCCCTTTTTTGGGGGGGCATTTTAGGGCTAAGGAAACACCAGCATTCGTCCCAATTGCACTGCACACCATTTATATTTTCCTTCCACACCACATTCATTAACAAGAAGAGCATTCTTATCTTCTGATCATAATCTCTTTTCACCGCTTTGTCACAATATTTCCTACAAGAGTTGAGTTCTCTCAACTGAAGTATGTTTCACACAAATTTATGTTCCCATACCATAAATCATGGTGGTGGCGGTGGTGGGGGAATGGACAAAAACACCTCCCAACTTTCGCAAACGAAGATTTATGGGCTCCTATGTATTTTTTAAACAGCCAAACCATGAAACTTGCCAAGAGACCAAAGGGGGAAACAACTACATTACGTTGCGTATGGAACAAGAGTAAAGAATAAATCATTCTTTATATTTGGAATCACTAACCATTAAAAATACTGTATGAACAGACTGGCGAGAACAGAAATTTGCAGCTTTACTCTGGGAACCTAAGGAGCATTTCCTGAGCAGTCCTCAGGATCATCATGATCTGGCCACAACCATTCACACCTGGAGGAGAAACCTCTATGTTGTTCATCATAAACCCAGATATAAAAGGCAAAGTTCAGCACAAAGTGTGAAGCATGCTATCTTAATTATTGGAACTTGCAAACATTTGACCACATATTTGACAAGAACCTATCAGTTTTTCTTCTACTAGCCAGTTCAGTCCTTGATCATTCCCAGGGAAAGAAGAATGTAAAGGTGTCAGGAGCCGTCAAAGGCAGGACCAGGAATTCTCAGCAGCAACCACATGCAGAGAGATATCACAATTGCAGCTTGCTGCATTTCCTGGTGGTGAGGTATTTTCATGTGCTTTGCTGCCCATGCCAACAAACCAACCATGGTCTAACTTAGCATTATGTATAAACCCAGGTTCATGGTTTGTTTCTCTAGAAAACAAACCCCTGCCCAAATGTTATAGCATAGGCTCTCACACGCAAATAAGATAGAAAGAAAGCTAGACTCAAGGCTAAATTGCCAAAGGCACGGCTAAAGTATTTAAGAACAGCACCGAGGGTCCAAAACAGGAGGCAAACATGTCTCAACAAATGGTCATGCCCCTCTCACCAGCTTTTAAAGGCAAGTTGTTTCACACTCCCTTGCGAGACTATTTCTCCCTACGAAACTGGAGACATGTGGGGGGTTGGATCTGTTGCCAAAAAAGATAGTGCTGCACTCTTGACAATGGGACCCTTTGGCTCCCTCTGCCCTTTCTGGGTGTCACCTTCACCCATTGTTAAGGAATCTCTGCACACCATGCATGGGCCAGGACAGCGAGCATCCGCAGCCTCTAAAGATGCAGGGGTAGGCGGACCATCCTCCCTCTTGGCCTGCTCCCTCGGCAGCCCCTTCATCTGAAAGCACCCACCACTACAACCCCGAGCCAATCAAGGTTGTGGGACTGACAACAACATGCTGGCTGGAGCTTATCGGAGTCCAATGGGATCTGGAGCACCACGGATTCCCCTTCTCTGCCCTAGAACATTGGATTAGGTGGAACAAAAGTACAGTGGTACCTTGGTTGTCAAACTTAATCCATTCTGGGAGTCTGTTCAACTCCTGAAACCATTCAAAAACCAAGCCGGGCTTCTTATTGACTGCAGGAGCTTCCTACACTCAATCAGAATCTGTGGAAGCCAAGTTGGATGTTCGGCTTACAAGAAAAGTTTGCAAAATCGAACACTCACGAGTTGTGCCATTCGGGAGCCGATATGTTCAACAACTAAGCTGTTTGAGAACCAAGGTACCACTGCACACTTCCTCAACCCTTGTAAATGGAAAGGTGTACTAAAAACAGTTAAAAGGAAAAGGGAGCGGAAAAAGTAAAATCCCTGCTTCTTTTTCATAATACTGGTGACCAGCCCAAAAGATTATTATTTGAATAGCAGAGCCTGAAATGAATGTTTGACTCGCAATAGTTCTTGATTTATGACCAAACTTAGAACAAACTTTGGGCCTTCAAAGGGACGTTTCTTTCCTGTTTGGGGAATTAATTTTGTTAAAATCCCAACATGCTGCAGTCTTGACACTGAACAGATTTAGGACGGCATTGTTCAGGAAGTTCAACAGCGCTGTGTTGACAGCAGATCACATGAGTTAAATGTGGTCTATGGGGAAACTTCCAAAGTTTACTTTCTCATGTAATTCATCTGAACTAAGCCATGCCTCTCCACCTTGCTAGAGGAACAAATGCAACCAGAAGAATGGAACTAGCTTTTCTCTGTCCCTCCCTTGCATTTCTGTACATCCAAGTGCAAAATTAATCTAATCCACGTAACAGCACATCTGGCAAGAAATTATGTATATACACATTTCTGCTCAATGAAGTCGCACTTCCTACTAAAAAGGCTTTTGGGGGTGGGTTAGGGTGGGGGGGCATGCTCAATGATAGCGCGTCACAGTATCCACCTAAAAGCCGGAGTTCACAGCAATTTTGTGCAACCAATGCAAATGTTTCCTAATTAAAGCCAGGGCATAATGTTTAATGGATTAAGCACTGAAAACACTGAGCCGAGTTGAAAGATTGTGTAGGCAGCAGAGACACTGAAGTATTGCTCTCTCATTTCCCGCAGCGCTTCTGTCAAATACTAGCCCCGGAAAACTTATGTAGATTAATCCTTCTTTGGCAGGGAAATGCAGTGGGATGATCTCACAGGCAGGGCTGTGAAGTCCTATGCGTCAAAAGGAAAGGAAACAAAGGGGGGGGGCATTAGAAATCTATACTCTGTACTCATCCTGGAAATAAACCATAAGCTTGCAAAGGACCTAAGGCTCATTGCAGTGAAAAATGCTGTTTTTGACCTATAAATCCCACATGGGTTGGGACACTGATACCTGGAGCAGCACCTCTTTTGACATGTACCTACCTTTGCCCTAAGATCATAAACAGAGGCCCTTCTCTGAGTGCCTCCTCAATCTGATGAATGGATTGAACGGTGGCTATGAGAGAAAGGACCTCTTTGGTGGTGGCCTCTGGGTGTGGAATGCTCATGCCAGAGAAGTTCACCTGGCACCTACATTAATGTATTTCTGTCTCCTGTCAAAAACTTTAATACTCCCAGACCTTTAGCTACCATTTAACACCAACCAAACATTTTTACTATTAGCCTTTAAAGGTAAAGCCAAATGACGCCTGACAGTTAAGCCCAGTCACGAACGACTCTGGGGTTGCGGCGCTCATCTCGCTTTACTGGCCAAGGGAGCCGATGTTTGTCCACAGACAGTTTTTCTGGGTCATGTGGCCAGCATGACTAAGCCGCTTCTGGCAAAACCAGAGCAGCACACGGAAACGCTGTTTACCTTCCCGCCGGAGCGGTACCTATTTATCTACTTGCACTGGTGTGCTTTCGAAATGCTAGGTTGGCAAGAGCAAGGACTGAACAATGGGAGCTCACCCCATCGTGGGGATTTGAACCGCCGACCTTCCGATCAGCAAGCCCTAGGCTCAGGGGTTTAGACCACAGCACCACTCACATCCCAACTGTTAGCCTTTGCTGTTGACTAATTCATCCACCCCTAGTTTGCGGACATGCTCACCTTGTTTTGTCAGCACGTTCAACATGGTGGAAGAAAAATGTGTCTTACGAATGGGGAGGGGGTGGATATTTGTTTTCAGAATCCACTTGTCCAAATTCATTTGTTGAATTCTGAATGTTTGTGATAACAGATACACACGCACACACACAGAGAGAGAAATGACTATATTTCAATGTGGCTTTGTTTAATTTAAAAAGAGGGGGGATATATAATTTCCATTGTCTTTCTCTAAGGAAGAGTAATACCAGGTTTTTTTTTGGGGGGGGGAGAGAAAGAAGTATCTGTGGCTCAGTGCTACATGTCAGATATTTTACTGGAGTGTCACTGAGTGTTTCATTCACTGGACAGAAAAAAATAATCAGGAAAACAATCATCTGTGTATGTCATCCTGCACTTGAAAACCTCTTCTGGAACTTCTGCTCTTTTCATTAAAAAGAACTGATGCAGCAGGACAAAAAAAACAAAACAAAAACTCCAGCAAAAATATGAAAAGGGAGGGGGAAGTGGAAGAATCTCATTCTGTCTCATGAAACCAATGTTCTTCCAAAAACAAAACATTTATGCCACTCTCAAACAGGGATGGGCTGAGAAGCTAATTCTGCTAGGGTCTTGTGGGCACTCAATCATAAGCCCATTTCCCCCCATTGGGTGCATTTTCTACACATGCTGTTGACACTTTTAATGCACAAGGAACATTTAAAAATGTTTTGCAATGCATTCACTTCAACAATATGTGTTTTGTATGCATCATTTATGTAAAAAGGCTGCCAACCACTGTAGACAATACTGAGTTTGATGGACCAATGATCTGGCTTGGTACAGTTGTAATAGTAATAATAATAATAATAATTCCCCAGCCGCTCTGGGCAGCTCCCAACCAAATATTAAAAACCTGCAAATTATACCCTCAAATAAAACAACCCTTAATGTACAAAATCAGGTAGGATAGCCTGATCTGCTTCTTCTCAGCTTGCACAGAAGAATGTTTTCTATAGGAAAGTGTTCCTCCCATCATATGACATGGGATATCCCATGCTTGAGGATATCCAAAAGTTGTCTGTGAAACAGAATTCTGGGCTAGATAGGGCCTTTGGTCAGATCTGGCAAGGGCCATGTTACGTTCTGAACACTGCTGATTACATGAGTAAATCTTCATTGCCCTTATAGCTAGATGGGGTATAAATACATAAATATATGGGACAGCAAAGGATATAATAGATTCTTATAGAATAGTAATATATTGTAACCAGAATAGTAGTTTCAAAGGGGAAGTAAATGTACTTTTAGTATTTTCATTATTGTAATAGTTATTATTATTTCTTATCTGTAGAAGGCAATGTTAATTTTGGCTTCTTTGTTTTGCTGTCTGTATAAATTTTTTTAAGCCAAAAGAAAGAAAGAAAGAAAGAAAGAAAGAAAGAAAGAAAGGAAAGGAAAGGAAAGGAAAGGAAAGGAAAGGAAAGGAAAGGAAAGGAAAGGAAATCCTGATAAATAAATAAATAACACCCAAAAAACCCAGATTCCCTTTCAGATCAAGAGGATTTCTTTGCATCGCATGCTAGACTGAGACTCCTCCTTGCAGACTCTCATCAGAATAAATACCTTCCTTGATGGGTTTAAAAATAAAATAAAAAATACATACATAGTAGGGCTCTTCTCTAGCTACAATACAACCAGAAACCTTACCGAAGACTCCTGAGTAAGCCCAGCAGACACGGAATAAGAGAAGTCCTCTTGTGGAGCAGGAACTGGGTGCAGAAAGTAGGGATAAATTGACAGTTCTCACAATGGAGGGATGTAGAAAGGGGAGTCCCCCAAAGGAACTGTGCTTTTAAACTTGTTCATAAATGATCTAGAAGTAGGAATGAGCAGCGAGGTAGCCAGGTTTGCTGACGATCCAATTGTTCAGGGTTAGTCAAACAAAAAGGGATTGCGGAAAGCTCCAAACTGAGTGAATGGGCAGTAAAATGGTAAACACCATAGAAACAAGTGTAAAGCGATGCACGTTGGGGCAAAGAAATCTTAATTTCAGATATACTCTCATGGAGTCTGAACTGGCAGAGCCTGACCGGAAAATGAGACCTCTAGATAGCTTGATGAAGATGCTGACCCTGTCTGCAGTAGCTGCAAAGAAGGAGAATCCCATGCTAGGGATCATTAGGAAAGAAACTGAACATGAAACTGTGGAGAACATGGAAAGAGAAAGGTTTTTCTGCCTCTCCCACAAATAACACTAGAACCTGTGGACATTCAGTGAAGCTGAATGTTGGAAGATTCAGGAGAGACAGTTAAATGATGGAATTTACTCCCAGAAGAGGCAGTGATGGCTATCTATTTGGATGGCTTTAAAAGAGAATTAAACAAATTCATGGGGGATAAAGCTATCAAGGACTACTAACCATGATGACTATTTTCTACCTCCACTAGAAGACTCAGAAATACTTCTGAAGCCATAGTTACTTGAAACCATAGGAGTCGAGAGTGCCATTGTGATTAGGTCCAGCTTGCGAGCTTTCCACAAGCACATGACCACCGTGGAAAAAAAGATTCTGACTAGATAGGCTTTGGCCTAATCCAGCAGGATCTTCACAGACACAAGACACATACAAAAACAATATTTGTATTTTACTCTCAAATGTAATGAACCAGTAAACAACCAAAAGTGCAGATAGCCATATACGGTGCTCTAAGCAAAATGCCAATGAAAGTCTGGTTCGACCACACAAAGTCTTTTTTCAAGTCTATGTGTGATTAACTTCTGGTTCACTGTGAAGAATATGTAGAAAGTGCTTTGTTTTGTATGTAACCACAGCTGAAGACATCTTCCTTATTGGCAAACAAGAGAGCTACAGCAACTTAATTGGATTTTGAGGGAAAACAACGCCTTATCTAACAGAAAACTACCCCATTTGAACTCTGCGCTCTTCACAAAGTGGGTGTAGTCTGGGAGGCGTACAGTGGTGCCCAGCAAGACGAATGCCTCGCAAGACGGAAAACCCGCTAGACGAAAGGGTTTTCCGTTTTGGAGGTGCTTCGCAAAACGAATTTCCTATGTGTTTGCTTCGCAAGACGAAAATGTCTTGCGAGTTCCTGCGGGGTTTTTTTCCTTCCCCCCCCCCTTTTCCCAAGCCGCTAAACCGTTTATCAGCTGATCGGCTAAGCTGCTTAACAGCTGATCGCTAAGCCGCTTATCAGCTGATCGTTAAACCGCTTATCAGCTGATCCTTAAGCCGCTTAACAGCTGATCGCTAAGCCGCTTATCAGCTGATCCTTAAGCCGCTTAACAGCTGATCGCTAAGCCGCTTATCAGCTGATCCTTAAGCCGCTTAACAGCTGATCGCTAAGCCGCTTATCAGCTGATCCGCTAAGCCCGCTAAGCCGCTAATACTGGAGCGCTAATCCGCTAAACCGCTAATGGGCTTGCTTCGCAAGACGAAAAAACCCGCAAGACGAAGAGACTCGCGGAACGGATTCTTTTCGTCTTGCGAGGCACCACTGTAGTCTAGTCTAGAAGGGATAAAAGGTTTTAACAGGGCGCCAGTTCAATTTGGGGACAAGTTGCCTGCTTAGAGCTGTCCAAGGTACTGCAACTCTAGCCTAACTTCACTCACCACACAGCTGGGGAAACCTGCAGCCCTCTAGAGACTGTTGGACTCCAACTCCCATCAGTCTGAGTCAGCATGGCCAATAGCTAAGGATGATGGGAGATGGAGTACAACAGCATCTGGAAGACCATAGGTTCCTCATTCCTGCCTGTGATCGGGACAGGACTCCGCCACACAGGTGGGGTGTTCAAAGAAGATGGTCCTTCCATGGTTACAGCCAACACTTCAAGCAGTAGCTGCATTGCAAACGGTAATCCAGTTCCATCTGATATATGTAGGTGAAAGGAAAGCAATCAAAGTTACGTAACAGATGGGACTGAGGAGATGAGAAGAAGAATATAAAGACAGGAGGTAGCCAGTACAGAAAGTTTGCAAATTCCATTTACCCGATTTATGGGCAGGCTATTAAAAAAACACACCTTTCTGCAGACTGGAAGTTGCCTGTTGCCAGGCACATGCAGGTCAGCTGGAAGGAAAGGAGTTTAACTAACAAGTAATGCAATTAATTACCGTATTTCCCAGTGTATAACATGTCCCCATGTATAAGACGCCCTCTATTTTTTGGGTACTAAAATTTTAGTTGTTGATGAGCCCAGAGTTGAGCTTTTTTTGGGAGGATTGCCCAGAGTTGTTGAGTTTTTCTTTAGGTAAAAGGAGTAAAAATACACAGTCTTATACACAGAAAAGTACGGTGAAGCAGAACTCAAAGAGGGAAAAATGAGATCCTGGAGGTATTCTGTTTAAAAGAAGTGGGAAACTTCCCTTTAAGCCTTAATGTGATAAGAAAAGAGGTAAAGTGACACCTTATATACTGGATCAAGCCTAACTATATTTATGGCAACTGCAGATAATGAAGCCTTTATAGAATTTTGTTTGTATATGGAAAAGACACACTGAGCAAGATTGATTTGTAATGGAGAAGTAGGGGAGGAGATAGGGATATCACTCATTTCCCATTTGCCTCTTCTCCATTCCAAATTGCCACAGAGAGTTGCGTTTCTTCCCACTGCGTTCAAACCATGTATTCACCCTTTGCAAATATGTGTTTGGAACACATGCAGAGAGAGAGAAGAAAAGCAACACAAGGAAATGGGTACAGTGGCACCTCGGGTTACAAACACCTCAGGTTACAAATGCTTTGGGTTACAAACTCTGCTATCCCAGAAGTAGTACCTCGGGTTACAAACTTTGCCCCAGGATGAGAACAGAAATCACGCGCCGGCGGTGCAGCGGTAGCAGGAGGCCCCATTAGCGAAAGCGTGCCTCAGGTTAAGAACAGTTTCAGGTTAAGAACGGACCTCTGGAATGAATTAAGTTCGTAACCCGAGGTACCACTGTATTTGGTGCTCAGAAATGGCAGGTGGGGAAAGGGTTAAGCATACCTTTCCCTCCTCGCTTCTTCCACAAATTGTGAGGCAGCTTTTCCTTCAAATAAACTATATTTTAAAAGGCATCCAGGGTTCTGTTGGTTGTTTATTTACTTGTTGTATTAATCAGTTGGCTCACAAAAAGGAGCAGTGAGGTAACTTACAATACATTATCAAACAAAAAGTAACGCATATCAAAATACCAGCAAAAACTCCAAACGATTCTGAATAGCACAACCAATCAACAAGTACCAACACCACTACAATCAAATAAGTACTTAAACCTCAAATGCAAGTGAAAACTAATCATCCTCAGATCAAGCAGAGACCAAATTTAACCACGTTAGAATAACATTAAACAACTTAAAAGAGGGCCTGGAAGAAGGAGGTGATTGTCAGGCAACAACAGTACATTAAAGGAGGCATCTGGTGAGCTTCATCAGGGAAAGCATTCCACAAACAAGGGGGCCACCACTGACAAGCCCCCGTCCATTGCCACCCTCTGTGCTTCAGAATAAGGGGGTCCAGGCCGAAATATTGGGAAATTCTGAATCAAGATGGAGACAGAATAAAATTGCAGAGCTTTGAAAAATTGAAAAATAAAGTGCGAGATTGGCTCCATTATTATCAAATAATGGAGGCATACAATTTGGACAAAAAAGTTGGTTTCCAGGAGGAAAAATCAAAATTGGAAACAGAATTGTTAGATTCAAAAATTAAGAATTTGTCAAGAATGTATAACTTGCTGTTGAAATGGAACACACAGGATGAAACGGTGAAATCAGCTATGATTAAATGGGCACAAGATGTTGGACATAACATAATGATGGCCGACTGGGAACAGTTATGGACCACAGGTATGAAATTTACGGCATGTAATGCCCTAAGAGAAAACTTAATGAAAATGATCTATAGGTGGGACATGACACCATTCAAGCTTGCAAAAATTTACCATTTGCCCGACAATAAATGTTGGAAATGTAACGAGACTGAAGGCACATTCTTTCACCTTTGGTGGACATGCCCAAGGATTAAGACATTCTGGGAGATGATTTATAATGAAATGAAAAAGGTATTTAAATATACCTATTTGAAGAAACCAGAGGCTTTTCTCCTGGGCATGGTCGGCCAATTGGCGTCAAAGAAGGATAGAACTTTCTTTATGTATGCAACAACAGCAGCAAGGATACTCATCGCAAAATATTGGAAGACACAAGATTTACCCACCCGGGAAGAATGGCAGATGAAGTTGATGGACTATATGGAACTGGCGGAAATGACTGGCAGAATCCGAGACCAGGGAGAAGAGTCGGTGGAAGAAGACTGGAAAAAGTTTAAAGACTATTTACAGAAATACTGTAAAATTAATGAATGTTAGAAAAATGTTGGAATGAAGTTATATGGCTTTAGTAGAAAGGTTATAAGGAATTATGTATAAATAGATTAATAGAGTATTAAAGGAAAAAATAAGGTTAGAATGAGTTAAGATAATTATAGGATAGAAAACAGAGGAAGATGGAAAGGAATTGCTGAAATAATTAACAGAAGGGGAATACAAAAAGGGAGGTGTGAGGAGGTCGTGGAAATAAGTAAATTAAAGATGGGATAATGAAATTGTTTGATTTATTTTATTGTTTTTGTTTTGTTTTGTTAATTTAATGTATTGTATGGTATTTTTTTTTAGTGTTTAAATTGTTGGAAAAGTAATAAATATTATTTAAAAAAAAACAGAATAATGGGGTCCTTGGTGGAAGATCTCCAATAGATTTTCTTAGGGCACAAGTGGGTATATCTGTGCACAATAAAGAATTAAGCATAGGTACAATCCTGCGATTCTATTATGCTGATAAAGGGAGATTGGGAGCAGGATAAGTGCTATCAATCAGGGAAATCAAAGGACTTCCCCAATAACAATGTGCGTCAAAACTCTTTGCTCTGAACCAGACTGATACCACAATTTCTCAATACTTGACGACATTGTTTCTGAGAAAGGCTAATTCTAAAGCACAGAGAACCAGCTAGATAAGATAAAGACTGCAAGGGGGCTGTCATCACACCAACAGTTGCTCTGGACAACTTTGGCTTTTCAGTAAGAGAAATGGCCTTTGAGGACCCTTCCAACTCTGGGATTCTGTAAAACACATCTATGGTGCTTAAGTGCAGCAGAGAACATGTTCTTCTCCTGGAAAATTTCTCTGAAGGAAGAGAGAAATAAGGTGTCCAGTAATTGGTTCAAGACTCCTGGTGCCTAGAGCTGAGACCGCCAACTTGCTCCCAAAATACGCTGCCACCATATTTCGCTTGACACATTAATCATGTGCTTTTAAACAAAAACAAGAGAGAGAGAGAGAGAGAGAGAGAGAGGGAGAAGGAGAGGGAGAGAGAATATCTCCCCCTACCCTCTGCTTCTGTAGTGACAACTTACTAAGAATTCTTGGACTTCAGAGCTTTAAATCTTTCACAATAACTCGTAGCAAAGATGTTGGAAGAACATTTTGTAAATTCATGATGCAGTAAAAATAGACTGTCAGGGTGTCTTCATAAAATATCCCGCTGTTCTCTTAGAATGGCTTCTGTGTGGCACTAGAAAGATCTAGAAAAAGTGCAAGATGTGGGGCAGATCAAACCCTCGCTGAAACAAAGCAAGAAAGGATGCAATGGCAACAAAAAAATCTGTGTAGAAAAGGCTATCGAAAGCCATCGCTGAAAATTTCACCAGAACACTTCTGATTATAGAATCACAGAACTGCAGAGTTGGAAGGGATCCTGTGGATCAGTAGTTGGAAGGGATCAGTGGATCATCAGTAGTCCAACCCCCTGCAATGTAGGAATATGCAGTTGTCCCTTATGCGGATCAAACTTTCAACTTTGGTGTCATCAGCACCACACTCTAACCAACTGAGCTATCTGCAAAGCTTATAGTGCATGCACATTTCAGGCCATATTTAAAGGCTAGTCTCCCCAATTCACACTCTCTGAAACTATTTGAGAACTAAAGCACAGACATCAATCAAAATTTGCACTTCTCCAAATTCCATAATGCAGTCAAATAACGTACACAAAAATGCATATATCGGAACAAAATGTGCATTAAAATGTACATATTGTGCAAATAACATATGCACCACATGGAGGATAACCTGTTTGCAAAAATGATAGAAAATTGTGTGTATTAGGAGAAATGTTGATGAACTTTCACAAGGGCTGCTTTTTTAATAATAATAATAATAATAATAATTACAAACTGATGTGGAGAACTGAACTTACGATCGGAGAAGAAACTGAGATAAACAAAAATAGACTTATATTATCTGGGACGATTTCTCAGGAAAGGGTGGAGAACTTCAGCTCCTTTGCAAGTTCCCTGAGCTGCCTCATTGCAACAGCTCCAAGCTATAGCCTTCCTGATCTCAGGAACTGGACAAGTTCCCTACAGCCTGCTGATACCTCTATCTGGCACATGGATGCCTGAACATTGGAAACAGAAGGAATAATGTTCCAGCAGCAGAGGAGGAAGAAAGCAACTTGATTTGAGACACTGTAAAAAGACAATCCAAGCAGCCAAAGGCACTATCGTAACATAAGTCCCTGTTTTCAGAAACGCCAGCTTTCGTATTTGAAACCCTAAAAGTGGAGCGCTGTCTGGGGTGAGATATATGCTGCAGATAGCATGGTGGCATTTCCTGGCAACATCATACAAATAAATATTCAAGTCTGGTTCTGGTCAACCCCATATTCACTGCCTTGGTTACTACATACATACAGCCAGAGGCCTGACACACTGGTTAGCTCAGCTGGTTAGAGCTTGGTGCTAACAACACCAAGGTCATGGGTTTGATTCCCGGATGGGTGCATATTCCTGCATTGCAAGGAACTGAACTAATAATAATAATAATGATAATGATAATAATCTATTTATACCCCACCCATCTGGCTGGATTTCCCCAGCCACTCTGGGCGGCTCCCAACAGAATTAAAAGCACAATAAAAACTTCCCTAAACAGGGCTGTCTTCAGATGTCTTCTAAAAGTCAGATAGTTGTTTATTTCCTTGACATCTGATGGGACGGCGTTCCATAATCCACGAGGTCCCTTTCAATTCTATGAGTCTACAATTACCTCTGGGAGCATTCAAGAGAACATGCAGCCTTACTCAGACCCATGAGGAGGTACTGGCTGAAGAAACTCCACACAGGGACTACATCTTTCACCTTGAAAAATTGCACAGGGGCCTTTAAAGAAGCACAACACAGTCATACAAACCACAGTGGCCATATGCATAGACCCCACGATGGAAGTTGTACTTCAGTGTTAACAGCATCTGTTTTACATGCAGAAGGTTTCAGTTTCAATCTGTGGCAGGGCAATCTGTGGCAACCCAAAGCCCTGGATAGCTACTGCAAGTCACTGAAGTCAATACTAAGTTAGATGGACCAGTGGTCTGACTCTCTAAAAAGCTTAGAAAATAACGATTTTCACCACATCACACCAGGACATGTGCTTCAGCACATGGCTGCATGGGAGCTACTTAATCAATCAACTCCTTTGTTAACCAAATTCACTGTGCATTCCAAGATGTTTCATGGCATCCATGAGTCTATTTAAATATGACTGGTTAATGACCAAGTTTCACATTATTTCTAGCAGGAAAATGTACAAGCCCTGTGCCTTGCACACCCTTCAAGCTGATTGCTTCATGGTCACCAGTTGTTTGAAACAGTCTAAAGAATGAGATGTCTCATACAGAGCCCTGAGCTTTTGGGGGAATGGCAGGATAGAAATGCGCTTAATAAAACAAATAGACACTCAAATAAATAATCTCAATTCTCTTGTTGATGATTTCCAGATTTCTTGGGTTCATTGTGCAGAAACAAAGACTGATCTTGTAGTAGACTTGTGTCCTACTCAATAATTGAGCAACTCTGTCTTCTTACACAATGAGGCCACGATCTGGAAAATACAACACAATAGGACATTTTCTTCTTCTTTTTAAAAAAAGGAAAAAAAGAGAGAGAGCTGAAGGCTTTATTTCAATTCTGCCTGATTTCCAAATCTCTATGAGCCTGTTCCAGTCAATTCATTTTCCCCCAGCCCCGCCCACTAATATTTCGAACACAGATCCATCATGACTAAGTCAGTACAAAATTGTGGCTTCCATCTACAGTAAAGGAGAACATCTGGTGAGAAAGCACAGCCCATCAGCCACAAGATCTCCCAACGGGCAATGCTTAAAAAAAATGAACTACTAGAGCCTTTGGTTTGTGAGTCTCTGGCAGGGGGGGGGGGGAGAAATGGAGAAAACTTTCACTCGTTTAAACTCTCTCAGCCCAAAGCAGCTATATCTGAAGAGTACCATCCACCCCCATCCCACCAACACAGGCCTCCAGGAAGCAGAGAACTATGTCTTGCAATAAAACCATTTCCAAAATGTTCTCCCATTTCCAAGAGATTGCGGTTCTTTGCCATTCTGAACTCTTAATTGTTCCTTGCTTCCCATGGAGCTGTTCCTGCTAACAGCAGCCCAGATCTATTGGCATGAAAGCATGTCATGTAGCAACGTGGCTGAAGCTAAGCAAGACTGGGAATAGTGTGAACGGTGGCCTTGGACCAGTGGTGGTGGTTGTCCACATGCCACAAAGCAAGTTCTGCTCCAAAAGGGGTACGGGGTCCAAATGTCTCTCCCCTTACCTGGGGAGTGAAGGGAAGCAGTAAGAGGAGGGGGTATTACTGGGTTGTTTTATCATGTATTTTGTGTTTTTATCTTGTATTTCTATGCTGTGAACCGCCCTGAGATCTATGGATGAAGGGTAGTGTGCTAATTTAATAAGCTACAACGAAAGGACTGGACAGGGTTTTATGGTTCGTACAAGAAGCCAAGGGGACGTGGGTGGCGCTGTGGGTTAAACCACAGAGCCTAGGACTTGCTGATCATAAGGTCAGTGGTTAGAATCCCCGCGACGGGGTGAGCTCCCGTTGCTCGGCCCCTGCTCCTGCCCACCCAGCAGTTCGAAAGAATGAAGTGCAAGTAGATAAATAGGTACCGCTCCAGCGAGAAGGTAAACGGCGTTTCCGTGTGATGCTCTGGTTCACCAGAAGCGGCTTAGTCATGCTGGCCACGTGACCCGGAAGCTGTACGCCTGCTCCTTCGGCCAATAAAGCGAGATGAGTGCCGCAACCCCAGAGTCGGCCACGACTGGACCTAATGGTCAGGGGTCCCTTTACCTTTACAAGAAGCCAAAGGCATGGATTTCATTATTTCCCTTGGATTTCACGAGGAGAGACTACAAGGCAGGACCTCCAAAGAGCTTCCCAATGATGCAAAAGATGCAACTGGAACTGGTCCTCCAGGTCTATCTGGTCCTCCATATCCTCTCCTTGTTATACCACTACCTGGCTCTGCTTTATCCCCCCCCCCAAGTGTTTTTGCCTGACTTGAATGTGCCCTTAATACCTCTCACTTGTCTGGATGGGGGATTGAGAGGGGTGTTTGAGTGTGTTTGGGAATCAACCTACTGTGCAGTGGTGAAATTTACCTCCATTACTCCACCCACTTTGGTCTCTGGCCCTGCCCACCACTGCCACCCAGTTCTCGGGATGTTGTCCACAACACTTGGCTGAAAAGGGTTCCTTGCTAGGGCCAATGATTCTTCGTGGACATGCTCCTCAAAGTGGGTATCTCCACAGTGTATCTAGGAGGCAACCCTGACAATTGCTTGTTGGCCCAGCATGAAATTATCAAGCTGCTTCCAACGACTATTCCCCAGGAAAAGCAACCCTTATCCTGCTATAAAAGTATAGTTCTAGCTAAGGTAAAATGATTGATGGATTTCTTACTTCAATGTCATATCAGAGTGAAGCCTTTTTATGGCTTTATGAACTGACTGCAGCAATTATTGATCCTTTACAGCATTCATTTAAACCCAGCATCCTGCTACACTTACACAAACACACACAAACAGAGAGAGTCAACAACAGTTTTCCATCAATGACTAAAGGGCAAAGATTCCGACTGGTAGTAAATCTCGTAAGCCAAGCTTTGATGGGAATATATAAAGGCAGGCACAGATTTTTAAAGATGCGGGGATGTGCACTGGAAAACTGCAGCGCAAGGAAATAACAGGCACCAAAGTGTATATGAATGTCAGGTCAGAATGAAGCACGTTCGTAAATCCCTAAACACCTCTATGTTCCATCTATCAGTGAGCACACTGCTGCTACAAGCCCTGTTCCAATTATAATAGTGGTAGATACTGCTTTAACTGGGTCCAATATACCCCAATATACCCAACAAATGTGGACACAATGAGGGGAAAGGAATTTGGCTCGCGGGACTGTGCCCGCTTGATTCGGTGTGCCAAAATACGGTAATAGTTTTGCAGAGGGAAAGACATGCATTTAAACACAACCAAACTCCACAACCAATACTTATTGGGGGCTTCAACCCATCCCATTGAATCCCCATGATACCTTTTAAAAAAATCAACTTTGTCAAATTGTCATATCGAACTGACCTGATTGGCACATCCCAGATTAATTTTCAGACCAGAACTGAGCTATCCAACAGTGTTTACACTTTCAGTACCTCCTCTGCTGGAAGCAGTCTGCCTCTGAATTCCAGTTTATCAGTGCATGTTTATCAAAAGGCATGTTTGGGAGAAAATACCTTTAGAAATGTATATTTCAAATGAGAATCTTCGTGCAACTTTTGCAAGCTGCACAGAGGACTCCTGCTCTGACCCAGTAAAATCTTTCATTTTCCAAAGTACCTGTTTTTTGTTTTGCCTCGCTTCCTGCTCTGATTTTGCCCATGAGCACCAAACTGCCCGTCACCTGGAAGCGCTCTTGGTGAGCCTCCTTAGCAAACAGGACAGCTATGAAAAGGAATTCCAGCCAGCAAGCCCGCATTTCCTGCCTTTTAGGTCCGTAATGCAAACCATTCATACAAAATCTCTCAAATCAAAAGACAGGGCCAAATGAAAACCACATTACTAATATTTCCCCTTTCTGTTTCCTCTTTCTGTTCTTTCACCTAAAAAAACACACACAACCCCCCCCCCCCATGGGACCTTTCAGTAACAATATTCTTCTTAATGCCAACTTACAATCCATTTCCACAGAACAGTAACATTGAAGTAAAAGCATAAAACTATATTGTTTACAATAATTTGAATTATGTTTACACACACACACCCCCACTGCCAAATCTCTGTTCAATTTGTTGGGTCAGTTTTGAGGGTTGCAATCAATTTAGATTTTCAATGTGGAGTTCAAGAAGCAAATAAAGAAACATGCTTTTATTTTATTTTTTTAAAAAATAATTTTTATTAACCGGCCAATCAAATCAAATTAAATCACATCACATAAATTCCGAATTACAAAGCCGAATTTTAAATTTTGTTGGAAACATGCTTTTAAATACAGTGGATGCTCGGGTTGCGAACGTGATCCGTGCGGGAGGCACATTCACAACCTGCAGAATTTGCAACCCACAGCGCTGCATCTGTGCACGTGCGGGTCGTGATTCAGTGCTTCGGCGCATGCGCAAAGCGCGATTTAGCACTTCTGCGCATGTGCGAGCGCCAAAACCTGGAAGTAACCCATTCTGGTACTTCCGGGTTCGGCGTGGTGCGCAACCCAAAAACGCGCAACCAGAAGCGTCTGCAACCCGAGGTATGACTGTACTTATTTACAAAGCTTGAGGAGATGGCACTATTTATTTATGGGGCCAGTTCAAGATATTTTGCTGCCTGAGGCAAAAGAGAAGATGGTGCCCTCCCCCAAGGCACATACAAAAGCAAATTGAACTTGTGTCAATACTAGTGAGAGTGTTTTTCAATTGAGGAGAGCAGGCTAGCGTAGAGGGTAGGTCTCCCCCGTAAGGCGTCCCAGATTCTGGGAGCAGCCACCGAGAACCCTTAATGATACAATTTCATGAAATGCAGACCTTCATAGAATGGTGTCCTTTGGAAGACACAAAAGTGGACAAACAATTCAGGTCGTGCCTGGAAACAAATGAGTTCACAACGGTCCTTATATCAAAGAGGATCTGGAAAGAGAGAACCCGGCAACTGGCAATGTATAAGAACGGCTCCGGAAAGTAGGAATGCTGGGCATTTGCCAGGGCCCCAAGAGCAGTAAAGGACCCCATGCCCTGATGGAGCTAGATTCCTACTACTAATAGAATATTCAAGGAGATCAGCCTAAAAAAGCATTCTTGATTTTCATGTCCCTTCTCTTCCAGCTTTAGTGGGTTCTCTGGTAGCCCCTGAAATTCTGGGGCCATCAGTGGTTCAAAGAATCATAAAACTTAAGTGTTGGAAGGGATCATGATTGCCAACTAGTCCAACCCCCTGAAATTCAAGAATCTTGAACCCATGATTCTGGGATTAAGAGGCTCATGTTCTACCGACTGAGATACCCCTCCCAGAAAAATAGATGGGGTGCAGATAGTGAACAAAAGACTCAATCGACATGGTTAGCAATTGCAATATGTACCAAGCCACTTTAGAAAGATCGTTGACGAGGAAGAATTCAAACATGCAATCTCATCGCCAGCATGAGGCTGCTGACTGCATGCTTCATCCCTTGGCTGAAGAACATTTGGGACATTAAGAGAGTAGCTCCACCATCCACCATGTATGGAAGAGACTTATGGATTAGGCGGGGTTCTCTTAATTAAACCACAGACACACAAATATACATACCTTGCTAAATCCCGATTGCAGCAATGGCTGATATATCAAGGTATAATGCAACAACGAGTTTAATGTCAAGGCAAAAAAAAAATCTGCCAGGGTGCCAAATAAAAAAGAACTAATAATCAAAATGCAATTTTATGGAGCCCTCTCGCATGGCCAATTGGTATGAAAGCCAAGTATCTGTCTCAGTCCCTATGCGTGTGGAAGAACCTGATGTTGGAATGCAGCTATCTTCTGAGACCAGGATGGTCTCGCTACGGCCTCTTAATGTAATCAAGATGATGAAGGAATGTTTACTCAACTCTCTTTTGCCAGGGAACCTGGAGGTAAGTCAGTAGGAAAAGGAACCATTTGAAAAATCCAAGCTACACGGCTGATAATAAGAGCTTGATCTGTCTTGACAACTTTAAGAACTGCAATTGCAGATCTCCTTTTTCCAAAGTTTATTATTTCAGGTGGTTTAAAATGCAAACATAGGTAAAAGAGGTCCTTGCTTTTTTTCATTTTACAGAAAACACATTTTATTTAACTCTAAAAGTAGTACTAAGCAGATCCCAACAATATAGGGACGACCCCAATTTTTTCAATGTCTTTTTTTAAAAATGGATCTGCTGTATGGGTAAGGGTAGGGCACCCCCCCAAAAAAAATTCACACAGCTCTTTTCCTTTGAAAACAAGCAATTATAAAAAATCTTGCTACCAGAATAAGTTTCTGAGATCGAAGCAAAACACTTTACCCTTCCTTACTACTTTCCCTCTCTTCATCTAAAACAGGGGGCAGCAACCTTTTTCAGCCATGGGCCAGTCCACCGTCCCTCAGACCATGTGGTGGGCCAGACTATATTGGGGGGGGGGGCTGGAAATGAACAAATTCTTATGTCCCACAAATAACCCAGATATGCATTTTAAATAAAAAGACACGTTCTACTCATGTAAAAGCACCAGGCAGGCCCAACAAATAACCCAGAGATGCATTTTAAATAAAAGGACACATTCTACTCATGTAAAAACACGCTGATTCCCAGACTGTCGAGGGCCAGATTGAGAAGGCAATTGGGCCGCATCCGGCCCCCGGGCCTTAGGTTGCCTACCCCTGATCTAAAACATGGAGCATGGTCCTTAGTGCTCCACAGCTGGAATTTCCTTTTGAGCAATCATCAGAGCTTAGAGCTGCCCTTTGAGACAAGCTTTGCGGGAGAATTACCCGCGATCTGCTCACCTTCGCTGCAATTCCTCATATGACTGCACTGATGGTTAAAACAAGTGGAAGAGTTATTAAACCCAGATCAGTTCTCCGTAAGAAAAAGAAGCATTTCCCCAAAGCTCTCAATCAACACTTTGCGGCTGTTCAAGAGAATTGAAACCTGCGCACAAGTAGCTTTTTCAAGCCTTCTTTTTGCCCTCACGAGATACAGCGGATCGATAAGCAAGATTCCGCCCCCCACTGCTCCCTGTGATGTGATTCTGTGCATTTAGATGAACAAAAAAACTCATTCAATTGTTTTAGACTGCAAGAGGCGGCGTCAATTACTACCCACACAAGAAGCACACTCCAGAACAGGGTGGAAAAATACAAAGAAAAATAATAATAATAAATCATCGTTTTCTATGGTATATTTTGGAGGCTCATTTGCCCCCAGTGGTGGCTGGTGCCCATTGGTCCATGTAGGGTCGAAAACAGTAAGCGGCGACTAGAGCCGACTAGCTCTAATTTTCTCCCTATCCTTCTCCCTACTGAGTTCCTTAGCCTAAGTATTGACCCTTGTAGGACTCAGAGGAAGATGATAGGCAGTGCCACCCCCTGAACTAGTTGTAACTAAGAAGGCAGGCAGGTGGGGGTTAGCTAGAGGCGTATCTCGGGGTTGGCGAAACCAGCCCACGCTGGGGGTGCAAGTTGTGCAAAAATCACCCACTAGACTATGGAGTGTGTGACACATAATTGTGTGGCGATGAGAGACCGCTGTTGCGAGAGAAACTGCCCATTCTTCTCGTGCCATGGCACAAAAGTGTGCAAATTTTTCAGCCTTTCCTCCTCGCCTTGCCCTCACTCTGGACGCTTCAACCACTCAGGTCACATAAAATGTAGAGATTTCTAATGTGCCTATTGTGGTAAAGTAAAATTTTTTTGGGGGGAGGGGAGAGAAACAGCTCCTTGACAAGGGCACAAGGGACCCTAGGGATGCCTCTGGGGTTAAACATATTAACACTAAAATACAACTAGAGAAGTATGTGTGGGAGGGAAATACAAATTCCTATCACTTTATTCCTATCACTTCACTCCAGTATACCTGAAGGAGTGTCTCCACCCCCATCGTTCTGCCCAGACACTGAGGTTCAGCTCCGAGGGCCTTCTGGCAGTTCCATCCCTGCGAGATGTGAAGTTACAGGGAACCAGGCAGAGGGCCTTCTCGGTAGTGGCACCCGCCCTGTGGAACGCCCCACACCAGATGTCAAAGAGAACAATAACGACCAGACTTTTAGAAGACATCTGAAGGAAGCCCTGTTTAGGGAAGATTTTAATGTTTGGACTACTGTATTTTAATATTTTGTTGGAAGCTGCCCAGAGTGGCTGGGGAAACCCAGCCAGATGGGCAGGGTATAAATAATAAAATATTATTATTATTATTATTATTATTATTATTATTATTAGCCTGTTTTTCAGAGTCCGCTCACCTGCATTTTTCTCCTGTGTACTGTAATGGCTGGTCTGCACCATTTCTGACACCACAGTAGGGCCACTTTACTGAAACTGCTCCACGAGATGGCTGATATTGCCAAGTGGCTGAGTCCAAGTGCTAGCGAGATCCAGCCCTCAAAGGGCAGAGAGATGGCAAATAATGGGAACAGATGGTAAACCGACCGGCAGGCAGCAGAGAAGCTGGCTTGCTTGCCATCCGTCTGGACATGTAGAGAGACAGCCCCATAGCTTCCTTCGGCAAGTTGCCCCACTTTGACCAGAGCTCAGCAGATGGCATAGTTGCACAGCAGAGACTCATAGAACTGTAGAGTTGGATGGGACCCCCAAGGATCATCTATTTCAACCCCCTGCAATGCAGGAATCACAGCTAAAGCACACCTGATAGGTGGCCATCCAACCTCTGCTTAAAAACCTCCAAGGAAGGAGAGCCCACCACCTTCCACTGTCAATTTGCTCTTGCCATCAAAAAGTTATTCTGAATGTTTAGTTGGAATCTCCTTGTCATCTGAATCCATTGGTTTGGGCTGCACCCTAGGAAGCAGCAGAAAGCAAGCTTGCTCCATCTTCCAGCAGGAAGAAACATGGGATCATCAGCCCCCCTGATCAGAACAACTCTGTTATTGTTGCATCGAGGAGTCAACTGCCTGCAAGTCCCTCTTGCAGAGAGAAAGTGCCAGTGTGGTCTAGTGGTTAAGAGCGGTGGACTCCTAATCTGGTGAACCGGGTTCGCTTCCCCGCTCCTCCACATGCAGCTGCTGGGTGACCTTGGGCTAGTCACACTTCTCTGAAGTCTCTCAAGCTCACAGAGTGTTTGTTGTGGGGGAGGAAAGGAAAGGAGATTGTTAGCTGCTTTGAGGACTCCTTAGGGTAGTGATAAAGCGGGATATCAAATCCAAACTCCTCTTCTTCTTCTCTGAACAGACTTTGTGGTGGCGCAGTGAAGCAGAGTTTTGAATGAAGCAGAGTTCCTAACTGACTCCAGGTCCTCCTCACGCACACTGAATGTTTTTCCCCCCGCCAGGCTATTGAGAACCTTATACAAGAAAACTTTCCGATCAACTAAGTAAGCCGCTCCACAGGTACGGCTTACCACATGGTAAATGCCACCAAGTTACAGATCTGAAGAAGCCTCTACCCAACAGGTGTTTACACAGAAAGTGGTAGCTCAGTGGGTCACTTTAGATGTAAAGTTCCCGGCTTAATGAACCATAACTCTGATGCTTCCGTTCCCCACAGGTTGCCAGTGTTTTGATTCTGGTTTGCTTAAACTTCAGCTCCTCCAATACATCTGAATCAGGGAGCTGTGGGAAGATGCTGGTTTAATCATTAGGATCTTAAGCTATGCAACAAACCAATGCCTTTTTCTGGGTTTAAGAATCTGGTTCGTCAACCAGCATTAAACCCCCCCATTGTGTGGTAGCACTGGGGTTAGGACATGGTGGGAGCAGCGAAGGAGGTTGAAGGAAGCCGGGGTTGTTGCATCCAAAAAAGGACACCGTGCTTGCCTGTCTTCTCCTGGTATATAAAACAAAAACTCCACTCCTTTGAGCACATATGCCCCACCGCTCTTGCTGGCCAGAGTGATGCAATCTCCACCACAGAGCTAAGAAAGCTCAGGTAAAAGATGAAGCTTAATGGAGCCAGGAGCAACTTTTATGTATCAACTTTGCACAGGGATTTTTTTAAAAAAGGAAGTCAACATTCTTAGATGTTTACAGCAATATTTTAAGGGGGGATGACGAATACTTGGGATTTTTGCATTTGTACTAATGCCACAAATGTGCAATTATATTCCGCAAAGGATAATTGAGTCTGTCTTGCTGAGTTTTAACCAAAGGTCTGCATGCAAAGTGACATCCTTTGAAGAATAACCATATGCAGTAAGTTTATTAATTTGTCACCATTGAACCACTACCAAAACCCCAATACACTTTCCAGGATTTCTCAGGAACACATAAGCCATTAATTCACTGGCACCAGCTAACAAATTATTCATTACTTAAATGTAGACATATATAAATGTGCAACTCACACTACCCCTAATATTTAGGCTGGGGTTCCTTTCCAAAGGCTACCCAACACATCTAAAATTATTACACTATTTGCTGACTCTCTGCAACTCTCATCGGAACCATGCTCTTCAGATCTTGCCTTGCAGATTTGCTATGTGCTGTGATGAACATGATCTTTTTCAGCAACTAAGGCATCTGGCTTCTACAGCTCTAAGAGAAGCACCAACTGCAATTTTGAAGCCAAAACCTTAATAACAAGCTTGAGAGAAACGATAGGCGATGCCCACCAGCTTCCTAGAACCGTAAGAACAATAACTGGCAGTTCTTTGTGTCGTTATCACCAAGAGATGAAATTATAAAGAGAAGCCCACAGTACCTGATCGGTAACAGGGATAGACTCCCATCGCCGCTTCAACAAGAGCAAAGGTCGCCGCTTCATGATTCCCAGTTTTGCTCAAGAAGGCTCTTCCTCAGAATAATTTCAAACCAGCAGCAAAAAATATTATTCCCGATCCTTACGTTGCATCGCTCAAGTCGACTTCAAGGATCCCAAAGTTTTGTGTTTGCAAAGGTGTTGCAAGGAAGCCGTGGGGGAAATGGTGGATTTATTTGTTTGTTTGGTCCAAACTCTTCCCAGTTTTGCATGCCTTGATCTCTCTATATGAAGCAGCCACAGGAGAGATAGTGGGGTGGAGGGGGGAAAAAACAACCCAGCAGCATTCAATGATGAATTACCTCATAGACGCATGAAGTAGGTAGACAACACCACCAGACACACTCAATCTGAAAATAGCTGTTGCTTAGGAACTGGAAGGGTAAATTGCAGCACCTCAGCTATATATAATTGAGAGCTTTTACATTTAATGTGAATTAAAACACACCGGACCAGTGTGCCTGCCTGCCTGCCTGCCTGCCTCCCTCCTTTCCTCCCTCTCTCTCTCTCTCTCTCTATATGAGCATCATCTCATGGAAGTCTGCAAAAGGAAGGACTGCCTGTTCCCTGAAGACCAGGGGTTATGCCTCAACACCCACTCAACAAACCAACAGCACCAGAACTGTATCAGCAGCTAAATCCTGTCCATATGGCATCCTCAATGAACTGGCATCTTTTTTCTATCTCTCACTTTCCTTTAAAGAAAAAAAAAAGCAATGCTTTGCAAGTCCCCCACAGAAGGGGAAACGGCTTAGGAGTAGAGCATTACACAAAAGAACCAATGGAAAGGTGTACACTTTTGCAGGAAGCACACCTGTACAGGTGAAGATCTGTGCGCATGCAAGCAAAGTGTGTGATGAAAAGTTTTGGATTTCCAACAGAGGCAGCCTTGCTGGCCAGAAGTCATAATGCCAATATCAGAGTGGCACTATACAAATCTTTGGTGTGACTGCATTCAGAATACTGGGTATAGTTGTGGTTGCCTCACCTCAAAAAGTGGAAAAGGGACATGAAGCCACTTCCCCCCGCTCAATGAGGAAAGGTTCCAGCATTTGGGACTTTTCAGTTTAGAGAAAACGCAAGAGGTGGTACGATAGAAATTTAGAAAATGATGCATGGCACTGAGAAAGTGGATAGAGAAAGGATTTTATCCTCTTGTAAAACACTGGACCTCCAATGAAGTGGGATGATGGATGATTCAGGACATCTGAACAGGCCAGGTTCATCTATGGAACAATTGACAGTTGAGGTGGATGATGAAGTGGCTGTGCAATTGAGTCTCCTTGTGCACAAGCTCAATCCACATTGATCATTCTGTTACGAAAGGATGGAGTAAAGTTGTGAAGCGGGGAGTCAACAAAGCCAAAGAGGTGATATACTGTGTGTCTTTGGATAGGCCAATGTTGGCCTATCCAGAGACACACAATATATCATCCATGAAATGCCAACTGGGTCTTAAGATCTGGCCCTTAGCCTTCCCCATGATTAAAAAAACTGGCACAGAAGGCTGATTAGATCAGTAGCAGCAGAGGAAGAACAGCTGTTGGTGCTTAATTTCTCAGAAATGGCCCCACCAATCCTCTGGCCTCATACAACCTCCTTCAGCCTCTGAGACTCAAACTGGGCCTTCAGTATGACCAGGCCTTCTATATATATATATATGTGTGTGTATATATATATATATATATATATATATATATATATATATATAACATCAGGTGTCAAGTGTGCTCTTTAGGGCTCTTGAAGATACAGCCGTGCCTTTCTATCCTGTGTAAGATGCATCTGCTCCTCAAAGTCCTGGCTGGTGCCCAACCTGCAAACCAAGCTTCAAGCAACACAAGCCAAAGTCTCAGCTTGAGCTTAAGACCAGACTACCAGCATCTCAGCAAACTCTCCAGAAAAAGAGTAAGCTGTTTTTCCAATAACTGTTATCACAGTCAGTCCAGAGAGCCAGATCCTGACAGTGATGAGAAAGTTGATTTATGCCACTGGTCCTCACCTGAGCAGTTCCTGACCCATATATGTGTAACAACTAGGGATTGGCGAATCTGTCCATTTTGGTTTCTTGCATTTTATCTCTCTCTCTCCCTTTTCTTTGTCTTGAGGTCAGTTCACATTAATTTGCAATTCCTCCCCCGTTTTTAAATTCACATGAAATTTCATCAGCATTTAAGTCCACATCTTTACATGCAATCATGCCTAACATATGCATTTTTGCAGACTAATTTCCCTAATATAATTGTGAATATGCCATTTTCACAAACACATTCATTTTAATGCACACTCTCTGTTTTATGTACTTTTCTGTACACATTATATGACTGGAGAACTGCATAGCAAAATTCAGAGAAGTGCGAATTTTGGAGAATGGCTGTCTTTCTGTTCCCTTGTTGTTTTCGAAAGTGCAAAATAGGTAAATTGGCCTTTAAATGCAAACTGGATGAGATTTTTCTTCCATCTCGTCACATCCCTACCTAAGGTGGATGAAGGGCACCAGTGTTCTATTTTGCTTTGGTTATCCCCCCCCCCTTTGTTCTTTCTTCAAAGAAGAGTTGAAGAAAGGCTGATAGAGGCCAACAAATGGAAACCCAAAGGATAAAGATGACATACATGCTATAAGTGAGTCTCACATTCTGGGTTGGAGGTAAAGGTCCTATGTCTCAAAAAGCTGAAGACCGCAGGTCTAATTTCATGGTAGATTAACCCATCCTTGTGAAGTCCGAATTATTTCTCCTTCTGCAATCCATGGTAAATCTCACAGCAGTCAGCATCATGGGGGAAAGTTCAGAAAATGGAAGAACTCGACACCTCTCTTCTCTTCTCTTCTCTTCTCTTCTCTTCTCTTCTCTTCCCTTCCTCCCTTCCTGATTCTCCCATCAACACTTCTTTCCATTTTCCTCTGCTCTCCTCCTTGAAGAAAGGCTGATAGAGGCCAACAAATGGAAACCCAAAGGATAAAGATGACATACATGCTATAAGTGAGTCTCACATTCTGGGTTGGAGGTAAAGGTCCTATGTCTCAAAAAGCTGAAGACCACAGGTCTAATTTCATGGTAGATTAACCCATCCTTGTGAAGTCCGAATTATTTCTCCTTCTGCAATCCATGGTAAATCTCACAACAGTCAGCATCATGGGGGAAAGTTCAGAAAATGGAAGAACTCAACACCTCTCTTCTCTTCTCTTCTCTTCTCTTCTCTTCTCTTCTCTTCTCTTCCCTTCCTCCCTTCCTGACTCTCCCATCAACACTTATTTCCATTTTCCTCTGCTCTCCTCCTTGAGGGCTTCTCCTTCCATAAGTACTGGGGTTATTCTTTTAAAACAACCAAGTTCATTTGAACTTTACAAACCTGAGGAGCTTTTCACTGATCACGAAACAGACAAGCATAACATTAGTCTTTATAGTACTCTTTATTTTATTTTAAAAACTAAACCTAGCAACTCTTCAATCACATAGTAGTTGGAGATGGACCACACTTTTTTATATGCAGATGATTCAAATAAATATGGAATTGGCAACCTGATTGTGTGACAAATCCCCCAAATCTGTTGCGTTTCCATGGCAGCAAAGCCAAACAAATAAATACAAATAAAATAAAAGCACACAGTATGTCGGCGTTATAATTCAGCTCAGTGCTGTGGCCGAAAATATGTTTATATTTCCTTGGGAATAAGCTTCCATTCTTCAGCTCTCATTCCTAGTGTCTGTCCTTTCAAAAACTAATCAAGGTATGCAGAAAACAAGGAGAAGCTGGTTCAACCATTGGGCAATATGTCCTGTTCCCACTCTCCCAGTGGCCAAAGTATAATAGATTATCTTTCTCTTTCTCTCTCTTCCATCTTGTGTTAACCAGATGTCTCCAAGGTCCTGCGCTGTTCTAGATCCATCCTCTCTCCTTTCTCTATATGCTGCTCTTTCACTTGACACTTGCCAGTTCTCCACTGTGGGCTACCACTTCTTTCCCCTAAGAGACCCTTACTCTTGTAACACCCTTTCTTGTGACTTCTAACTCTTCCTTTGCTTTTACATTAAAATACTTTCTTAAAAACTTACATGTCTTCTGGTCACATGCAAAAACAAAGCAATTTCGGAAGACACTGATGGATATTATACAAGAAAATGGAATGCACTACTTTTTAACGAACCTACACACACACACACACACACACATCTATATCTATATCTATATCTATATCTATATCTATATCTATATCTATATCTATATCTATATCTATATCTATCTATACCTATCTAATGGGGTGAATATGAATTAATAAATAAGCAACAGCGCCTTGTATCCCATGGTAGTCCTACTCAGAGTAGACCCAGTGAAGTTAATAGACACAACTAACTTAAGATTCATTAATGCCAAGTACAACTTAGTTCGGCAGAACTCATTATCCATATTTGTCTGTATTATAGGACTAACAGCCCAGTCCTATGGATGTTAATGCAATCGTCCCAGTGAGTTCAACAGAACTTAGTCCCAAGTAAGCATTTTTAGGATTACAGCCTTACAGCACAATCCTAACCATGTATATTCAGAAGTAATCCCATTGAATTCAATGGTGCCGGCTCCCAGGAAGGCTGGGCTAGGGTTGCACAGCACGAACATATGGTAATATTGCAAAGCAACACTCAAATGCAACAGCAGATGTCACCAAGAAGTCAACAGCCTTAAACAATTGAAACATCCGTGATGACACTTCGTTATTGATTAATTAAAAGCGTGTGGTTCTAGCTCCTCAGGCTAAAAACGTAAAAGCAGCACTGTTTTCACCAAGAGATGCATGAGAAACATACACAGTATTTCCGATATAAATTAGAGGGATGCATGCAAAGCAAATACGCAAAAACCCGCCATCTAAAGGCTTAAAGATGGCCACGCTTAAAAAGCTTTGAAATTATTCCATTCAAATAAATTTAAACTGGTAATTTGACACCATGTATATAGCTTGGAAGAGAAGTCTAACCAGCTGATTGGCCAATAGTTACGTAGATAATTCATCCCTGTATCCTTTCTTATACACATTGGGAAAATGACAGTCATTTTCCATGCAGAGGACATTTGGTCTGTGTTGTTTATGGTGGTAAATAAATATCCAGTCAGGATAGGTATCCACCATTCTATATATTCCTTGTAGAGCTCAAGTGGAACTACAGTCATACCTCGGGTTACAGACACTTCGGGTTGCGCGATTTCGGGTAGCGCACCGTGCTGAACCCGGAAGTACCGGAATGGATTACTTCCGGGTTTCGGCGCTTGCGCATATGCAGAAGTGCTAAATTGCATTTGCGCAAGCGCAGAAGCGCCAAACCGCATCCTGCGCATGCGCAGCCGCGGCGCTGTGGGCGCTGCAGGTTGTGAACAAGCTTCCTGCATGGATCACGTTTGCAACCCGAGCATCCACTGTATATATTCTGCAGGAGCTTTATCTGATTTCAGAAGGGAATAAGGACCAATATCTCATTACAGGTCACCATTCAGATAGGTTTGAGAAATCCCTACACACTGCTGGTACGTTTGATTGCCCAGATTGACCACCAAATATATTGGAGAAATATTTAACCCAACGTAGACTTACATTCCCAAACAACCACATTCCCCAACCCTCCTTTATACCAGCTGTAGAAAAACCTTGCAAAAACTCACCTGAGATCCTCTGGGTCCTCGTTTGTGATCCCAATCAGAATGTCCCATGATCTGCAGAAACATAAAGGAGAGATTACCATTAATATGATCACAAAATCATAGAGTTGGAAAGGACAGCAAGAGTAATCTAGTCTAACCCCCTACAATGCAGGAATCGTTCACCCAATGTGGGGCTCAAACCGATGACCCTGAGAATTAATAACAGTCTCCTGCTCAACAAACCTACCTAGGTATTAGGAGCTTTAGAAGAAGAATAAAAAAGAGAGATCTCTGCCCCAAGGAGCTTGCAATTTTTGGGAAAGGGGATTTGCAATTAGTTTATGGTGAAATAAAAGGGACCGATGAACTTTCCCCATGCTTGCTAATAGTAAAAAAAAATGAATGTTACAGTATCAATGTTTATGTTTTATTATTTTGTTCTAAACCAGATTGAACATTTTATATAAAGAGGGATTATATATATAAAAAAATCAAAAACCATTCAAATGCCACCTAACATTAAAAAAAGAGTAAAGCAGTTTACAATACACGCTCATTAAAATCAACACAATAACCTATTATGAATAAATATGGCAGAATCCATAAAATCAATACATCAAACATTGAATAAAAATGGCAAAATCTGTAGCTGAGTAAAAAGCAGCAAGTCAATCTAACAGGCCCGAAAGATCTCATTATGGTGATGTGCTTCTGGCGTTATATCATTTCTGAGGGGAGGTGGTTTTCAAAGAGTGGGCACCGCAACAGAAAAGACCCTCCCCCTAACCACAGCGCTATCAAAAATAATAAATATTTACTGCGTTAAAGGAAAATGTTATGAAAATGATTTATAGATGGTACATCACACCCGTGAAACTGGCAAAAATGTATAAAACATGTAATAAGTGTTGGAAATGTAAAGAAAAAGAAAGAACATTTTATCATATGTGGTGGAACTGTAAGAAGGTGAAGGGTTTCTGGGAAATGATCTATAATGAGATGAAAAAGATGTTGAAATATACGTTTGTTAAGAAACCAGAGGCTTTCCTTCTAGGAATAGTAGGAAATGAAATAAATAGAATGGTCTGTAAACTTTTCCAATATGCAGTAACAGCAGCGAGACTATTATTGGCCCAAAAATGGAAACAGGAACAACTGCCGATGCTCGAAGAATGGAGAATGAAACTGATGGAGTATGCTGAACTGGACAAACTAACAGGAAAGATCAGATATATACGAGATCAAAAGTTCATTGAAGACTGGGGAAAATTTTCAGACTATCTGAAATGTGTATGTGATGAGCAAATAACGCTAGTGGGATTTCAAGAAGCTCTGTAAATGTTAGAGGACTATTGTATTGATGAAAATTAAGTGTGTGAAGGTTTATAAAATGCAATATAAAATTAGGAAATGCGTATTTAAAAATTTGAATAATGGATGATTGTCAGAGAGGTTGAAGAAAGTCTAAAAGAGAAAATATGTGATAAATTTAGATTGGATACTATAAATGTATGTTGGAAAATTTAATTTAAAAAAAATAAAAAAATAAAAAAAATATCAGAAGCAGCTCACTAGCCACGATGCCCAATTCTCAGAAGGTGGACTGTGACTGCTTACCAGGAAATAGAGAGGAAGGAAAATTCTGCATGGTGCAAACTCAATCTAGAACAGTGGTACCTTGGATTACAGATGCTTCAGGTTACAGACTCCGCTAACCCAGAAATAGTACCTCGGGTTAAGAACTTCGTTTCAGGATGAGAACAGAAATTGCACGGTGGCAGCAGCAGGAGGCCCCATTAGCTAAAGTGGTGCTTCAGGTTAAGAACAGTTTCAGATTAAGAATGGACCTCCAGAATGAATTAAGTTCTTAACCCGAGGTACCACTGTACTGTATTGGCTCTGTTTTGAACTCTCCACCCCCTCACCTCTCCCAGAAAGCAACAGTGACCCACCTGCCTGAAAAATATCATGGCAGCTGCATCCCATCTGGTGAGCAGCTTCAGATAAACAATTCTTAGTAAATTACTCAAGTTTTTTCTCTTTTTTCTTTCAAAAACCGCCTTTACAAATGGCGTTTTGGTGTGCAACTAGAAACACCGAATTCTAGTGCAGCTAAGCTTCTTGCAAAAGACCAAATGAAAATATGAAATGAAAGCAGTTGCAGGAGTTTTAACCACCAATGCAGCACTTCTGGTCCACAACCTGGTGTCCAGAACTTACTAATGAACTGCGCTGGCACCAAGCACGTTTCAAATTCCTACTTCGACGATCAACCCACAAGCAAACTGCTTATGTAAAGCATCCAGCTGTGTGATCTGAGTCTACCTTGTCAACGCTGCATGTTTAACATTGCCACAATCTGACCGAGAGGCATTTTTGCCTTAATGCAGAGATTTCGCAAATTGGAAGACCATCCTTCTTTGACATTTTGTGAAGGTTGCAATCAAGAGACTCCCAGATGAAGTCATTCCAATTGTGCATCATCCTTAACAAACGGCTTAATGCTGTCCGTCCAACTCTCAAAGGAGACACAAGGGGTTCAATTGAAGGACTGTTTTGTAGATTGTCATAAGCAAACATTACACAGACACAGCAAATGCGCTTTGTGGTCGCCATCCATACAAGCACACTGAGATTTCTGCATGTGAAAATCAACACAACTACCAACAAGGCTGCCCCACACTTTTTGTTAGCTATCCAAAATACATTTTAACTGAGGAAATCACTCTGGATGGACATCAAATAGTTACATTTTCTCTAATATGCATCTCTCTGTGTTACTATCATTAATCTGTGTATTTTTTTTAATGTACACTTTACCCTAGTCTATGTATTCTTTTACTAATTACTTGGCTGAAGAACTGCCTTGCAAAATTCAGAGGAGTGTGAATTTAGGTTGGTATTGTCTTGTTTCTGGAAGCGTTTCGAAAAATCAATACAACTCTATATTTTGTGGTTTTATATTTTGATTTTTACTATGAACCACCCTGAGACCTCTGGGTATAGACAAATGACGTGCGCTCCCAGGAGTGAAGTCAAACAACTGCATTAGCAGCACTCACATGGGCTGTGTGTATGGAGGTCCTGGGCTGCCTAGATGAGAAGACCCCTCTCTCGGCCTCGCTGATGTAGTCCAAAGGAAAACAGAGCAATACACTTGGCAGCAGGAGTTGCTGGAAGGAGGCGTACAAGGTGCCATCCAGCCATCTTAGCATGGAATCTCTAAATAAAGGGAAAGACTTTTGGCTGAGGATCGTGGAGACCCTCTGATAGTCACCGCAGACAATGCTGAGCTGAATGGGCCAACAGAATAGCTTAAGGGGCTTAGTGCACTTGGAAACAAAAAGTTTGACACTTTTGCTTTGGAACTGGAATATTTTGGAGTCCAGAGAGTCCATCACGTTTTTGTGAATAAGTTACAAAGCTGCACCCACAGATTTTCTTCTCAGATTACAGGAAAACGTCCACTGCCGTGCATTCCCCTAACAACATATGCACTTACATTATTTATTATTAATGTATATATTGATGATGCCCACATACCTCCTAAGCAGCTAAACACTAAACAAACTCTGGTACCCATTTCCCAGAGATAGCTATCTCTTTTAATTATCGAATTTGGTTTCTCACCAACCCCTTATGAGAGGAGCATTCCTGTACTCTTTGTTCTTGCAAAAGAACAAGTCCCCCCGCCTTTGTTTTGTCCTGAGACCATCTCCCTCCGCTCTCACAACATCACTCTAAAGTTTGTTTCCTGAATTTGGAACACATTTCCCAACCCAGAAAAAAATAAAACTTTTAAAAGCCCATTGAGAACAATGCTGCTGCTGCTGACGCCAGCAATAAACTTGGCACAGAGTCTCTTGCTCAAAACCATCCTAATAACTCATAGTAGCAAACTATAGCACCCATATGTCTTCCATTTCTCTCCCCCCCCCCGGAAGAATCATGTCTTTTGTGAAATCTGGCATAGCCATCGCCTTTTGTGGCTGCAAAGCAAACAGTGCAAAACACTGGGGTTTAGCCACACCCTCAGAATATAATCTGTTATCGCCAATCACAAAATTAACACAGTAGGGCAAACCCAAAGGTGTGAGACGGAATTCCGGAAACCAATGTATTATATATGAGAGGCTGATAACTTTCTTTCGGAATTAAACCCATGTCCAAACTTTAACACTGAAAAGCTTTACTTGCAGAAACTTATAACTGAGTTAAAGCCTAATAATTACAATCACATGCTTCTCCAAGCATGGGTTTTTAGTCTCGTCTTCTAACTTCCAAGCGACTATATTTTCCCCTCTTTCCAGAGCTCCACACTTAGCCTTCTGTATCTCAGTTAGGCCACGCCTTGCAGCTCCTATGAGAGATTCCCACTTTTCCTCTCTCCTGCAGCTTGGCTCTTTTTTTCAAGCAGAGAAGAAACACCTCAACACTCTATTTGACTTAGCAGTGTTCACAGTGGATTCTAAAACACAGTAATCTTGCTGCACATAAAATGGAGTCTCTTCTTCACTAAATACCTCCCATGTGAGCCTTCAAATGTGCAGGAGCTCACTCAGTAAAGTATTCTGTATGCACTCCGACCAGAACTGTCTACTGCAACTGCTATTGATTCCCTAAGTCCTTGGCTCTTTCCATTAAAATGTTCAGCCAGAAGGTATATTCACGGCAAATGTGGTAGGGTTTGCACCCTAGGGAGCTAGTCAACTGGCTGGTCAATTTGACCAAATTATGTCAGAATGCAGTTTGCTTTAAAGGTAAAGGTAAAGGTACCCCTGTCCATTAGGTCCAGTCGTGGCTGAGGGAGCCAGCATACAGCTTCCGGGTCATGTGGCCAGCATGACTAAGCAGCTTCTGGTGAACCAGAGCAGCACACGGAAACGCCGTTTACCTTCCCGCCAGAGCGGTACCTATTGATCTACTTGCACTCTGACGTGCTTTCGAACTGCTAGGTTGGCAGAAGCAGGGACCGAGCAACAGGAGCTCACCCCGTCACAGGGATTCGAACCGCCGACCTTCTGATCGGCAAGCCCTAGGCTCTGTGGTTTAACCCACAGTGCCACCCGCGTCCCTTATTATTTATTTACTAGTTACCTAAAAAGTCTCCTAATGTAAACTTAAATTTTAAAAAGTTCATTAGTTTAAAATTCATTAGGCTATCTTTATGTGTAAAACACACCAAATGCAGCTTACACAAACATTGTGTAACTTTATTAATTTTCATGCATTATAATAGGGTTGCTTGTGGAATTCAAACTGTGTGAATTCTGATGCATCTACACCTCCTGAACTAATGCGAAAATTGGAACAAACGCTAAAATCTGGGAGTTAAGTTCCACTGAATTCAATGGGACTTACTTCTGAGTAGATATGCATAGGATTGAGTGGTTACTGACGACATTAACACTTCCTGAATGTTTCGGTGCAATTATTGACTTAAAAATGTGTTGCTGGTTTTGTAAGTGTTTATTTGGAGAGAAAACATGTATAGATCATGCATTTTAGGATAAAATAGATTTTGGAATACATATTTAAATACAATGCCTGTGCTACTGGGTTTTTTATTAAAAAATATATATGTCCACATGTGTGAACATGTGTGAAATTGACATGGTCCAGTTTGTCCAATGCCTACTGAATTTTTGTGCAGGGAAACCTAATAATTCAGGCATGATTTATTAAAGCAAGCTGAATGTTCAAAATGCTACATGAACAACCCAAAATAAAAACAAATAGCATCAAGTTGTAGTTGAAGATGAGGAACAATATATTTTGAGGGGGGAAGAATCCCTCTCCATCCGGAGGGTTGTTATTTTTAAGAATCTGGGATACAGCAGCAACGTATAAGCTAACTTTCTACATCAAATCAAGAGAAATTATAATGTACGAAAGCAAATTTGTTGATCGATGGGTGATTTCTATTTCCATGTGGAATGAGGAATTTGGTGATGATGTGAGACCATATTCATTGTTTTCTTTAGTCTAATAAGATGAGTTCAAATCCATGTTCCCGCCCTTGGTTTAATGATTTTTACTCTTCTGGTTTTTTTATTATTATCTTAAGTGTTCAATTAAAAGAAAAGCAATAATAATAATAATAATAATAATAATAATAATAGTTAGGAACAAAGATCAGGCACATGAGAAAAGGCTCTGGTTGGGTCCAGCAGTTCATGAGAAACAGCATAAACAAGAAATGCAAGCATTTGTATGCTTCATGGTGAAGAAATTGTCTCCAGCTCCGAACTGTGATCTTGGTTCCAAAGAAAGTCAAGGGATGAGATCATATTTGGTGCTGGAAGAGACGGGAACAGGGAGGGGAGAGGGGAGAGGAAGAGAAGACTACATATTTTAGGACTTTTCTCATGGCAGCATATGACCTTTTTATCCTATTTCCAAGACGTAAACTGTGTTTGACTTCAGTAGGAATCCGAGTTCCTGTGCGCGGGGGTGAGAGACACCAAGAAACATTTGGAGGAAGGCATGAGCTGTCGGCAGTAAACTGTTTGAAGGGGATGTGCTACACTGATTGCTCAACCCATTGCTTGCAAAAAAAAAAACCCCACATGCATGCGCACTGAACTATGCATGCTTTAAAAAGTCTGGATGATCGACAGAGCACTAGCAGAGCCTAGTGAATTACCTGTCAAGCGTCTCTGTCCTAGGATATTTCTTTAATCCCAGTTTTCTGTATCGGACCCACGTTTCATCCTTCTAGCCTATATCTGCATTGCTTCCCGAGTTTGGTACCCCCAATTTCTTATCTCCATTCCTCCAGCTTTCTGTTTTACCAGAGACGCCCAGAGGGCTGCATTCGGGCCCCAGGCATAATGTTATAATAACAAACAAACAACTAAATATAATTAATGGAGGAGGGATGAAAGGCATATTAATTCTTACCAAGCTCAAGTGTATCAAAAGGGTGCGTGTGTGTGCCAGTAATCATAAGAGGCTAAAAAAAATGACATTTCCAGATGTTGCAGTTGGGCATTGCTAAGTGTTTACTGAGCTTCAAAACAGTCAGCAGAGACGCCCCCACTCAACTTCATTTTCATTCATGATGTGTAAAGGTTATGAAGTGCTGAAGTATTCAGCACCAATTAGAGACATTCATTTGTGGCACTTGTGACAGCAAGAGTGAGGGAAAACACTGAGGGAAAACTGTGGCACTTTGGTCCCATTCCTGAATTTGAGAAAGTTGTCTGAGGCCCACGAAAACGCTGGGCTGAGCAAACCCCACTAGTCTTGGAGGTGTCCTCAAGTCCAATAAGTAATTAATTAATTAATTAATTAATTAATAATACCCCGCCCATCTGGATGGGTTTCCCTAGCCACTCTGGGTGGCTCCCAACACATTAAAAACAGAATAAAACTTCAAATATTAAAAACTTCCCTAAACAAAAGAATCTAGACCAAAACAATTCTTCATCCCCACAGGCATGCTGTCTCCAACGTGGAACAAAGTCTACTGCAGAACTCTTAGATCAGTATTGTAGGACTGTATGGATGGCAAAACGCAAAAACCAAGTCTCTTCACTGCCCACTGCATGTTATTTTCAAATCAATGAAGACTTGGTATTTTCTTTCATTCATCAGAATTCATTCATTAGACTTCAGAACATGAGAACAGGCCTTTTCTGCAGTGGCTTCCCGTCTGTAGAATGCTCTCCCCAGAGAGGCTCACCTGGCACAATCATTACATATCTTTAGGTGCTAGGTGAAAACATTCCTCTTTAACGAGGCTTTCGGCCACTAAATACCGTATTTTTCGCTCCATAAGACGCACCTGACCGTAAGACGCACCTAGTTTTTAGAGGAGGAAAGGGGGAAAGCCCTGGTTTTTGGGCAATCAGCTCACAGTTGTGCAGCTTCTTTTGCAAAGGGGAAAAGCCCCGTTTTTTGAGGATCAGCTCAAAGTTGTTGAGCTTACTTTGCAAAGGGGGGAAAAATCCTGTTTTTGTGGGGTTCAGCTCACAGTTCTGCAGCTTCTTTAGGAAAGGAAAGGGAGCCGTTTCTACCGTTTCCAGACAGATAATCTAATCAGCCAGTCACTTGTCTCTGGGGAAACAAACAGCCTCCCTCTGCAGAACATTCAATAATGGAGGCCTGGGCAAGGGGGCAGGGCCAGAAAGGGAGCCAGCGACTGACCACACATTCACTCCATAAGACGCACAGACATTTTCCCTTACTTTTTAGGAGGAAAAAAGTGCGTCTTATGGAGCGAAAAATACGGTAAATAAGGGCTGTCAAATGATGAATTATGCTTTTATTATTATGCTGTGTAAATTATGTTCCTAATGTGGTACACCGCCCCAGGATCTTTGGATAAAGGGTGGTATATAAATTGAATCAATAAATCATCATCATCATCATCAGAGCCCATCTAGTCCAGCATCCTGTTCTCACAGTGACCAGCAAGATGCCTGTGAGAAACCCTCAAGGAGGACCTGAGTACAAGAGCACTCTCCTGACATTCAAAAGCAGGGCAGACCATTCTGTGTCCAGGGCAGCTGTCTACCAGCTCCATCTGGTACACAGGCTGAGACCCTACCTGTGCGTGGAATGTCTTGCCAGAGTGGTGCATGCTCTGGTTATCTCCCACTTGGACTACTGCAATGTGCTCTACGTGGGGCTACCTTTGAAGGCGATCCGGAAACTACAACTAATCCAGAATGCGGCAGCTAAACTGGTGACTGGGAGTGGCCGCCAAGTCCACATAACACATAACACCGGTCTTGAAAGACCTTCATTGGCTCCCAGTACGTTTACGAGCACAATTCAAAGTGTTGGTGCTGACCTTTAAAGCCCTAAATGGCCTCGGCTCAATATACCTGAAGGAGCGTCTCCACCCCCATCGTTCTGCCCGGACACTGAGGTCCAGCTCTGAGGGCCTTCTGGCGGTTCCCTCCCTGGGAGAAGTGAGGCTGCAGGGAACCAGGCAGAGGGCCTTCTCATAGTGGCGTCCGCCCTGTGGAATGCCCTCCCACCAGATGTCAAGGAAATAAAGAACTATCTGATTTTTAGAAGACATCTGAAAGCAGCCCTGTTTAGGGAAGTTTTTAATGACTGATATTTTAATGTATTTTTAATCTTTTGTTGGAAGCCTCCCAGAGTGGCTGGGGAAACCCAGTCAGATGGGCGGGGTATAAATAATAATATATTATCATCATCATCACCGTTGTGACTGGTAGCCATCGATAGCCTTGCCCTCCATGAACCTGTCTCTTGTTAAACCATCCAAGTTGATGCCCGTCACTGTGGCTGCAAGTTCCGTGGTTTGACTACGTGCCCTGTGATGCGAGACTTTCTTTTACCTGTCCTGATAATAGGAGTTGCCCATCATCAGTTAGCACCTGGTAGCAGGTACGCAGCTCACCTGGTCACACTATGGTGAGAAACACTGCATTTCTATTTAAAACATGGCAACCATTTCTAAATATGCATTTGCACATATAAAATAGCCTATTCACAGTTTATGCAAACATGTGCCCTCTGTTTTGTGGTTTATTTCCGGCTTTGCGGCCACCCTAGTCTTGCTTGGAGTCATCGGGGTCTCAGGCAGATAATGCTCTTTTCCCATCGTCTCCTACTTGAGATTTAACTGGGGATGCCAGGTATCAAACTTGAGACCTCCTGCACCACAAAGTACGTGTTATGCTACTGAGCTACGGCTCATCATTTGCTATGTCCCATCCTGAATGGAGGAACCGTCCTGCTACAAGCCCTAACGTTTAACGGCTGCCTGCTAGCTCGCTTTAAACCCTCAATGTCAAATCTCACAGTACATTCAGTTCAAACATGCCCTTGGGGGTATTCCCTGCTAAGTACTTGCTATTTTGGTCCACTCACTTTCAAGTTCAACCAGCAAATACTGCATCACTCTTGGGGACGGGGACAAGCTCGCCTCTCCTCCGTTCAATCTCAATCAAAACGACCAAACTAATTAGCACTCTGCACAGAGAAGCATCTGGCTGCGTGTAGCATTGACCAGAGCAAAAGTGCATCCCCTGAAACACAGCTAATAAAATCGGTCCTGTGATTCGCCTCTAGTGTGACACATCACTTCTTCGTTTTCTTGAGCAGAGAAGCCCAGCCTTCCAACTCCATGGGCTACACAAAAGCCCTGTGACTCAGAGGGATTTCTGATTGTGCTGAGCCTGTACATTAGGGGTGAAGAAACTCATGCCCGGGGAGCAAATGCAACACCTCTCTCTGCTCAATGGGCATCTTCCTATACCTCAGCCACAACCCCTCTTGCCAGCCTTGCTTTGCACCCTCCTGGCTCAAATACCCCTTTGATCCTTTCTTTCATAATGCCTCTTGCTTGTCTGGATGGAGAACAGAGAGTGTGAGCGTGTGTGGAAGCCAGCCTACTGCACCAAGGTAAATTGCACTGGTTGCTGTGTCCACTTTTGTCTCTGGCCCATTCCTCCACTGGCATGCGGCCCCCGGAAAGCTGTCCAGAAGAGAACACAGCTCATTGGCTAAAAACGTTGTAGGAGATCTTCCCTCCAAATTCCCAGCTGCACGTTGACTTCCACACTCTGGAATAAGAGCCTGTGCACGCTATGTTCAATCTGCTCAAGTGTTACCCCACAAAATTATTGGGAAGCCATGTGTGCAGAGATCAGAGCTACACAAGCTGGAATTTGTGCATGTAGCCACACATTTCAGTGTAAGGTCAAAGCGGGGCCAGCCCTACCATTAGGCAGAAGGTGAGGAAAGGTGGCTTTCACAGGTGACATACGTCAGGGTGTGGGAAGCAGCAGCGTTAGAAACTCAGATATATAAGCCAGATGCCAAATGGCTCCTTAAACCAGGGTTATAGTTGCCCAAATGGAATGTCTAGTTGCCATTTTTGGGCCAGACGGCTGTCGCATTTTTCAATACGACCTTTTGGTTCCTTAAATTCATTCTGATGGTCCAGATAAAATATAACTTGACAGAATTCTACAGGATGTGTTGCCCAGGCATGCACCTCCAGATGGTTCACTTGGTGCCCCTGGTGAATTTCAATGCTGGCAGTGAGGTGTTTGAAAACGGAGATGTGTGTGCCACACAAAAGCTTGCCCTGCAACTCCTAAGCTGGCCTGTTGCACACAGGCCTGGCGGGGGGTGTTCTTCCATCCCCACTGCAACTGCCTGGGTGGTCAGATCCTGTATGTGGAAGGGAGAAGATGGTGAGACCGTGTCCTCCTTCCAGACAACCAACTGTCTTGGGGCAGCTCTGACGGTCTTCATAGAGGCTGGGAGGTAGGACAGATGTACAAAAGGGTGGGAACTGCACTCTCAACTCCCACAGTGCATAGGCTGAACGCATGCAAAATTGTGTGTCATCCGCAGTGACTAAAATGTGTGTCATCTGCAAGGATAATAATCATTTGCTGCACAAATCTATCTCTAACCAACAGAAGAAAAAAAGATAATCTGTGCATGCTTCCTATAAGGAGTCATGCTTGTTCTTACTGAGAACAAATTCAAAACAGCTATGTTTGCTTCCTGAGGGGAGCAGATTCAAAGAACTGCACCCTGGTCCCTCTTGTAGCAGGCAGTAATATATCTGGGATGGGGAAGCTGAGGTCCTCATGGCGATGAAGATAATAATGAACAGAACAGCTATCACCCCTAACCAGTGGCTGGAGACCCAAGTTTGGGAAATTGTGCTCTAGACAATGAAAATCCCACCCGCAACCAGTGTCTGTTCTGGAGTGCCCCTATCTGGTTGTTTTGCCCTTGGAGGCATTGCGTGCCAAGGCCTTGTGACCCACAGTTCCCTAGTGGATAATAAACACATGGACACAAGTATTTAGGTTTATGGGTTCAAATAGGCCACAACTTAATTGGTTACAGACGTGAGCAGTTTGGCTTAGGCATTGGGTGAAGCCAGGCTATATCTTGACTCCCGCCCGTCTACAAGGAGTCCATCTAAGGGTAAACCACCAATAGGGGGAGCCCTATGACTTACATCAAATAGGGGCACCCCGAGGGGTCACCATTGGGGTTGTGGAATTACCCTAGCCAACGCCCGGGCATCGGACATAATCCACACCCCTGGATCCCTTTAACAGGATATCCTTAATGAGGATGGGCAGGCGGAGGCTACAACCTCCCTTCCATCCAAACAAAGGCTTACCCAATGCCTAACCTCACAAAGTTGTGACAATTGCTACAACGCAGCCAAAAAACAAATGGCTGGTGCCAATTTGCCAAATTCTACCCAGCTCCAACAATATGGCAATCAACATTTGTCCATAGCAAAGTTGTGTCATAGACATACCTCCCGCCGGCACTGATTGGTCACTGGGGCCACCCATGGGCAGGTCCCCACCCAGTGCCAGTGACGTAACCTGAACAGTGATGTGGAGGGTGCCGATCCCTGCCCCCCGCCAGATCACTGCAAGGGCCTGGATGCCTGGCCACAACACCGCCCACCTGGCAAAGGTGAGCAGACCTACCGGACACACTCTGCCGCTAGTCCCCACAATAACATTTCAACCTGGTTGAGTGTTCCAGAAAGAAACAGAGCTAGGAGGATTTCTTGGTACTGATACCAAATGGAAAGTGTGGACAGGAGATCAAATGCCAGAAACGCCCAACTCCAGCAGAATCTTTTCACTTGCTCATTTACACATCAGCAAACCGCCCTGACAATCTACCAAGTTAGGTGTCCACAGGGACACAATTCACACCAAGCTGTTTCTCTTCCAAGAACATTTGTTACCACCACATGGATTCCAGCTCAGCTGAACTGCACACAGCTCCTTCGATATCAAGAGGCAAATGTCAGGAGAGCAAATATTAGATATGCACCCAGGGAATCAACAAATCAACACCCTCCCCACTCCCTTCCTAGAATTAAGATGAAGTAGGCAAGTGAAGACTGCTGTCAAACAAATTAACAACAGACTACAGGCTTGGAGCCAATGATCCGCGCTGGAAACCAACATGCGATTTGCCACCTCTGCAGCTTTTGGTCATGACACCTCTGTCTATTTCCCTTTCAGATACCTTGCTCCAGCTTTCCGCACTACCTGCCCTCCTATTTATTCACTTAGGTAATATGTACGCTGCTCCAAACCTCTGCTGCCTTGCAGGACATCTTCAGAGAAGAAAAGGCTCAGGAATAAACCCTACACAAATCCAGAGTTAAGTCCCTAAGACAGTTGGATGGCACCTTGTACGCCTCCTTCTGGCAACTCCTGAAGCCCATCTATTGCCAAACCTTTGACACCTGGGAAATTGTTACTGTTGTCTTAGCTAGCTGACAGTACGCTTGTTCAGACACTACACTGAACACAGGCACAAGTGCTTGTGTGAAAGAGTGTACACTTGCTGGTTTGCACAACTATTGTGTCCAGAGGTGCAAAGAATGTACACTCGTTGAATGTTACTATGAATAACTGTGTACAGCTCAACGAGTGGTGTGCACTCGCTGAATGCTATTTGTGGACACCCCTCTATTAACCTTGTTATCCATTAAGAAAACATCTCAGGCTTTATCACAGGGAGGCTTCGAAGAAATGGCCACTGTCTCCCCCAAGGAGAAATTGGAATCTCAAGAACTTTTTGCTGTCCGTACAGAACATGGAAACAGGTAGATCAGTGGAACAGGGACACAGCTGTCTTCTGGCACCACAAATCAGAGATGGGGAGGGAAGAGGACTAACTCTGAGGGGCTAGAAGTGCAGAATACTCTGAAATGATTGCAACCAAAACACCTAGAATGGTCCTTCTTGAGTGCTTCCAGACACAGGACCATAGGAAGATGCCTTCTACTGAGTCAGACCACTGGTCTATTGAGCTCAGTATTGTCAGCAGTTCTCCAGAGTTTCAGGCATGGGGCATTCCCAGTCTTTCCTGGAGATTCCAGCGAATCTTGTTGAAGCTGGGACTTGTTGCATGCACAGCAGATGCTCTACCTCTGATCTACGGCCCTTCCCATGATGGTATTTTTATTCCGGGATGCTGCATGCAGGTTTCTGCAGCATCCACATAAAAATACGCTGCAACATTTTGTTGCAGGCTCAACCTCCCTCCCACTCCCTCTGTGTGTGATAGAGAAAGACAGTGCACACACATCAACATGCAAAAACATGTTCCTTAGTATTTCTGAATCTGGTGGCAGCAGAATTCCAAAAAACTTCCACCAACGTTTCCACTTCTCATTTTTTAAAACTGCACAGTGGTCACACCAGTAAGCAGGAATGCCTGGGTAGACCGCTCCGTTTTGCTTCCTGAAGCACTACTGTTTTGCAGTGGCGTCCAAACAGAGGGCAGCCTCTTAATGCAAACAGGATGCCTTTGGGATGGCGAGAGTAGAAGGGGAGTTAAATTCAACAGGGCTGCCTTCAGTGCACCCACATCCAAGATAAATATTGAAAGTTTCCCTTCCTCCCAGATGTCGGGCAATCAGATGTCCCACCACTCTTGTTACCCAATTAGAAGGTTTAATTAAGGAGACATATTTTCAGCCAACCCAGGAGTTCCACCCAAACCCTAAAGTGAGGATTATAAAAGAGTTCAATCAACTCTGGCTACGCAATTATTGGCTGCAGCTTTCAGCTTTCAGTCCTGAACCATTAAAATGCCACTGGAAAGGTTACTAATAGAGGGGTTATTATAACCACGTCGGTCAAAAGAACTTGATTCTCTCAAAATTCAGAACCCCCAAACCCTGTGGAACTAAGAGTGCGCATCCACAGTCACGCACATCACATATTATTTCAGTTTTCATTTCCCTCCCTGCAGCAGTACTGTTCTTAGGGCAGCGGTAGCCAATGTGGTGCCATTCAGATATTGCTGGACTACAAACATCAAATCAGGCAAAAGGTCTGTTTAGCTTAGCACTGTCCACACCAGAGGTGGGCAATCTTTTTTTTTTCTTCTGTTGAGAACTGCGTCTCCTTAAAATAATCTGTTAAGTGGGCTGCATGCCAGTGCTGGGCGGAGCCAAAGTCATGGATGGGTGGAGTCAGAACCAACAATGGAAGGAGTCAAATACATAAGTGTTCCGGATTAGCTAATTTGGAATAAAGGGTGTTCTGATTCAATTTGCCCCATGACTACTGCCTCAGATTAGTGTTCACAAACACATGAAGCTCAACTCAGAAATGAGCCCAGCTGCATTTGAGAGGGCTACCCTCAAGAAGAAGAAGAAGAGTTTGGATTTGATATCCCGCCTTTCACTCCCCTTCAGGAGTCTCAAAGCGGCTAACATTCTCCTTTCCCTTCCTCCCCCACAACAAACACTCTGTGAGGTGAGTGGGGCTGAGAGACTTCAAAGAAGTGTGACTGGCCCAAGGTCACCCAGCAGCTGCATGTGGAGGAGTGGAGACGCGAACCCGGTTCCCCAGATTACGTGACTACCGCTCTTACCCACTACACCACACTGGCTCTCAAATAAGTATATAAAGGATTGTGGGGGGTACAACTACTAGTACAACTACTTTTCAACTGGTGACTCCAAGCTTCTGCCACACCATCACCCATGTCCAGGTAAATCCACCAGGATCTCCTGAGTTGGTGGGTCCCCACCAAAGAGCACTAGCAGAGGGGTTGTGTAATACAATTAAATCATGGGTAGGCAAACTAAGGCCCGTGGGCGGATCCAGCCCAATCGCCTTCTAAATCCGGCCCTTGGACGGTCCGGGAATCAGCGTGTTTTTACATGAGTAGAATGTGTCCTTTTATTTTAAATGCATCTCTGGGTTATTTGTGGGCATAGGAATTCGTTCATCCCCCCCCCCCAAAATATAGTCTGGCCCCCCACAAGGTCTGAGGGACAGTGGAGCGGCCCCCTGCTGAAAAAGTTTGCTGACCCCTGATTACTAGATTGTAGAGCGGGAGCCACCTTTGGTGATCATAGCTGGACTTTTTACTTAACGGTTAATTTACTAACAACATGACCATTCAGCAAGTCTTCTGCTTTTACCTTCCTACAAGGAAAATTAATTAATTAAACTCACCAGGCACTTGCTACCTAAAAGATCTCCTGGCGACTTGCATTTAAAAGCATAAATGCATTACACCATAGGGAGGGAAATAATGCAAAACAATAATGTTTTCATTGAACACCTACAATTCATTCACATATGCCACATGAATTTAGCAAGCCTTCCACACCTGATGAGAAATCTTTGGAATGAAGAGTGGGATAAAGTTGACCTCAACCTTTGGTAGATGATACGATGATCCCACCTCCTACCTACTTCCAGTAGCATCAGACCTGCTCCCACAGAGGATGCTATTAATGCAACCACAAGGGTGGAACTGGTGACCTTGGTTCCTTCCCTACAGTTAGGTCTGCCTCCCTTCCAGCTGAGCGCATGTGGGGAAGACCCTTGTGATTAGGCTCATGCGTCGCATTCCCATTACACTCCAATGCACCCTGCAAAGAAGGATCGCAGTCCATAGAAATGTCAGGATAATGTCTCCAGGAGGCTGGCTCACCCAGTAGTTATCTACCCCCAGTGGAAAGTTACCAACGGGTAATCAAGCAAGTTGCTATTTATAAGTTGGATTTACTAATGAATTTTTATATATAGATATATACCGTATTATCTGCACCATAACACTCACTTTTTTCCTCCTAGAAAGTAAGGGGAAATGTCTGTGCGTGTTATGGAGCGAATGCCTGCGGGTGGCAGGGGGGATCTGCTGCAGTCATGAGCAGAGGATCCATGGTTCCCCTTCCTTCCCTCCTCCGTGGTTACAAAGCATGGATCCACATGGATCCTCAGGATTTTTGCATTGGGCTACTCCAAACTCACTGTCAGATCACATGTCTGTGGCCACAGCATGAACCACAAAAATCATATATCCACTATTTCGTTTAGAATATTTTTTTTTCTTGTTTTCCTCCTCTAAAAACTATGTGCGTGTTATGGTCTGGTGCGTGTTATAGAGCGAAAAATACGGTATATAGATCATCTTCAGGGAGAGAAGCTTCACACACACACACACTTTAGGTCAGAAAGAACTAACAGAAGCATTGTGCTTGGGCAGGTGGGCTAGTAAAATCCGTTTGTGGGCAAACACTTAGCCGCATTGACCCTGAACAACCTTCCCGTGTGATTTTCCATAGCAAAACCACTGGCCTCAATGCACGCTAAGACACTCCGTAAACGTACAGTCTGGTTCACAAACCACCGGGGCTCTGGAGCATTTGGTTCCCAGCCCAGCAGAGGGACTTGCACAATGGCTTCTTTCGTCATGAGGCGACTTTTGCATCTGTCTCACGGGCAGGGAGGGGCCCATGTGCGGAAACCCGGCGGACGAGACGCTCGGCATTAGCACAAGCAGAGGTTATGCATTGTAAAAGAAGGTTTAACAAAATTGAACCAGCCGTTCAATTTCTCTCCCACACCCATCCCAGCAACGTGTCCCAAGAAACATCCACTATAGACAACCAACTCTCGGCTACAGCAGCACAGTCTAATTTTATAAGAGACTATAAAAACGCTTTGCAAATGTGTATTTCTGGATCTTCTGGCTGAATGGCAAATCTAGATATAGGCAAATTTGTCCATTTCTCAGTTTCTCATTTTTTCTAAACTTCAGTTCAGTTCTCCACATCGGGTTGCTTTATTTCGTTTTATTTTATTTGAAGTCGTGAAAATTCATTGGCATTTCGGTGCGAATTTTTCATAATCTGGACATTTTGGGAAAGAGCTTTATCCGAATATAATGCACTTACCCCTAACATATGTATTTTATGTATCAGCCTGAGGAAGATTCCTGGCTTCTCCCCCACCCATCTCTCCCAGCACTTCTCATCTCCCCAAGTCCTCCCTGTCAGGCCACCACCTCCCGGAAGTAACCTCCCCACAATGTGCATATCAAAAAGTAGACCTGGTGTCAGAAGTAGGAACAGAGAAGGGATGGGGTTCTCCACCTTTTCTGCAGAACAGAGCATCATGACTTAAAGAGTGGTGACCAAATCCTAAAGTCAAAACACACCAAGTAACCTACACTGAACTAGACCTTGGTTCACTGAGCTCAGTACAGTAGTGGTACCTCAGATGAAGAACTTAATTCGTTCTGGAGGCCCGTTCTTAACCTGAAACTGTTCTTAACCTGAAGCACCACTTTAGCTAATGGGGCTTCCCGCTGCCGCCGCCGGAGCACAATTTCTGTTCTCATCCTGAAGCAAAGTTCTTAACCCGAGGTACTATTTCTGGGTTAGCGGAGTCTGTAACCTGAAGTGTATGTACCCTGAAGCGTATGTAACCCGAGGTACCACTGTACTGTCTACACTGCAACTATGCAGAGTTTAAGACATGAAGTCTGTTATGTACTGAAGTTCTCACCCTGGGCCAGCAGGGGGGAAACTGTAGTTTTCACTCAGGTCCACATATGCAAATAAGGGATTGAAAGTGACGTTCAGTGATTGGATAGTTACAGAAAGTGTTACAGTTGCGTTGTTGTGGAGCTCTATATAAGCAGGCTGGCTGAACCCTTCAGTTCAGTTCTGTTCTGGCTTGTGAATAAACAAGAGCTGTTTGAAGAATCGCTGTGTTGTCTGATATGTTCACCCACAACTTAATGAAGTCTTCTTCCCAGAGATGCCAGGGATTAAATCTGGGACTTTCTGCATGCAAAGCTGATGTTCTGCCCTTCCCCAAGTTCTTACGTAGCAGGAGAGGAGGTCTTAAAAAACCCTTGTCTTCCCTAGTGCTGCTACGGAAAAATAGAGAAAGTGGGTTGGTGAGTAAGGACTCTTTTTGTACTTTTTGAGCCTTCTGCATCAAGCCAAGAAACAAACTCGGTGCACTGAAGATTTTCTGGGAATGGCTGCAAAGAGGTGTGCTTAGGTTCACCACTGTGGGGGGGGAAGGAACTTCCAACCTGCCTGTATTGATCCTGGTCGTAATGGACCAAGCCTGCTCCTGCTTGCAAAGCCCCAACCTGAGCTTTTCTGCCTGGGGTGGGTGGGAAGGAATGTTGAGAGCTGGTGTTTATAGATGCAGATAAGCCACTAGAATATTCTGACAAATGGGCAAACTTTCCTGAAAGCAAGATTCTGTGCCCAGAAAGCCAGATGCCACGATCTGAGTACAATATTCAAAACAAGTCAATTTGCATATATTTGCTTTTGTTTTTGTGGGCTGAATTTATGTTGCTTCCGATAGTGCTGGGACAGGCCCTCACACCGTGCTCCCTGTCTCCTTGGACACAGCTCTTGACTTCCAAGGTTCCTCCAGGTATCACCACACACTTTCCAATTTGTCTTTGCAGCCTTAAGAGCTGGTTTGCTTGTTGACACAGAAGCCAAGATGCACCCAGTGGCAACCTATAAGCTTCTAATAACCAAACTCTGAAACATACACACACAACCCTGGCTATTGTTTCTGAATTATTGGAGACTGGGGTGCAGGATCCTTGACACACTTGCCCTGTGGATTGCTCTCCTGTCAATCACTTGATGGCACAAGTGTAAATAAATCAAACCACACACTCAAAGGCGCAGCGTTTTGCAAGGAAATAGCAAACACAGAAGCACTGGCAACGAGGACTTTGCAGGGGCCTCTGAACAGCTGATTGCTGGCCACTGCATACCTTCCCTTTGGCCCACTGCCACACACACAATATTATATATTGTCTGTCGGCACACTTGACATCACAGATGATGTCCGGTGTAGGGCAGGTGGGTGTGACTTGGCCCCGTGGGCCAAATGGGAAGTTCTAGCTACACTTGCAGGACTGACGTTTGGCCATCAGCGATGTAGACACAGCCTGTAACAAAAGGGGACATCTTTCCGAACTGCAAAAAAAGCATTCATGCTTTCTCTGCCCCTCCCCTCCCCCCAACTTGAACACATGCGGCAAACTGTGGCTCGAGTTATGTAAGCTAATGTGTGAAGGATCTTGGATTTTCTACCTTGGGCATGGGGCTCAGTGGCCTTCTGCTTCCTTCCAGCAATTGATTCCAACCATCTGTGCTGTGGGCACATGGCACAGCAGAACAGAAGCGCTCAGTGGGAGGGTGCAACAAACGTGTGTATTTTTAACACTGGGTGGCAAGCATCTAGTACAAGGCTGCGTCTATGTCAGGATGCTAGAGAGGCACTGGAGGAAAATAGTAAGACTCGCCGAGGTGTGGCATTGGATAAGGCGCTGAGACTCCTGGGAAAAAAATCAGCTTTTGTTCCAATAACGTTACTAGGGCTAAGATGAGTTCCCCCCTTCTCTAAAATACCCCCGTCTGGTGAAAACAGGAGACAATTCTCTACTTCTTTCTGGGGAAAGGACTTTCTCTGAAACATCAGGGTGGTAAGCTGCCTTATATTGAATCAGATCATTACCCCACCTAACTCTAGCAACGCCGACACTGACTGGCAGTAGCTTTCCAGGGTTTCAGGCAGGGGGACATTCCCAACCCCAACTGGAAATCTGCCAGATACTCTGTCATTGAGAACTTTCAGGCTGCTTACATCACTATTACACACTTACATTCCACTCGCCACACTTCCTGGAATGAAGCAAGACACAGCGTCACTCTCAAGGCGTATCTGGAGGGGAGGTTAGTTGAAAACTGCAGAGAGCCTTGCACCATGAGGTTATTTTTTTGGGAGGGCAGTTTTAAAGGGGGGGAGCACCGAAGAAAACTCTTTCTAATATTATTATATTTATATCCCACCTTTCTTCCAAGGAACTCAAGGTGGCATATGTGGTTCCCATTTCCTCGTTTTGTGCTCACAACCACCCTGTGAGGTAGGTTAGAGGTAGGTCACCCAATGAGCTTCATGGCTGGGTGGGGATTTGAACCTTCTCCTTCCAAGTCTCTCTTCTTCCATGTCCAGGTTAAAGGTAAAGGGACCCCTGACCGTTAGGTCCAGTCGTGGCTGACTCTGGGGTTGCGGCGCTCATCTCGCTTTATTGGCCTAGGGAGCCGGTGTACAGCTTCCGGGTCATGTGGCCAGCATGACTAATCCGCTTCTGGAGAACCAGAGCAGCGCATGGAAATGCCGTTTACCTTCCCGCCAGAGCGGTACCTATTTATCTACTTGTACTTCGTGCTTTCAAACTGCTAGGTTGGCAGGAGCTGGGACCAAGCAACAGGAGCTCACCCCGTCGCAGGGATTCAAACTGCCGACTTTCTGATCGGCAAGCCCTAGGCTCAGTGGTTTAGACCACAGCGCCACCCGTGTCCCATGTCCAGGTTAAGAAAGTGGAAATTCGCTCTCAAAACCTCCCCACTTGAACTACGCTGGTTTGTGGTATTTTGTTTTGTTTTTGGTAGGGAGTGTCGCCTACCCACCCAACAAATGGTAAAAGAGAAGCTCTTGGCAGTGTTTCAAAAGGAAACTGCATGTGCTATCCAAAAGAAGTGTCTTAATAAGATTTGAGTGAGTTGTGGCCTTCATTATATCTCCCAAACTGAAGCTACTATGTAAAATAGTAAACACTGCAGGATGATGTTAACTTTAACAGTTTAAGGTATCTAATATGACAGTTCATGGTATCTAATATGAGCTGAACGAGTGCAAAATTGTGCCAGTTTGTATATGGCTATCTGGATAGAAAGATAGCTAGATAGGAAAATGAGCTTATACGGCAGTAAAAGGAATTCTTGGGGTCCTTCTAGAACCAATAAAAGCTATACAGCTAAAAAAATCTGCCTGATTAATCTGTAAACCAGACGTCGAATTATGCATTTTAATACAATGATCTCAGGCCTGCAACTGTACTTTAGATTTGCAAGGATGTTGAAAAGGACAAACAAATAGCATTCACCACAATCAAAGGGCAAAATTAAGTGGTCACTAAAAATAACAGTAACTCCTCTCTCTCTCTTTCTCAGTATCTTAACAGGACAAATTATCTCGACTGCCCTTTGAGAAGACAAAAAGCAGGAGCCACATTACAAGGCCAGGGAGCAATTGTACCACATCCAAAAAACTATCTGGCATGAAGATATGCACTTCTGTAATTGTACAGATTGGGATGGAAACAGCCCCAAGCTATGGCAATCCTACGTTTACAAGGATGGAGTGCAAATAGGCAACCAGAGACCATACTGTAGAATGCAGATGTTGCATGGTTCAGGGGGTCACGGGTGGGTGAGGGGTCATGTGGGATCTTCTTGAACACCCATCCACGCCAAGCTAACCGCAAGGGCCAGAATCTTGTGACCAGTGTAGGCATCTGGTTTACTTACACACACACACACACACACACACACACACACATTCCAGTGAGGCTAAAGCATGGTCTGTGAGCACAAAATGTGGCAGAATATTTAGGGGAAAGGAAGAATGGAGTCATCTGGCTGAGTTCGTGGTTGGCTTGATGGCTGCAACCCTGACAGGAGCACAGCAGTTCGTCAAAACCCGCACTTCTCTGAATTTTGCATTCCAGCTCTTCAACCAAGTACCATGTAAAAAAAAGACATCCACCAGGGCAAACTGTGTGTAAAAATAGCCGATATGAAAATTACATTGTATTAAGGAAAGTTGCTGAGCAAAAAATGTATTAGGCAAAAGTACATACAAAATTAAGCATTTCTTACGTAATATTGATGAATATTCACGAGGAATTCTTTTCTGAGGGGAAAATCCACAGATAAGGAAATGTGGAAAACTGAATTTGAGATGGGGGGAATGAGAAGCTAAGACGAACAGGAATTGACAGGTGCACTTGCCCCTACTTAGGTACAAAGTTGATCAGAGGCAAAGTGCTGCAGCTTCCCTGCTCAGAAGCTGTCAGCTGACACAGCGTGACCAATAAGAGTTCCGCCTGCTATGTAACACCTCAAACTCTGGCTCAGGTCTTCGGTTCCTGTGATTTATGGTATGGGCAAAAACCAGGCTGCTCAGACAAGCCATACTTGCCTAGTGCTTGTTTTACCTTCAGATACATCATGATCCGAAGACACTCTTCCACCTTCCTCTTTCTTCTCTTCCCCCTTTTGTGAGTTCTGCCTTGGAAGCAAGCATCTGGTTAGCAGATGCTTTGCGTGCCAACTATACATAAAGTAGCAAGGGGAAAGATTTTATTTTCATGGGCTGCTCTTAATTCAGTCAGGCTCGCAGCTGGAGCGTCACAGTCCTCACACATAACATGGGGAAATTCCCAATATTTGACATGGCCTAGCCGCTGGGGTACACACAACGGCACTGGTACCAGCCGTGGTGTTTGTGGCAACAAAGCCTTTGGCACTGGTTGGCCAACCTCATTCCTTGGTCCACCATTTTTGTCCCTGGCCCTGCCTAACACTGGAATGTGGCCCCTGGAAGGCTACCCAGAAGGGAATGTGGCTCTCAAAAAGATCCCCCACCTCTGTTCTATACAGACCCTTTAATTAACATATAATGATAGTCACACACTGTGCAGATTCTGTCAAATTGATAAGGGAGAAAGGTGCTCTGGAGGAATATAATGCCATGAAAAATAAACACGTGTGTCCATTTGAGCAGATATTTCTGCCCTTCTCAAATAGGGAAGGAAAATAGCAATACAAGGGCATAGGGCATGAGACTCTTAATCCCAGGGTTGTGGGTTCAATCCCCACATTGGGTGAAAAATTCCTGCATTACAAGGGGTTGGACTAGATGACCCCTATGGCCCCTTCCAACTCGACAATTCTGTTTTCCGTAGCAGGTAGATCACAAAAAGCCTGGCTGTCTGAACGGACAGGAGGTACACGAGTTTAGAAATCCTGGTCTACAGTTGTTGTATTCCACAATTTCACGGGTCTCCACTTGGAAAATTAGCAAGCTCCCCTGTATGTTGCCTATCTTCCCATTTTTGCTGAGTCAGGCTTACCTGCCTCTGTGTAGGCAGTTTACTAGGTAGGCAGAGAAACATCTCTGACAAAGAGTATTTCTGTTGAGCTAACTGTCCCATTGGCCGAGCATGCCTGACCTGGGAAGGGTGGGGTATATTTGCAGAGGAAGAAAGCATGCAGGATTGGCAACAAGATCGGGGAGCCGTGAATGAAGTCAATCTTCTTACAGGGCGATGTCGCCTATGTCCCGGCTCCCAGACCACCAACACCTGAAGGCCTACAACTGGACCTAATATAGGGCAGATGGTATTTAATAAGGACAACTTGGACCCGACTGAAGTCAAACAGGGGAAGGCTTTAATGAGAGGACACTGAGTTGCTGGTGAGACATTTAGGGGAGGAAGCCAGGTGGGAAGACAAGGAAATTTAGGATGGGGGGGCGATAGAAACTGCCAGGTCAAAATTAAAACAGAAGCCTAGAGGCTCTTCGGAAGCAGAAGTGCATAAGAAATTAGAAATTTAGATTGATTAAAGATTATCTTTTATAATCGGACCCTGCGGAACTAGTGCAGAATTCACCATCAATCAGGATGCCCCCAATTCAAATTCACCCTCCGAAAGCTAATGAAGGCCCACCTTAGCTGACTCCACTGTCCTGGGTCTCCAGATATCCAGCGTCCTGTTTTGGCCAATCTGATGTCTACAGGAAGACCAGAGTAGATCTCCAAGCATCTACCATGGTAAATACTGAGATGCTATATTATTCCAGGGCCCTGTGGCCAAATGCAATGGTAGCTGCCCATCAGAGGAGCTTCACTGTGCTTCTGCTCTGCTGGTAAGCCCACCCACTGGTGCCTATGCTGAGAAGTAAGATAAATGGGGACAGGGGACAGTGAGCAGGTGCCACAATTTTGAGGGCATGCAAAGCCCTCCCTTTCTGCCCTGTCTACGTTCAGCCCTGGTTTCATCCCTCAACAGTACAGTCAAACCTCGTTCTGTGTCTGCCTCCGCTTCGGCGAATGTCCGCGGCAAACCTCAAAGTACTGGAACGGGTTACTTCTGGGTTCGCCACTTCCGCATATGCAGAAGCGCTAAATCGCGCTTCACGCAGATGCGGCACTTCGATGTGAGTCAACTTTGGGTTGCAGCGGAGCCTCCGGAACGGATCCTCGCCGTAACCCGACGTTCCACTGTATTATCGTTTCTGCTTTGCTGATCTCCGCTGCAGTAATTATGCAAGAACTGCTGAGATAATGCTTTGAACGCTCAAATGCTATATAAAGGCCAAGCATATTACTCTCTTATATCAAGCGACTGAATTTGAGAAGCTACAACCCCAAGCAGTTTCACTTGGAAACAAGTTGAAGTGACTCTGCTTTGGGAGCAGGGCGTAAATGCAATGCATGTAAATATCTAAGTGTGGGGGGGGGGGAGTTAAGTTAGTTTGGTGCAAGGGAATAGTTGAAGAAAGCCCTGTATGGGGAATTTTAATGTTTAATTATGTTTTTATATATGCTGGAAGCTGCCCAGACTGGCTGGGGCAACCCCATCAGATGGGCGGGGTATAATAATAATAATAATAATAATAATAATAATAGGACATCCCTATTTTCATCAGAGAAATGTTGGAGGTAATGCAATTCGTGGAGGATAAAGCTATTAATGACTGCTAAGAGAGTGCATAGCAGTTTCTCGGAACAGCAAGGAGGTCGAGGGGTTACTTGTGGGTTCTGGTTGTCCACTGTGAGAACAGCATTTGGACCACGGCAGACCACTGGTCTGATGCAACAGGGTTCTGGTTATATTCTCTGATAGATAGCACAGGAGGGGAGGGGGAATCAGAGGCTTGAAGAGACACTTTTCCTTCCGTAGGATGTTAAGTTCCAGAAATTAAGCTGTAAAAGAAGCCAGTCTTCCTTCTACATTTATAAGATGTGCAAAGGAGTCCCAGGTTCAAGCCAGATGAGACCAAAGGCAAACTTTTTAATAAAAAAAAACCCCTGGCTCTCACAACTTCCCCCTTGAGTTACGCTCTGGGCGCCAGCCTTTTCGAGACAAAATAAGGGATGTCTTTCAAAAAGGAATCAGACACACTGTGCATAAAAGAGGCCCAGTCACCGTGTTAACTATAGAGCAAAAGCAGGGACCAAAGATAATAACACCTTTGCATCCAGAGGAATCAATAAAAATAAAAATAAAAAAGTTGTATGAAGTGTAGATTCCTCTCCAGCGTCCTTCCCCCCCCCCCCATCCCACACTTTTGCCAGTTTATGGTGTTTCCACTCCCAGTCCTACCCTATGAATCTTCCTTATGAGGGGGAAAAGTCTCTCTCTCTCCCCTCCCAAATTCTCACAAATCAAAAGGTATGCAGGTTTTTTTTACATTCTGGCTACGAAGACAGCACTTTGTGGGACTGAATCTCGCTGCACAGCTGGAACTGAGAAAAAACTGAATAAAACAAAAACCTCAATTAAATCCAAGTGGCCCACGCCACCCAAAGCCTGGCTGCTGAATGCCAGCCTAAACAGAGGACAGCTTTAGCTGTTTAGGAGAACGTATTAAGGCTTGGACTTTGATGCATCTCTGCAAAAAGGGACACCTGTATATTACAGGGCAGTGGCAGCTGCATGAGGTATCTCCCCCCCCCCCCAGTCGACCTTAATGTTAATCTTTTCCAAGCCTTTTCATCATCATCATTTTTCACCATTGCATTAATATTACGATAAGATTTCAACTTGTTCAATTGGGCGAGACTGTATTTTAGGTAGGATATATGTACGTGTGTAATGTGGATATTAATGCGGAAAGACAATAAGAATAGATTTATGAAGGACAACATGCAAGACTGGAAATAGACTGATATATAGATATATACACACACACCTCTCTCCACATGTACACGTTGTGGAAATAAACAGCAAACTTTAATTAAAGGAACAGCAATAAATTTGGATAACCTTTATAGGAACATTGAATTATTCAATACTACATTCACATGATTTGTATTATCTCTCTCTATCTCTGGGATTGGGATGCGGGTGGGGCTGTGCTTAAAACCTCAGTGCCTAGGACTTGCCGATCGTACGGTCGGCGGTTCGAATCCCCGCGGCGGGGTGAGCTCCCGTCGTTCGGTCCCAGCTCCTGCCCACCTAGCAGTTCGAAAGCACTCTTAAGTGCAAGTAGATAAATAGGGACCGCTTTATAGCGGGAAGGTAAACGGCGTTTCTGTGTGCTGCGCTGGTGCTGGCTCACCAGCTGCAGCTTCGTCACGCTGGCCACGTGACCCGGAAGTGTCTTCGGCCGGCGCCGGCTCACGGCCTCTAGAGCGAGATGAGCACGCAACCCTAGAGTCGGACACGACTGGCCCGCACGGGCAGGGGTACCTTTACCTTTACCTTTATCTCTGGGATTGCACTGCAACTACCATAATAACTGGCGATAACAAAAGTATATTTCCTGAATTCACATTTATTATCTTGCTCAATCCCGGTAAATAGTTATACCATTGAAAATGGTAGCAGAGGTAGGATTTATTTTTCTAAAAGTAAACGGTAGCCATGTTGGCCAATGGGGGGTGGGGTGGGAAAACCCACACACATCCCAAACCCCTATTGGGATGATGCCTTCATTTGACCAACCAAAATATCATAAAGTAGCACGTAAGCTTTTGAGTTCAGTGTGTCTGGCTGTTAACCAGAAGGTTGGTGGTTCAAGCCCACCCAAGTGTCAGGAGTCCAGGTCCCGGCTTGATAACACAGTAAGTGCAGGTAATTAAAAAGGAGGATTTATTGCAAAAAACAAACAGATAGCTCTGGACGGCTCCAATAAAGCAGCCGACATTATCACTCAAGATGACGCTTCTGAAGACTCCTTCCGGTTCCTACAGAAGATATTGAACCTTCGCCCCTTACGTCTCTTGTACTGCTTCCTGTCCAGCAGCCCTCCCATTCACCGACTCTTCGGACTTATTGGATCAGCTCCAACCTCTTCCTGTTCCAAAAGACTGTGTCTGTTTGTCCCTGTTTGAACTTCCTGAGAGCTTTGGCTGTGTTTCAGCCCGCTCTCAGTTGTTCCCTTGGCAACCGGCCGTCCAAGGTCAGAGGTATTTGACGCTGGCAGCTCTGGCCTCTGCTCAGCCTGCGTCAAATCTAAACCTCTCTGCTCCTGCCCATATTCTGCAGCTGGCTGTAATGTTCCACTTGGAGCTGGCTCATTCCTGACATCAGGGAAGCATTGCAGGGGGTTGGACTAGATGACTTTAGGGGTCCCTTCCAACTCCACATTCTACGGTTCTATGATCAAGCTAGATGGCAACATAACAAGTAGAGGAAGGGGGGAAACTGTATGATGGTGAAAGCCTGATGGAGCCTGCATTTGGCTGTAGTCTCCCTCTCTCTCTTTTTAAGATGCAATAAGGGAAATAACAAATATTTAAACAAGGCTCTTTTAGGTGGTATGCAGATATTGTGGTGCAGTCAGGACTGTTGTGAAGAAGAAGTAAAACAACGTCTGATTCAAGAAAGCATGCAATACCTAATAAAAGTATTGCCTTAATATAGATTTTGGAGTTTATTTTTTTCTAATATTTCTCCATCTGTTTGAAGACTTCTGCAGAATCCCAAAGCTTGCAAGCTATTTTGTGGGATTTTGGTTGGTCTAATAACATTTTCACCCTAATATGGAATTTGGGATAATATTAAGAACCATAGCTTCCATTTCCGAATTCTGACTTTGAGCTTCATGGACTTCACGCTTTCACAAACAGAAAGAAGAGACTCAATATGTCGATTTGCCCGTGGATTTTGTGCTTGTGCATATTACGGGGCGTATAAAGTTTTCAAACATTAATTCTCCCCGAGACAGAAGAATCCAAGGCCAGTGAGAAGCAATAGCGGTTAGAGGCCTTGTCTCCATACTGCAGGAGCAGCAGACTTAGCCTTGGCAAACAACCAAATTGCCCTCTTACATAAAACACCTGGAGCCGTTCCGTATTCTGCAATATTTAAAAGCGATTTTTCAACACCGCGTCCTAAGAGTGTTGCTTGTTTAGCAACGCAAAGGGAATGCAATCACTGCTAGAGCATGGCTGCTTTTGAAACTTGGATCAAAGAGATTTACAGAAGCATAAACTGGAGGTGGCCCTTAAAAATAATAACGTAAGAACCATGTTACTTTGACAAGCTAACGACACAACTTTATAGGAGGAAAGCAGTACCAAAGTTCCTTAATTTTGCTCCTGACAAAACTCTCCTTTGATTGCTAAGAACCGGATAACTGCATCACCGGAACAAGAAACCGTCTGTTTTGTGAGCATCTTGTCTCCTTTGGAGTCATGTTGTTGCTTGAAAACATTTAATGTGATCTTTCACAGAGGATGATAAGAAGAAGAAGAAGAAGAGGAGGAGGAGTTTGGATTTGATATCCTGCTTTATCACTATGCATCTTATGGAGCGAATGCATGGTCCCTGGAGCCGAATTGCCCAAGGGTGAAAAGCAGATCATGCTTTTTTTTGAAAGAGGGAAGTGGGTGTTGAAAGGAAGCAGCTGATCGGCAAGCGATCGGGGAGGGAGATAAGGGATGCTAGAGATAAAGGAGGCTGCCTAGGAGGGGGGAGGTAAAAGCCCATGGATCCTCAGGATATTTGCATTGGGTCACCCCAAATTCACCATCAGATCACATAGCATGTCCATGGCTACAGCCTGCACCAAAAAAATCACGCACTCATTGTTGCGTGGGGGCGCAATGGCGCAAAAACGTGCTTAAAAAGCATAGATCCACATGGATCCTCAGGATTTTTGCATTGGGTCACCCCAAATTCACCATAAGATCACACAGCATGTCCATTGCTACAGCTTGAGCCACAAAAATCATACATCCACTGTTTCGATCAGAATATTTTTTTCCTTGTTTTCCTCCTCTAAAAACTAGGTGCATCTTATGGTCAGGTGCGTCTTATGGAGCGAAAAATACGGTACTTGTGTGGCTTCAGCAACACAGATGTTCCAACATCACAAGCTGGGAGAGGACTCTCAGAAACTGACAAGCTTTTCTCTTTGGAAGACGTGCCAAAAAAACTTGAGCCAATTCTGAATTAGGCAGAGTTGAGCCACCATACTTCTGCATATCTCTTGAATCTGTAGTTTCTTTCGAGGGAGAAAGGGGGTGGAGGGTGAATTATAAAGTAGCAATACTTGAGTTTTAGGAGTGAAGATTTAAGACAAACAGTGAATACTCTTAGAGATAGGCGAAGTTTATAAAAGGGCTGTGTCTGGCCTTCTTATAAAGGAGTTATAATTAACAGAAAGCAGCTGTTTAATGTCACATCCCTAACAGGAGCCTCCAATTTTCTTGAAGCTGGCTTCCAGTGGGAACCCAGGAATATTCCTTTGCTTCCAAGTATAAATGCCCCGTTATTCTGCTCTCATGGGGATAATTTATTCATTTCATTTTTAAAACTTGCATTCCACCTACTCTCTGAAGAACACAAAGCAGCCAACAAGTCAGAATAAAAAAAATTATTATTTCAAAATATAGAAGAGCCCCCTAAATTAAAACGTGTGTTAAAGCTATGGTTTTATGGTTTTCCCAGTAGTGATGTATGGAAGTGAGAGCTGGACCATAAAGAAGGCTGATCGCTGAAAAATTGATACTTTTGAATTATGGTGCTGGAGGAGACTCATGAGAGTCCCATGGACTGCAAGAAGATCAAACGTATCCATTCTGAAGGAAATCAGCCCTGAGTGCTCACTGGAAGGACAGATCGTGAAGCTGAGGCTCCAGTAGTTTGGCCACCTCATGAGAAGAGAAGACTCCCTGGAAAAGACCCTGATGTTGGGAAAGATGGAGGGCACAAGGAGAAGGGGACGACAGAGGACGAGATGGCTGGACAATGTTCTTGAAGCTCCCAGCATGATTTTGACCAAACTGCGGGAGGCGGTGGAAGACAGGAATGTCTGGTGTGCTCTGGTCCATGGGGTCACGAAGAGTTGGACATGACTAAACGACTAAACAACAACAGATTAAAATGTGTCATCCTGGGGTATGGTCTGAAACTAGAGGCCACAAGGGCTGGGTGATACCTGGTTTTCAACGTTGTGATATATCACCAGCTAAACATCGCAATATACTGATATATTACAATGTCTGAAATAAGGATGGAGCTATGTAGAGGCACTGGCTGGCTTCAAAAGATGTTTTTCCCCGCCTTGTGATTTTTGTATAGCGTGTGCGCGCACACACACACACACACACACACACACCATGATTGACACTATATTGCCAGGTCAAAAGTTATGAAATCAATATAATGGTACGGACTTTAAACCGGTTTTGGACAATATATCAATATATCACCCTGCCCTAAAGGCCACGCCATGTTGCTGAAAGTAAAGCAGATTTGGGACTGGTCAGTGCCTGGAAAAGAGGACACTTGAGAATCACATATATGCCACCTTGGGATCCATGACTGAAGAAAAGGGGCTGTGTGTGTGTATGGATAGAGAGAGATGAAAATAAAAATTCACAAACAGAAGGGTGAATAGCCTGAATGAAGTGGTTCTCAAACTTTTTCCTCTGGGCCACACCTTCAGAATGAACTTTAGCAGGAGGTACCAAAGGTTATTAAAACACCTATTCAAATTTCTACTCTGTTATCCATTCTAATATGTGGGCCGGTGTTATGAAGACATTTTGCCAAAATGAACTTTTGACATGGATGCTAGCAGCTCCCAGGATCTCTACAACACAACAATGGAAATGGTTAGGGAGGAAATATGACCATATCTTTTAGGTATGAAAATATCTGGAATTTACTGACTTCATGGGGGGGGGGGATAACAACACCACGTAATCTACAGGCCTCTAAGAAACAGGATGAACCTGATCACTTCTATTCCATACAAGCAGCTCCCAATTAACGTGGGGTTTATGCTCCAAGGCACCATGCTTTTAAGTGAAATATATCCGAATATATCTGAATATATACGGTATATTCAGGATATATCTGAAACACCACTGGAAAAAGCCTGCAAGTGCCCCATTCTGCCCCCACCCCTTTTTGTGAAGTTTTTGGGTCACTTCCTGGGTTTGGTGCAATCGTGCACATATTGGACATACCTAAAACGGTCTCTGCCTGTATGGTGGGCTTTTCTTTCTTATAGTTTATTTTCAGATTTGCAGGTTATCACTGTTTGGATGTTGTGTGAGGTTGACAGCTATGCCCCCATTTTCCCTTCTAGCACCCAACAATCAAGAGGTACGCTGCCTGTAATCAAGGAAGCTATTGCAAAATACTCAAGTCTTGCAAGCTGAAGACACTAGTCAGAAATTATCAATGCCCTGTTTGTCTTCACCCTCTTGGCGGCTTTCAGTACTGAACTCAGTCTCACTAAGGGCTACAACAGACATTTGCAAACCACCCTGGCAGCCTTTCTTCAGATGAATTGTAATGGTAAAACACACACATACAAAAAACCCACACACCCCGTGCTTTAAATAAAGAATAATAAAGATTTGATACTTAAAGCTAAAGTGATGTTAAGAATTCCTGAGGAATTATTGGTGCTGTTTTGGAACATTGTGAATATGACTGAACTAACACACTAGACCATGTTTCTGTTGGAGCATAAAGCATAAAGCATCTTTTCATTCCTTTATGGGACTGCTTGGCTATTCACTGAAAAGATTACCAGTCATTCTGTGGTACAGTATCTGCTAACTGATATCGGTGAATCGATTTAATTCAGCCTTTTGCCTCGCATCTTGGATTGTAGATTTGTGCACAGTGACCCTTGAATAATATATTTTTTAAAAAATAAATAAATGGAAAAATATATGAAAGCTGGTACACTCGGGGGCGGGGGGGATGCAATCTTCCCTTAAAGAGATACTGCTTGTCTTGACAAGCATATTCAGTCATCCCAAATGGAAACAAATTTAAGTCCAGAGTTGCAACTGAATTTGGACCAAAATGAACACTTTGGTGATCAGTATATAGGCTTCCAACCTGTACAAAACATGCAGAGGCTGCTGAGATCAGAGAAGTAAGCCTTGGGCCTGGCCAACATGAATTTTGAATACTCCTGATCAGAATCACACACCACCCCAAGCTGTCCCCCAAAGCAAAATGAAAGTGAAGGAAGAGAGTCTATAATCGGATCATGACCACAGTGGGAGGAGGGGAGGGAAAGTCTTCCATCCACGCCACAGTTCTAATCCAGCCCCCCACCCCATGGCAGCTTCCTCACCCCCCACTAAAAAATAAATAAATCTATATAGCACCAAGATTATTATTTTTTTTGAGTGGGGGGTGAAAAAAAATCTATATAGCACCAATGAAGACAGGAGTGCCTGGCGTGCTCTGGTCCATGGGTTCACGAAGAGTTGGACACGACTAAACAACAACAACATATAGCACCAAACTGTGTGATGAACCTCAACATCTCTTAAGCTATCATAATCAAATTTTGGGTTCCTGAGATAAAGGAGCAGGCTTGTCTTCTAGGTCTGGATACAAGTGGATCAGACACCGTTTTGAATCAAGATGGCAAATTGAGCCATTCAAAGCTGCCCTGATTTTAACCACCGATTTAAAAACTGCCCTGATTTCTTATACTATTATTTTGGTTTCTGTGAATTGCCAAGAAAGGCTAGGAACAAGGTATTTTTTTTTATTTTAAAAAAGGACTTCCGAACGAAAAACAAAACAAAAAAACCCCTCCTACATCTCAACATAAGAACTGACAAGCTTTGAAAAACTATATGAAGCATAAGTGTATCCGCGCACGATGCCGGGGGGGGGGCTGGGGGAGGCGCACGAAAGAGAAGAACTGAAAGAAGCCATGCCCCTGGCACCCTCTAACATAAACAGAGAGAAGTGCCAGGATAAACCTTGATGGAAGAGACTGGGTTCTTTGTCAGACGGAGCCTTTTCTTCCAAAACTTCCTCGCTGCCATATGTCTGTATGCAGCCAGCTGCAAGATCTAATAAGAAAGTTTTTATTCACAGTGTATAATGTTCTGCAGGTTTGCCACGAGGGTCAGTCGCAGAGAGGCATTGACGTCACAGTTCCAACAGACGAGGAGCTGAACCAAGCCAAGAAACGTAGGAGAAGGGGGGGAGAGGGAGGCTGGGGGAAGTAGGGAGGATGGGGAGTGAGAAAGAAAGAAAGAAAGAAAGAAAGAAAGAAAGAAAGAAAGAAAGAAAGAAAGAACGGAAGGGCAAGCACATCATATTCAAAGCCGTACAGATGATGTTAACCCTAAATGCTAAAAAGATTGTCTCACCCCTTATGTATCTTATGTATCTAAAGGAATACTGTGCTCTGCAGAAGAGAGACGTCTTTACTGTATTTCTGAAGCCCACTAAATGCCATTTTTCAACAAGCAGAAAATTTGTGCCCATTCCAAATTTGGTACTGGTTTTAATAGACATGAAATCGCCTCAGGTTGTTGCTTTTAAAATATCTGACATCATTTTGGGTTTCTTTGTACAGAATTGTCTTGTGCGTGTTTTTATTCTTGATGTTCCTGTTATTAAACTGCTCAGAGATGCTTTATAAGAAGCGCATCATAGAATCAGAAGGGACCATCTAGTCGAACCCTCTAGCAATGCAGGAATCGCAGCTAAAGAATTCCTGGCAGGTGGACATCCGACCTCTGTTTCAAAACCTCCAGCGAAGGAGAGCCCGTCACCTTCCGAGGCGAAATGAAATGGATGAGATGAAATGCATAAGACAAAGTCCACATTTTCCATGTGAAAGAAAGACTTGTTTCTGAGCAAACCTCAGTCCATGAAGCTTCAGAACTATGATTGCTCCAGGTCATCCTGGAGCAAAGGAGCTTCAAGGGCAGCCGGCAGCCTTAAACCACTGAATTACAATTCAGCGAGAGATTCTGTGCTATTGCTGGTGGACTGAACTGATGCAAAGGATGTTTACTACATTACATTGGCTCGCTAATGCCAGGATGCCTGTGCTATCAACAACCGTTTTGTGAACTGCCCTTGTTAATTAAGTGCTTGCCTCTGTCTGTACATCTCTGTATTTCATTTTCCTCTCACCTCACTGTTCACAACCCTCTCCACACACCCCAATACTAGTAACATAGGGTAACACTTCCCGTGTCTAATGAAGTGGGCTGTAATCCACAAAATATAATGCCATTATCAACCTCAATCTTTAAGGTGCTACAAAACTCTTTATTATTTTTCCTGCAAGACTAACTTAACCATATGTCCCACAAAACATGGGACATGGTTGGGTGGAATAGACAACCACCTTAAGGAAAAAGACAGGGCTCCCCGCTCATTTCTTTTTGGAATAAATATCTGAGCAAAGGCATAATTGAAAAGCACCTTTTCCCTCCCCACCTTTTTAACTGGATAGTAGCTTGCTGTTTTTGTGTTTCGGCACCACATTGTATTTTTAATATCTTCATATTAGATTGCCTGCAGAACTGTTTGGTCTTCCCTCATTCAGAATTTCACTTAAATAAATGTTGGTTTAGGAAAACACACCACAAAATTCCGACAGCAGGGAAGTTCTCCATTGTGCGATGGGTGATGTGTTCTCCTTTGAAGAGGTCACTTGGATGTTTAATGTGCTTTAGGTGAAGCCAACGAGGAGGAAATGATCCTTATATGTGCTTTTGCAATACATTGGCTGTATGATACAGATTTATAAACTTATGCACAGTGTAGAGATTCCTGTAGCACTTGTTGCTCAATGAAAGTGATTTCCTATAGATCAGGGGTGGCTCCAGTAACAAATTCTTCTAATGTGCAAAGTTGTCTCTCCTCCATTGACTGCCTTCACTACAACCTTGCAGGGCAGGTCACTTCGTCACAGAATGAGGAGCTGAGTTCAGAAAACACAACTCACCAGCCCCTTCCAAGTGACCCATGGTTCAAACAAGGATTTGAACCTATTTTTCCAGTGCCACATCTCTGTGTCCTCTAAACGGCACCTTCTCTTTGTACCACCAGAAGCCAAAATGGGCCCTGCTGCAAACCCCTTAAATTCAAGTGCTTTTGTCACCAAATTTTGTCCTTGTCACTGATCCTGGCATGTGTCAATAGCAGGGTACATACATCCCTTTAAGAATGCAGAACAACAAAATAACCATGCCTGCATCTTCCGCCAAGCATATTCAGCTGATGATGTACAGTAATTTCAAAGCCATTTGGACTATTTCTGACCATCTCTTGTCAACTAAAAATAGGCCTTTCGGTAACGTACTGCCACGATCACATTCAAGATTTGCAAACCTCCCAGAGAAAGTTAAGATGTTCAGATTTTTCGTGCTTTAGGACAGTTGTTCTTACGCTGGTGGCTACCTGAAGTTGCGGGGAAATGCATGATGGGGATAAGTGGGGACAACCAAAGCGAAATTTAGGGGAACAATGCTTCAATAGTCACATCAAAAGTCCCCATATATAACTTTTATGCACATTTTCTGCTAATACGTGCATTTTCGTGCATATTATCCGGTTGGAGAGAAACATTGAAAAATTCGGAGGAGCGTGGATTTTAAAAGGACAGTGTGTTTCGAAGGGTTCGTTGGTTCGAGAAGTGCGAGTAAAGGTTGTTTCTCCTTAAAACACCAAACAATAAATTTCCTGCCTCATCCCTGCAACATGCACACCATTCTCAGAACAGACCACAGCTTGGAACCTGGTCCTATTGATGCCAATAAGCTCTTTCCAGAGCCTGCTAAGCGAATAGCCTGCAGCTAGAAAGTCTTTCTCAAGGCGATGGAGGCTGCCAAGCTGCAGAAGAGAGACAAGCCTCAGGTCACGTGGCGTCCCCGAAGGGGTGGTCTCCAACAGGGTCATGCCCCTGCCACAGCTCCTCCAAAACAAACACTGCCCCCCCCCCTTGCAGGGAAAATACAGAAGGCTTTATTGCTTCACAAGCAAAGCCACTAAAAAGGGCTGCTGCTGCCGTTTTGCGGCTGTAACCAACCAAAAGACCTACAGCTGGGAGCACACATGGGTTTTGGGAGGAGTTCAGTACGTGCAGTTCTGGTCTCAGCCACCGAGAACACAAACGATGTAAAACTAAATAAAACACAGCAACTTCCGGAAGAACCCAACGCAGCACTTTTCCTTGGGGGCCAGCACATTTTAAAGGAGAGCACTCTTTTCTCCTGGAGAGCAAATTTCAATGCTCATTTGTTTTGGTTTTCCCCCCAATGGCTTTCCCTTAGATTTTCGCCAGTTGCCGTAAGCAATGTGGGCTACATAATCTCATTAGCCTGTGCAAAGGACGTCCAGAGAGCATCGGGCAAATCCAGCATTCTCATAAAAAACGGGACGGCAATGCCTTAAAATTCTGAATGAATGCACACACCCTGGTTGCAGTTACAATCCCCACCCCTGAACACACACACACAATCCAGCTAAAGTTAGTCAGGATTAAGTCCCGGTGCTTAAGCACTATGCAGAAACAAACAAAGGGGAAAAAAACCCACAGGTTGTACACTCAAGAGTTATAAGCAAAAAGAGCACGACAAAAGGATGGGGAAGTGATACGGAGAATTTACAAAGCGTGGCAAAGGGAAGGCAAGTCAGCAACCAAGGAAATAATGTCTTGTCGTGCAAACTGTCAAAGCTGAGCTGAGTTTTTACTAAATAATGCCTCCTCGCGCCCACTCTTGCCATACCACATTGCAACAACACACACCAAATATCTCCAGCCAAATTCAAGACCGACTATTCTGAGCAAACTTAAGCAAACTTACTTTTGATATTCTACTGATCTAGGACACGCCAAGGGAAATCTACGGCGTGTCACTTCAAGAAGGGCTCTGCTGGTTCAGACCAGTGGCCCATTCAGTCCGGCATCCTGCATTTTGGAAATGCATGAGCTGAACTGGAGTGGAATAGCTCTCTCACTTCCCATGATTCCCAGAATCTGGTGCTCAGAGGCATCTTGCCTCCAAAGGTAGTTTGGAACATAGCCATTCTGGCCTGTAGCCACTGATAGCCTTATCCTCCATGAATGTGGCATGGAGGACAAATTATATTCTTGTCTTCTTAACCGATGCAGCACAGAAAACACATCTGAAGACTTCACGAACGCTTTTGGTTTTAAAACGAGAATGGGCCTTTTTTGTAGTGGCTCCCCATCTGTGAAATGCTCTTCCCAGGGAGGCTCATCAGGCACCTTCATTATACAGTGGTACCTCAGGTTAAGTACATAATTCGTTCCAGAGGTCCGTACTTAACCTGAAACTGTTCTTAACCTGAAGCACCACTTTAGCTAATGGGGCCTCCCGCTGCCACCACGCCGCCGGAGCACGATTTCTGTTCTCATCCTGAAACAAAGTTCTTAATCCAAGGTATTATTTCTGGGTTAGCGGAGTCTGTAACCTGAACCGTATGTAACCTGAGGTACCACTGTACACCTTTAGGCGCCAGGCAAAAATGTTTCTCTTTAACCAGGCCTTTGGCTGACTGACATCCAATGCCCTTTTAAAATGTGTTGGGGGGGGGTTATTGTGGGATTATTCGGTTCCTTTCATTTTTACTTTTACTATGTATTTTGTGTTTTTATATTAGGATTTTATTTTGCATCCATCCTTAGACCTATAGGTATAGAGCAGTATACAAATTTAATAATAACACTATCATTCTTATTCTTATTATTGTTTCCATCAAAAATTCTAGCATATGCAAATATATTATCTGACCTGGGCAGGATGCTTCGCTTTCAGCAGAATTGGACAGTGGATTAGGGAGGTGTAAACTTTTGTAATTATCTAAATCTTGTTGTGTTGTAAGCTGCCTTGCGCATTGTTTTTAAGTGTGGGAAGGCGGCATACAAATTAAATCATGATGATGAAATTGGACAGTGGATTAGGGAGGTGTAAACCACCATCTGAGAAACATTGCTAACTTTTTGCCAATGGTATTTTCACTTTTTGCAAATTTTGCATGGGCATTATTATGTGTACTCCTCCTACGGTGTAGGCCACAGAGGGGTGGCGGTAGGGGGGAATGCATCACAGCTCACACTTATAAACAGTTTCCCCAACAGATGCAATGTTTGGATTATGATTTCATGGCAGGCTGCCGTGGTTTCGCTAGCATCTGTGTGCAAGTACTGATAGTTCAGAAGGAGTGCTTCGCTCCTCATGACCCTGCAAGACACTGTCCTATCTACCAAACACACACCATTTGAAGGAGGAACCCCGCCTAAGTTTGCATTTACGCATTTCCGAGATCACTGTGGTTTCCACCACAGGAAGCCAACGACGTACAACGCTTATGCAAAACCACCAGTATTAAGTCACTTTAGGTCAAGTAGCTTAACTGCTATCAGGGAAGCAACGATGGAGGAAGTTCCACTGCTGGGCCACAGCTTGCAAGCTATGCAACTAGAAAAAGGCACTCGAGTTCTTGAACTTATGCAAAACCCTGATGTGCATACTGATGCAAACATTTGTGATCAAGTGGGTTTTATCAAGCCATGGGTATAAGCAATGGGCAAATTGGTCAATTTTGGTTTCCCTCAACTGCTTATTTTCCCAGTTTTAAATTCAGCTCTCTACTTCCGTTTGCATTTAAAAAAAAAAAAAAAACTTCACAATAATTCATCAGCATTTTTGAGTGAATTTCTCCTAATTGTACACATTTCTTCATGCAATTTTGCCTAACATACACACTTTTGCAAACTAATTTCTGAATGTCATTTTCACAAATATATACATTTTAACGCACATTTTGCCCTTGTATATGCATTTTTAAACACCTTCCTTGGCTTCAGAACTGCACTGGAAAATTTGGGGAAGTGTGAATTTTGAAGGATGGCTGTATTGCCGTCTGCATATTGTTTGGACCGTGCAAACTAGGTAAATCCACCTTTAAATGCAAATTGAACTGAATCTCTCCCCTCCCCACCCCCACCAGATTGGCTATTTATTGAGCAGTCATGCTGACATGTTTGCACAAAACATGCATGGAGGTTATACAGTGTGGCCTGTTTACTGAGCATTCATCCTGATACAAGCACATGGAGGTTATACGACATTGCCAGCTAGTGTTTGCTATTTTGCAATGAAAATTCTCACTGCTTGGCTAAAGGAATGGATCAAATTAGATGACTCGGATGTATTGGATTTAGAGGGAGTAGAGACGAGATTTGGATGGCATGCCTATCTAATAGATGAAAAAGTGAGAGTACATAAAGGCTTCCTAGGGCATATAATCAGAAAATCTATATATAAAATATGGGAGAAATATAAAAGATTCCTAGAACCGAAAACTCCCTGGTGGGCATTGCCAGCAGAAATTGTCGCAGTGAAAAAATTAAATATGAAAGAAAATTGGGCTACCTATAAAACTGTATTAAAGGAAGAAAACGGAGAATTGGAATTAAAGGATTACACAGAAATTAAAGCTCATATTAGTGATTGGTTCCAATATATTCAAATTAAGTATAGATTAGCGAAAGACAAAAAGTTAGGATTTGAAAAAGAAATATCAAAATTCGATAAATACTTAATACAAGAAAAATAAAAAAAAATCTAAATTGTATAATCTGATTTTAGAGTGGGAAACAAAGGATGAATTGGTTAAAGCATCAATGATTAAATGGGCGCAAGATATTGGGGAAAATATTATGTTTGAACAATGGGAAAAAATGTGGAAAGAAGATATGAAATTCACTATGTGTTATATACTGAAAGAAAATTACCTTAAAATGCAACATAGATGGTATTTAACACCTGAAAGAATAGCAAAAATGAATAAAAATTGTAGCGATGTCTGCTGGTGATGCAACACGGGAAAAGGTGCTATGATACATATATGGTGGAATTGTTTAAACATCAAACAATTTTGGGAAATAATATATAATGAAATGAAAAAAATGTTTAGATACTCATTTAGGAAAACACCAGAAGGTTTTCTATTGGGAATAGTACCAGGAAGCCTAAAGGAAGAAGATAAGACCTTATATTTATACGCAACAGTAGCAGCAAGGCTATTGATTGCGAAAAACTGGAAAAGTGGTATAATACCGACAAAAACAGAGGGGCTTGCCAAATTATTGGAGTATTACAATATATCCAAGACAATGGAAGAAATTGGAAGGATTTCAAAAGAAAAGATAGATAGGGACTGGAAGGTGTTTAAAAGATACTTGCAAAATCATATCGAAAAATCAGAACTCCTATTAGAATAAACAAGTTCCGTTTCAAATACTGAAATATCAAATAAGATGGATAACAATGTGTAATAGAAAAAGAAGTATGAAATTAGGCTAAAGGTGTGTGAAAGAAAGTAATAGAAGTGGAAAGAAATTGTAATTGAGTAGATTGGAAGTCAAACACAAAGGTGGGGTGAGGGGTGGTGGATGGTGATGGGGAAAGGAATTACTTGTGGGATTGAGTGTAAGTATGTTTGAACACATTTAAGGATTGTATGAAATGTATGTTTGTATGCTTGTATATGTGTATTAATGATGAACTATTTTAACAATAAAAACTTATTAAAAAAAGAAAAGGAAAAAAAAGAAAATTCTCACTGCTTTTCTTACAGGATAATGACACCCCACCCCCACCCCCCATAAAAAAAGGGAGTGCGTGAGAGCAACCAAATTTTGTGCGAATAATCAGTCAGTCTAACCCTTAGACTTTATTATCATTTTTTTGCCACTTGGAGATCAGCCCAGATCCAATGCAAAATGCAAAGTAAGTGCAAATGTCAACAGCCATGCTCCTTTTTCCAATTCAGAATGTTGAATATTGGTAATGGAACTTCAGATGAACAAGCGCCTGCTTCCTTCCAATAAGTATGAAAGGCATTGCATCGATGGCATAGGGAGGACCTTGAAATGCTGGGGCCCTTTGCACAGTGGCGAAGCTGGAGGTGTCAGATATTGAATCTGGGACCTCTTGCATGGAAAGCATGTGCTCTTACCGCTATGCAACTTCACTCCCACCCCCGGGGCAAAATAAAATAAAAATAAATAAATACACCAACCATCTTCTCAGAAGATGAAATTGGTTTGTGGCAATCCTGGTGAGAAAATTTGGTTACTGTTCTCCAGCAGGTGTTTCTTCACAGTCCACCACAGCGCGGGGTCTGACACAGGACATTTGCAATGCAAAATGCGTACGGGTGTTACTAAAAAGAGATGTATTTTCTGCAAAAGAAAAAGAAGAAAAAGAAACCACCCTCTTGCTGCAGAATGAATACCCTCCTGACTTTGGCTTGCATTCCGTGTTAATCCTACGCAGCGTAGACCCACAGAAGTGAAAGTGCATGGACTCTCAGTGGGTCTACTCGGAAGAGAAATTAGTTGGAGACAACCCAATGCACACAAAATGGAGCAAATGGTATAGCTGAAAGAGAGAGGGAGGGAGAAGGCAGCACAGGAACATTTCTGGAGAAGAAATTCACAACTTTCCAGTATAGGCATTATTTTATTTTTCTTCCTCCGAATCTCCTCCGGTGCAGAGTGGGAGGGGCAGGCGGGTAGGGAGAGAAAAGAGTCAAGAGGCATTTGCAATGTGTCAAAAGACGCCAAGGTTACGCCGAGTGCTTCTGGCTGCCGCCGGTGCACCTGTGAATATATAAGCCTGAACACATCCTCTGAGCCTTTTGTGCAGGCTTGGCGCACAAGCCAGGAGCGAGGTTTTGAAGAACGGCACATCCACATTTTTCTCCTCGCTACGTCACCCGCAAGCAAACTCTTGCAGGGCAAAAGGAGGTTGAATGATGCAAGCTCAGCTCTGCAAGAGGAAGATCCTGTTTCTCTTGGAGCTTCCAAGGCCAATATTTCCAGGCCAATAAGGAGAGAGCAGGGAAGGAGAAATGCAAGTATGAATTACAGCTGTGCTCCGCCAGCCATTCTCGCTATCCAATCATCTGGTGAACTTCCTGAGTCCTGACTGACTGGTTTGGAGGCATTACAATCGGCTTTTCATCTCCTACTTGACACCCAACAGACGTTTGAGCCCCGAGAAGGGATTCAGAAAATTTATGCTCAGGACTCACATTTCCAGGAGTGTTGGGTTCCGAAGTCTGTCCCGCGATCTTCCCATAGCTCCTTCGTCCACAGCACCAGGGACTTGGGGAGAGTTCAATCTCTTCTCCACCCTCTCCTCCTGCGTCTGTTGACGCAAATGCCTTTGAGCGAGTGTGTCTTATCAGGCCACAGATACTCAAAGGGAGCTTCCAGATCAGCTCTCAAATGAGGATCCCCTTTGGCCGAAGGGCTGTGATTCAGTGATAAGGTTCAATCCCCAACATTTCCTGAGAGAAACGCCTATAACCGTGGAGAGCTGCTGGCAGAAAGTGAAGACAATATTGAGCTGGACGGATTAATGGTCCGATTCTCCGTAAAGCAGTTCTCTTGTGGTCCTACGCTTCCTATCCATATCAGCTCCAACACAATTTGTTTCCACCACTGCTAATTTCACTATAATTTCTTTTTTTTAAAAAAATAATATTTATTGAAAATTTTAAGATTACAAAAAAAAACAAAAAGAAAAAAGAAGGAAAAAACAAATAACAATTCAAAAGCAAAAAGCAAAAGCAAAACACATAGTACATCAAAATCAAAAAGCAAAAATAAACAAAAAAAATTAAAAACAGATCCAGTATTCTCAAATCCTTAACTGTCATTACCTTATTTCATCGACCTCCTCACAACTCCCTTTTTTGTATTCTAGTTAATTTCACTATAATTTCTGCCTCGGGCTGCTTTTTTATCTTGCCACTGGCTTATTCATTCACTTATTTACACTGAATTTCAACTGAGGGTCACAGGGCGGTTTACAACATAAGAACACAAAAATGCACAACGCAGTGACAACAGCAACAACCAACCAACAACACACACAAACACACACTAGATTTCCAAACTGCATGCATTTGTGGAGCAAGCAGTAGAACAAACAGGGTTTGCCAATTGCAAGAACTACAGAAAATTAACCCCATAGCAAATATAGGCAGATGGGACTATGGGGTCATGAGCCCCATGGAAATATATTGGTGGGAGTGGTGAGATGAGGAGAATGAACAGAAAAGAGATCAGGAGCTGGAGGAGTTAGGCCCAGGGGAGGGGCCCTGCGAGATGGCAGACAGGGAGCAGAACCTCTCAGAGGAAGGGCTGAAAAAAGTCTCCTCAGCCCTTCTTTCCACAACAGGTAGGTCAAGGTAAAGGTTCCCTGGACGGTTAAGTCCAGGCAAAGGCAACTATGGGTTGAGGCACTCATCTGCTTTCGGGCCAAGGGAGCTGGCGTTTGTCCACAGACAGTTTTCCCAGTCATGTGGCCAGCATGACTAAACGTGGCGCACAGAGGACTGTGACGAGTGCCAGAGAGCATGGAAACACTGTTTACCTTCCTGCCACAGCGGTACTTATTTATCTACTTGCACTGCTTTCAAACTGCTAGGTTAGCAGGAGCTGGGACAGAGCAACGGGAGCTCACCCGGTAGCAGGGATTCGAACCGCTGACCTTCTGATCAGCAAGCCCAAGGGGCTCAGTGGTTTAGACCACAGCACCACCCACATCCACAAGAGGGAATAGGTTCTCCATGTGGGATGAGAAGAGGATGAAGGAGCCCTCTTTGTGTAAGAATAGGGGAAGTAAGAAACATTTACATAGCTCCACTAGGAAATGCCCCAGATGCAATAAAACATTTCTCTCCAGTGCTATTTTTCTAGAAAAAGAGGTGCCAGAACTCACCATGAACGCCTTCCTTGCTCTCTTATAATGCCAATAGTGTCCACCTGAGAGGTGCTGGGAAAAAAGCCCAGTCTCTCTCTCATATGGGCCTCCACAGCCACAGCAGGTGCTGCAACCTTCCAACAGTTTGACTTCGCCCACAAAGGTTCACTCATCCACTGTCTCCCGAGACAGACGGATGCCAAGAACCACCCCACCTTTCCTTCATGTACAAGATGGCGTACCATGGTTCTCTTCCCCACCCCCGTTTTACCCTCAAAACAACCCTGTGAGGAGGTAGGCTGTGAGACAGTCACTGACCCAAGGCCATCCAGCAAACTTCAAAACAGAGGATCTGAACCCTGAAATCCCAGGTCCTCATCCGACACCCTAACCACTAAGCCAAACTGGATATTCCTGGACTCACTGCCTCCTGAGAAGGTGATTCTCCTGGGAGTTGTGGCAACCGCTAAGGCACCTGCAGGAGTCGAAGTGGTTAAAGACATAACTGTGAGGTAAAACAGAAGCAGGTGCCAGGGATGGATAGGCCTGAGGTCTTCTTCTGGATGGGAGTTCTGAGCAAAATTCAATAACGTTGAATCTCTGGTGCAAGGAACCGATAATCTGGAACAGTCCTCCGAACAAGATCGGGAGGAGACAGTGGGCTTCTTGAGTTCTGCTGGTCTTATTAACACAAAAACAGATCACCAGACAGCTTGATTCATGTATGGTTCTTCCTCAGCAGTAGCAGCTGCTGAAGGGTTTTGGTTTTTTTAAGTGCCCTGCGTGCCCATACTTGGCTAGCTCGTAGCCACTGCAAATGAACACAAGAACAAACAGAAGTAAAATATAAGTACAAAGGAGTCACGTGGCTTATACGGAGAGCAATATAAGCACAGACGGCTTGGATCTTTTCCCACTAAAACAGAGCTCTTTCGCAAAGGTATTTATTTCAAACAGCAGCACCACATATTCTAGTGTGTGTTTGCGTTTAATAAGAAACGCAACTCGCCAGTAATTGCATATCCAGAAGCTACACAGTAAAGAAACATTCAATACGGCAGGTCTCGGAAGGCTCGCTTTTTCTTTTTTCCTTTGCAAAAGCATTCAATCATGTGCCTAGTAATTAAAGTAATCCAGAATTACAGTTCTGTCACATTTTCGAAAAAGAATACTTCTCACAGAACAGAGGAACCTGCCAAAATCGCAGATGTCGCTTTTCAATTCCAGTGGCTGCCTGCAGTGATCTGAAAATCAAATGTGCTCTGATGCTTCCTGGACCTGTACTGTACTGAGAGAGGACTTGTTCACATGGGTTTTTTTAAAATAAAAAAAATGTACACACACAAAGAGTAAAATGCCATGTAGCAAACCACTGGGCTGCAGCCCTCTCCGACATAAACTGAGAACACCTTCTTGATAACAGCATCTGCATGTATCTATTAATCAATACCATAAGGAAACCATGGTTAGCAGACACATGGCCCAATAAACCATGGTTAGCAGATACACCAACAAACCCTCCAAATCATGGTTAGCAGGTACATGGACAAACCACAATCTCTCTCTCCCTCCTTGTGTTTGGCATTTCTCTCAGTATCGCATTGCTGCTCCCCATAGCTTGCCACAGTCAAGGTTTGTACACTGAACCAGAATAATAAAATTCTGATTTGGAGGGAAAGCGCTAAGTCAAGTCCAGCCATTTGGGCACCACAACTTTGGGACCCTTGGACTAAGCGCACTTTCTGAGATATCTGGGGTGCTCATTGCTGGGATGAAAACAGCCCTTTAATTTTATGAACCTCACTAAAGTGTAATATGATGGTGAGGATTATTGCATGGCTGGAAAGATAATCAATTTAGCAATTCAGGCATCCCCCGCACCCCTTCCTGTCTCTCCAGCCCCACGGGGGTGGGGAGAAAAGCCATTGTTGAGAAATTACAACATCTTGAGTCTGTACAGTAAAAGCTTGCCTTTGAAGGGTGTTTTTGCTAAGCTCACAACACATGGATGGACTCTGCAGCCGTGCTGCTTTGCTCCAAATGACCCACCACCGAGAATCAGCCAGTGGTCCCACGCTGCAGAAATAATTACAAAGACAGCTTTTTTTATTCTTCCATGAAGATGTGCCGGCTGACGGCTCCAATTCTGGTTTTTGCTTCTCTGTCTCCTTTTTTAATTTCCCCTTTGGTCACAGTAACTAATTGCGATCTAACTTCAAAGTTAGCAGGGGTAGTTTAATAAGGTGATTTTAGTGACCCAACAGAACTCTGTTTTGCACACCAAAGTGGATGTATCATGAATTTATTTGTTTATATCAACTCTCCACAGCCCACAAAATATTATGCAGCACAAGCCCCTTCCTTGCTTTTTAGCTCCACAGGATCCTTACAGCAAACCTTTAATAGCAAGTCCAAATTTGATTGTTACTTGCCCTGACACAGAGGGAACACCCATTAAAAAATCCCCTGATCTTCAAGGTCATTCATCATGGTTTAGTAGTTTCTAATGCGGCATGAAAGGGACACGGGTGGTGCTGTGGTCTAAACCACTGAGCCTCTTGGGCTTGCTGATCAGAAGGTCGGCGGTTCGAATCCCCATGATGAGGTGAGCTCCCGTTGCTCCTGCCAACCTAGCAGTTCGAAAGCACATCAAAGTGCAAGTAGATAAATAGGTACCACTCTGGCGGGAAGGTAAACGGCGTTTCCGTGTGCTGCTCTGGTTTTGCCAGAGGCGGCTTAGTCATGCTGGCCACATGACCCGGAAGAACTGTCTGCGGACAAACGTCTGCTCCCTCAGCCAGTAAAGCAAGATAAGCACCGCAACCCCAGAGTCACCTGCGACTGGACATAACTGTCAGGGGTCCTTTACCTTTACGCTTTTTAATGCGGCATGACCCACTGGACCAAACGCAGCCCTCACTGTTCAGTGATTCAACATTTGGTTCCTGAACTCTGCAGAACTTCACTTTGCAGTCTGCCTAGGACACTCAAAGGAGAGAAGCTGAGAAGCATACGCAAGGCTCCACTTCCAGGCTTCCGGGTTGCGCTCAGATGAAGTGTCCAAGGATGGATCAGGTCGCAAGTGCACCACTTTTTGCCTCCATCCTACTATCGCTTGAGAGGGACATAGGAAGCTGCCTTGCTCTCCGCCAAATCACTGGTCCATCCGTCTCAGTCCTGTCTACAACAGGAGTGAGGAACCTGGAGCTCCCCAGATGTTCCTGAGATGCAACTTGCACCATCCCTGGTCATGCTGGTCCAGCTCTACAATTCTATGATTCTAGCAGAGGACACTATGCAACCACAACAAGTGTCCTGTCACACTCCGGCTGCAGAGTTCGAAAAGGTGTAGTCCAAGAAGACCAGATGCATCAGGGTAAAAAAGACCTTCAAAGAATAAAACTTAGGAACCCTGGAATGACATCAGTAGTCCAAGGGGGGAGAGGTGGTGGTTGAGGGCATCTCCAGACGTCACCAAAAATGCAAATAATACAAGAAAACGCTGGATTCATTGGCACTCCATAAAGAGACCTGGTAGTAGAATACCGTGCAGTATTAACAGAGGCCTGAATTGACTATCAGGCTCTTAAATTCACAGCATTTGGCTGTACGCATTGATCGTCACTTCTGTAGCTGCAAACTTTCGCAGCTATTATAAAGCACTCTGCAACAATTAGCTGCTCATGTAATTTAATACCGATTTTCTGCAATGAAACATCCCCTTCAGTAATAACAGACTCCTTTGTTCTAACGGCTTCCTCCTTTGTTATAACGAGGAAACAACTTCTTCAGTTGTGTGTGCGTCTTTCTTAAGCACAACACAGCCAGAATGCAGGATGAGGGTCTGGTTTTTGCACGTGCAGTCTTCACAACTTATGTGCATTGGGCATGGCACATCTACCATGAGACAGAATGTCTGGATCACATGAAGCACCATTTTTGCAGGCCCTAAAGATAACTGTCAGGGGTCCTTTACCTTTAAGTCCTGCCGCGAACGACTCTGGGGTTGCGGCGCTCATCTCACTTGACTGGCCGAGGGAGCCGTTTGTCCGCAGTTTTTCTGGGTCATGTGGCCAGCATGACGTCTGGCGAACCAGAGCAGCGCACGGAAAAACTGTTTATCTTCCCACCGGAGCGGTACCTATTTATCTACTTGCACTGGCATGCTTTCGAACTGCTAGGTTGACAGGAGCAGGGATTGAGCAACGGGAGCTCACCCCGTCGCGGGGATTCGAACCGCCAACCTTCCGATCAGCAAGCCCAAGAGGCTCAGTGGTTTAGACCACAGTGCCACCCACATTGGACAAAACGAGGTAACTGCTTTAGGCAGCAGATGCTAGGGGAGTGGCATCAGTCCCCTGAATGTTCCTTTGAAGCTATGGAACCATTTGCCACTTATGGAGGACAGAACCATGGCCTGTTGATGCAGTACATGTTTTGTATCAGTGGTACAGAATCTCATATTCAATCCCCAGTATCTCCAGGTAGGGCTTGGAGGGAAGCCTGGTTGAAACCCTGGAAAGCTGCTGCCGGTCAGTGTTGGCAATTCTAAGCTAGATGGACCAAAAGTCTTATTCTGCATAAGGCAGCTTCCTATGCTCCTGGAAACGCTGGGCTGGGATGAGGGGGGGGGGTGCATTTCAGCTTCCAAGGCTTCCTGCCTGCTCCAAAGTAACAACACATACCCTCCGACATTTCTCCAATGAAAATAGGGACGTCTTATTACATCATTATCATTATTATTTTATTTACACTCCACCCATCTGACTGGGTTGCCCCAGACACTCAGGGCAGCTTCCAACCTATATAAAAGCACAATAAAACATTAAACTTTACAAAAAACTTCTCTTTACAAGGCTGCCTTCAGATGTCTTCTCAAGGTTGTACAGTTATTTATCTCCTTGGCTCGGGGGCCACATAATTCCATACCTTCCAACATGAAAATTGGGATGTCCCACAGAAAAGCGGGATCAAATCAGAAACCCGGATGGCTTCTGTAAATCCAGGACTGTCCCTGGAAAATAGGGACACTTAGAGGGTCTGACAACAAGCCGATCCAGCCCATTTTAGGGAATAAACTAGAAGATTTCTTTTTTTTAAAAAACAAGAAGACTCAAGCTGGTTTTCCCAGCGGCAAAGAGATGCCCGTTCATTTTAGTTTCCAACCTGAGCCATCCCTGATGCTCAGGATTAATACAATGTCAACACACCATAAAACCTGTAACGGGATATTTCTTTATTTATTGGCAAGGTACCTGCTCATTAAAAAATGCTCAGATGAATCACAGGCATGTGAGTTCGCTTTCCTGAGGAAATTAAATAAATGTGGGGTTCTCCCAAAGCTTACACCCTGTTCTCTGCTGCTCCAGAGAAGGACATAGAGCAATGGATCCAAACTACAAGAAAGAAGATTCCACCTCAACATTAGGAAGAACTTCCTGACAGTAAGAGCTGTTCGACAGTGGAATTTGCTGCCAAGGAGTGTGGTGGAGTCTCCTTCTTTGGAGGTCTTTAAGCAGAGGCTTGACAACCATATGTCAGGAGTGCTCTGATGGTGTTTCCTGCTTGGCAGGGGGTTGGACTCGATGGCCCTTGTGGTCTCTTCCTACTCTATGATTCTATGATTTACATCTGCCGCTAGTGGGCATTTGAAGTGCCTTTCCCTGCAGTGTCTTCCACACTACCAGAGTACAGGGTTGGACTAGATCAGGCGTCAGCAAACTTTTTCAGATCCACTGTCCCTCAGACCTTGTGGGGGGCCAGACTATTTTTTTTGGGGGGGGGGGGATGAACGAATTCCTATGCCCCACAAATAACCCAGAGATACTTTTTAATTAAAAGCTCACATTCTACTCATATAAAAACACCAGGCAGGTCCAGCCCCACAAATAACCCAGAGATGCATTTTAAATAAAAGGACACATTCTACTCATGTAAAAACACGCTGATTCCTGGACCGTCCAAGGGCCGGATTTTGAAGGTGACTGGGCCGGATCCAGTCCCCCAGTGCCTTAGTTTGCCTCAGGGTCCCTTCCAGCTCTACGATTCAGCTCCGACACGCAACTGTTGAGCACAGAGGGCCGGTCACATGCACAAGCGATGGCTTTTCAGCAAGTGCTAGGATGCTTGGGAAAGCGTGGGCATAACCAAACACCCCTTTCCCTTCCACCCCACTCCCCAACCCCTTTCAATAAACCCTGCCGCAGTCTCCCCACAACGGTTAAGCATGCAAAATATGTCACCTGAATCCAGGTTCTTTGCAATCAAACGACTCTGGAGCATTCCCTGCACCACCTGGGGCAATAAAATTTCTGCTCCCTTTCAAGAGAGGCTGTGGTGTTTCCGACACAAACTCTGAAAGGGTCTTGTAAACTGTGAATGACCTGACATAGCATCTTGCATTGTAGCTCCTAAGTGTGTTGCCAGGGTGAGCTAAGGACAGGGTTTAAGCCTCCGCTCTAAATTTACTCACTTTTGTCAGCTGACGTCAGCCCTTGGTAGCTATTATTTCCACAGAAGAGGGAGGTTTGCAGCAAGAAAGAAAAAGGAGAGTCGCGCTCTTATTGCTTCAACACCTCCACCAGCAATTCCAAAATGGCGTGCTTGGGGGCATGATGGTGTGCCAAGAAAGAACTAGCAGCGTTTGTTGATAAGTATATTTATTAAGTAATTTAAAGCCCCAAATACCAGCCACATTGGAGGTTCCAGCCATCTCTGTATGATTATCTGGCCCAGTCTCCTTCCAATCAGCTGTGGGTAATTCTGTCCAATCGGTATCAACTGACTGCTTGACTGACTGCTCTCAATCCGCCCAATGGAGAGGTGGCGCAGAATTCCCCACCCTCTGAAGAGGTTGCCTGTTGCATCCCTGAATGAGTCAGGGAAGGCTAATCAGAAAGAAACATGACTCATAGAGAAACACATGGTGGCTGGGACAGAGCAGAGTACTTATTGTTATACACCTAGAAGTAAGGGTGTTTTGTTTTGTTTTGTTTTGTTTTGTTTTGTTTTGTTTTGTTTTGTTTTGTTTTGTTTTGTTTTGTTTTGAAATGGGTCCAGTTCTAATTCAGGTGAGGGTGTGAAATGTCTCAACATAGGTTCAGAGAATGCTGACTTTCTGAGTGCATGCACTTTGCAGAGATCCCTCTTCTTGGGAAAAATAAATGGTCCCATGAATAAATCAATAATGTGCAGGTAGAAAATATATATATAATGTGTATATTATATATATACACACACACACACACACACACACACACACACCGTATTTTTCGCTCTATAAGATGCACCAGACCATAAGACGCACCTAGTTTTTGGAGGAGGAAAACAAGAAAAAAAATATTCTGAATCTCAGAAGCCAGAACAACAAGAGGGATCGCTGTGCAGCGAAAGCAGTGATCTCTCTTGCTGTTCTGGCTTCTGGGATAGCTGCGCAGCCTGCATTCACCCCATAAGACGCACACACCTTTCCCCTTACTTTTTAGGAGGGAAAATGTGAGTCTTATAGAGCAAAAAATACGGTATATATATATAAACTTTGCTTCAATCTCAGATATGCTACATGAGTTAAGGGTCAATTTTTAAAACAGTGGTGTAGGGGGGGGGGAAATCCAGTTTCTGATACTTGCGAAATTTATTCAAGGAACAGCTTTTCTTTAAAAAAAGAAGAAGAAAACCTCTGGTGTGACACAAAACTTCAAAGCCCCAGCTAATCACACAGTGTTTGCAGAACATACCATGTTTGCTAACTTGGGGGGGGGGGGGGAGAAAGAGAATAAAAAGGTGAAGTCACTGGAATGATTTATTACCCCACTGATTATGTTTAGATTAGGAGAATTTACTCAAGATGGCCAAAGTAAACCTCGTGGCCTTTGTTTGGGATACTTCAGTTTATGAAACTGTCATTTAAGCGAGCCATTAGAAATAAACAGATATGCAGAGATACAATCCGCTTCACAACACTATATATATATATATATATATAAAATCACACACAAAAAGGGTGCAATTGGATGCTCGCCCTCCTTACCAAATTGGAAAATGTCTCATGTAGCTTGTTCATTAAAAGATCATTAATTACGAGTGCAAACACCGTGGGGGGGGGGGACCATTTGCTTTTAATAGGCACGTCTATTTGGAGACCTGTCCAAAAAAGGCCCTTTAAAAACACAAATGGGAGGTTGTGGGAAAACACAGCCAACACAGTTTCGGCAAGAGATGCAATCTGAAGCTGACTCGTTAGAACAACAGGCTGGGGGCCCGTTTAAAAAAATAAAATAAAATCAGGATTAAGGGCCAAGAAGAACGGCTGAATTTTGCATCGGAACTGAAAGAACTGATAGCAGAAGATGGGACTGCCGTTTGTGGCACTCCACAGACACCTGCCTGTTTATTATTATTTCCAATTATTTATTTATTTCGCAAAATTTACAGGCCACTTGATTGCAGGGGGAAAAACAAACCCGAAGCAATAAACACAAAAAAGAAAACCCACTAAAAAGTTGACAACCATAATTCAAATCATACAGAAAGCTGAAACCGCAATAGAATAGACTAAAACAAATTAAAACTCATGCAAGCTTTCTAACCATCTGGGTTGTCATGTCTAAATAAGGACGTCTTCAGCAGGCGCCAAAAGGAATATTACTACTACCCACACTGGAGGAATGGCAGATGAAATTGATGGACTATATGGAACTGGCGGAAATGACTGGCAGAATCCGAGACCAGGGAGAAGAGTCGGTGGAAGAAGATTGGAAGAAATTCAAAGATTACTTACAGAAATATTGCAAAATTAAAGAATGTTAGAGTGATGATGGAGTGAAATTAAGCGGCTTCTAGCTGTACAGATTTTAAAGTTATATATGATCAAGATTAAGGATTAGGATTAAAAAGGTTAAAAGAATGGAAAATTGGTTTTTAATAGGTAAAAATTTAATGTTATAATATATTAAGATTAAGGATTGGGGTTAAAAAGGAGGGTAAGGAATTGCTGGACAAACAAATTGAATTGGAATACAAAAGAGGGAGGTATGAGGAAGTCCGGGAAATAAGTAAATGTAAAAGAAGTTATGAAAAGACGGAATTGTTTTTAACTGTTTTTTTTTTTCTTCTTTTTATCTTTTTGTATTTTGATTTTTTATTGTGTATTTTTCTCTTTTTTAATCAAATTTCTCTTGTTTGTTAATGTGATTTTATCTTTTCTGAAACTTTAATAAATATTAATTAAAAAAACAACAACAACAAAAAACACAAAAGGAATATTACTACTACTACATTTCTCTCCCACGCTTCCTCTTAGGACCGCAAGTTGCCATACATGGTTCTCTCCCGCCCCCCCTTTTATATTTTGTCCTCACAACAACCCTGTGAGACAGGCTAGGCTAGGTAGAAATGGTGATTGGGCTCAGCTTCATAGGTGAACAGGGATTCGAACCCAGGTCTCCACACTGACTCCTCCATCAGCTCGCGCAGTGGTATGGTAGGTGCCACTGCAGCTTTCTCGCTACTGAAATCAGAAGAATATTTCAATTGCTTTTCCCCCTTTCATTTCACTTTCAATTTGTATGCCACCTTTCTATATTACGATACGCAAGGCGTTTTAAAAGCTAAAGAGACAGCAGAATAAGGCAGAAGAGATCACACCTAAAAAACAACTAAAAGTCTTAATAAAAACACAGCTTTAAAATACACAACTTATACCGAATAAAGCAATATTCAATCATCCATTGGAATATAATGGTAAGCAGCAAAATTAAGTATCAGCAAATACTAATTGAATGGCTTGCACTTAACAACTGCAATAAAAAAATTACTAAACTATAAAACAAAAACAATAAAATGAAAATAACAGCAAGTCACAATGCACAAAATACTGCAAGAAACACAATACTGTGTAAAAGGATCAAACTGAGAAACAAGGACACACAACTTATTATATATATATATATATATATATATATATATATATATAAAATATCCCTGAACTCATCTTCAAATACAGTGCCATTTTTCATCTGCAAACCTTCCCCAACCAGGCGCCCTTCTTAAGTTTTCAGTTACAGCTCCCATAAGCCCCAGCGGTCAGGAGCCATTTTTATGGATAGTGGGAACATTGTTCAGGAAAAGCCTTGCCTAAATATATTACTCTCTCTCTCTCTCTCTCACACACACACACACACACAGAGAGAGAGAGAGAGAGAGAGATTAAAGGCTATGCTATTTTCTGTACTGTCCAAAACTTCCTAAACAAAACAAAAAATAGTAAGTCTGAGCCCTGAAAGTTATAAATACTTGAATTGGGAAGGAGAAGGAAGAAGAATCTGGCTCAAGAATCCTTAAAAAAATAATGAAACAGAACTATTGAGAAGTTATAACAGGGATATTTGCTCTATTGAAGCCCTGTATAATTTGGCCCCTTTCCATTTGACGGCCAAATCCTGAGTTTTAATTAAGTCAGCAAAAGTAGTGCAGGCTTCAAACGGCTGATTTTTGTCCCAGATTATTCTGTCTTCTTCTTCTCTCTCTTCCACCCCCCACCCCCATTTTGGAGCCCATCCAGAAAAAACATATGGAGAACAGGATGTAGACCAGAAAGTGGACTTCTTTCTGAGAAACAGTTCGAAACATTGCTACGTAGGCCATTCAGAAATAAGTGGCCGGAGGCTGCTGAGGGAACATTTGAATCTAATAATAATAATATTAATAATAATAGCAGCAATTCTTGCTGGTTTATCATTTTCATATGGTTTATTACTATTTTCAACAACAATTTATTACTGCTACTCATGTTACAATTTTTAAAGACTTCACTCCAGGGTCTACATTGACCTTGCAGTTTTTATTCTGGTCAGAAAGGCTCCCTTCTCTATCTCCAGCTGCCTTGCGAGTGATTTACGGACCCGTTATCTAACACTTGCCATTAGCAGGCGAGAGGATTTCCAGAGGGACCAGAGATCAGTAGTGAGAATCTACTAAGCAATCCCAGATGCAACAGCCACTAGTCCAAAACAGCCACTGCGTAATCGGAATCTCTCTCTCTCTCTCTCTCTCTCTCTCTCTCTCTCACCGCACTTCTTTCAGGTTGTGGGCTGAAATAGTAAATGTGAGATGTGCTCGTTTTTGGACGTACAACCTGAGAACGGCACGGAGCAAGGAGAAGCAAATGGTAAGATTCCCTGTGCATGCTCCCCCCTCTCTAAAATAAAGTAGAGCGGTTCGCCATGTCGTACAGGAAAATCGCTTCTTAAAAATATACATACGCTGCCGTCGGGGCAGCCAAACAATTTGGATACTGCCTTAGGAACATGAGAACAGAGTCAAACTATCGGTCTCTCTAGCTCAGTATTGTTGACCAAGAATTACAGGCTGGTTTTGATCCTTACTTGGCGATGCTGAGGATTGAACCAGTAAAGTAGACGCTCCACCACTGAATTATAAACCTTCCAGATCTTCTGTCTCTACCACTTGCCTTGCAACCCCATGACAGACACAATTAGGGATGGAGTGGAAATTCAATGCAGGCAAACCTACCCGCTTTGCAAAACAATATCTACCTGCTTTTTCAAAACAATACGCAGACTAAAACACTGTTTCTCTTTGGACACATCTGTGTTTAGGGGGTATCTGTCAAATATGCTGATTGAAAAATAAATAAAAATCCAGGCTTCAAGCTTTTGAGAACAGGCATGAATTAAAAACAAAACAAAACTAGAGTCGGAAGTCAGCTTTTAGGTCACCAAAATTGAACAATTTAGTCACCTGTATCTAACAGATACACATACAACCACCTCCCATACTGAAAATTCTCTCCAAATCTGAACTTCAAATTTCAAAATTAAATTGTAATTCCAGCTGTGTGTTCCAAACCCAATTCTCCTTTGCTTGGAAGATGAACCAGATTTCTAATATATATATAGTTGATGTGTGCATATGTTCCTGCTATTCCTGCCTTTTCCTTGAGACACTAATTCCTCCAAGGCTATAAAACGGCTATTAAATTAATGTGATACAGCACAATACACAAATGGTGGAATTTTAACATGCATATTGAGTGTCCTGCTTTTCTAACTAACGATAACAACATCACAGTAAAAAACTGTTTCCAATTAAATAGACACACACGGAACATAATTGAGTCACTACAGCAGCGTTCCAGTTAGCACCCAAAACTAATATTAAAACTCCCCTTGCAGAAATTGCATACCTTTCTAAGGATCAAGCATTGCAACATCTGGAAATGTACAGTCAGCTGCTTCCATCCGGTTTTACACACCATATTTCCTGCTAAGGATGGATTTTTCTCAGTTTTATTCATTACTTAGCAAACGTGTGGCAGCAACTTCAAACAGGAGGAACTCCCAAGGAGCCGAGCTGCAGAACCTCTCCCTTATTTCCAGTGTGTCACAACTGGAAGAATCCCAGCTGCAACTACAGAATGTTCTGATCGGTCCCACGTCGGCAGAACCTGAGCCAAATTTAAGGACTGGGGATGTGCCTACTTACCGATAAAGCTATGCTTTCCTCTCTGTAATGGTCACCTACAAGGATGGGGAAAGACACATAGCCAAGCTGAGTAGTTGGCTCCTTACCTCTCTCGCCCTGACCTAGCCACTGTGATCCACGCGACGGTCACCTCTAGGCTTGATTATTGTAACTCACCCTACGTTGGGGCTGCTCCTTGAGACTGACCCAGAAACTCCAGCGGGTGCAGAATGCCGCGGTGAGACTCCTTACGGGGTCTTTGCCATGGGATCACATTCGTCCAGTGCTATACCAGCTGCACTGGCTCCCGGTGGAGTACAGGATCAGGTTTAAGGTGCTGGTTTTAACCTTTAAAGCCCTATACGGCCTAGGACCCTCGTACCTACAGGCCTGCGTCTCCTGGTATGCCCCACGGAGGACCTTACGGTCTTGGAGATCCCGGGCCACAGGGAGATCCCAGGCCACAGGGCAGTTAGGCTGGCCTCGACCAGAGCCAGGGCTTTTTCGGCCGTGGCCCCAATCTGGTGGAACGCTCTGTCACAAGAGACTAGGGCCCTGCGGGATCTGACTATCTTTCCGCAGGGCCTACAAGACGGAGCTGTTCCGCCAGGCCTTTGGCCAAGGCACATTCTGACCCCCTTCTTTCGTAATTCTCACAGAACTCTAGCCCAATGGTTGCCATTAATTTGATTCTGAATTGATTTTAGAATGTATTTGAATTAATTGAATGTGTGATTTTATGTACACTGTGCTATTTTTACTTGTTGTTAGCAGCTCTGAACCCGGGCTTTGGCCAGGGAGTGTGGGATACAAATAAATGATGATGATGATGATGATGATGATGATGATTTCACACAAGTACGCACCCTGCCTTTTTCATTCCAACCACCCAAATTTCGCCTTCTCCCTGAAATCTTTTATAGTACTGCACATCTGGGCAATAAAGAACCCATTTAAAATAGATCCCTGCCCCAAAGCTAATTAACTGTATGCAAATCATTTCCTTACATCTGCCTGTCAGCGGACTCTCATCCATACTAATGGCCAAACCCAAATCCATAATAAATGTTGTTGTTTTTAATAGAGGTGCAATAACACTCAAGTGTGTGCTATTTTTTTTGTCCAACGAAAGCTGAGACTTAAAAAAATAAAAAAGCTGCCCTAAACTTCTCACAACTAAGGAAAGAGGGGAAACATGAAACAATTACCACACCATAAATTTAAAGCACTTTTCTACCACTATAAACAGCTGTGGCTCCCCCCGCAAAGAATCATGGGAAGTGTAGTTTAAGGGTGCTGAGAGTTGCGAGGAAACCCCTCACAGAGCTACAGTTCTCAGCGCCCTTAGCAAACTACAGTCCCCATGATCATTTGGGGGAAAAGCCATGACTGTTAAAGCTTTAAATCTGTGGTGTGGCAGGATATCCGATAAGCCGTGGTCTCCTGCCACCAGCTCTCCAAATTTTCTTCCCCTTGGAAATACGGCCACTCGCGCCACATCCCAAGAAAAACAAACGGTCGCCATTCCGTGAGCTGAAAAGAATTTGCACCATATTATAAATTTGACAGAGAGGCCTATCTTGCATTTCACACAACGGTTAAACCCGGCACTACAAAACAAATCCCGCTGCAACAGTTGGGATGCTTTTGTTGATGTTGGCCAGTTCATGTCGTCACTAACGTACTGAGCCTGTGTTTTATGTCCCAATTCCTAGAAACCGATACCTTGAGAAAGGAAGAGGGGATTTTAATCTCTGCCTAATGTATTGCTATTTTGACCTCGTGGGGGCAAAGCCAAGTTGAGGAGCTGGAGCCAGGCTGTTTATTATTTAACTTAATTTATTACACTTACACTCCATGCTTCCTCCAAGCTCCTCAGAGAAGCTTACAGACAAGCTCCCTTGAATTTTCCCATCCCAACGGGCTTTTTCTTGTGTTCCTATTGGTGCAATTTGACCCACCCTTCTCACTACGGTCCCAAGGAAGGTTGCAACAAGAGACTCTTGAAAACTACCAAGGCTGGGAGATATCTGGTTTTCAACATCATGATATATCACCAGCTAAATATCGTGATGTACTGATACATCATGATGTCTAGAACGAAAAGCCTTCCCATGTCAGCTGAGCAAGATCCCATGCTGCTCACACCAGAGGGGCAAGGAGGGGGGCTTCCTTAAATGGACTACAGTGGTACCTCGGGTTACATGCGCTTCAGTTTACAGACTCTGCTAACCCAGAAATAGTATCTCGGGTTAAGAACTTTGCTTCAGGATGAGAACAGAAATTGTGCTCCGGTGGCGCAGCAGCAGCAGGAGGCCCCATTAGCTAAAGTGGTCTCCAGGTTAAGAACAGTTTCAGGTTAAGAACGGACCTCCGGAACAAATTAAGTACTTAACTTGAGGTACCACTATATACCAGAGGTCGGCAACCTAAAGCCCATGGGCCAGAAGCAGCCCATGAGGGTCGCTTAACCGGCCCATTAGCCACCCCCGAACCGAGCCACCAGCGCAGGGACTCTCTCCTGTGGCTCCAGAAATCGCTTCTGCGCATGCCCAGATGCCGGAAATCACTTCTGCAGAAGCCTTGCCGACCCCTGGCCTATACCCAGAAGTAAACTTCGCTGGAGGAAAAGAACCAGTTTTTGGGGAACTGCAGGAGGTGCAAGGAGGGTTCAGCTCCCCTCGCCCACTTACATTTCTGCTCAATAAACTGAACCCTCACAACTGTACTTTAGATGCAATTGCAAAACCGGCTTCCACCATCACATCCGGCCTATGCCTAGTTCACGCAGCTCGACAATTAGCCAAAACCGCCATAACATCAGATCCGCTTAATGTACACACCAATACAAAATTTCCCGTATTGGTAATGTAAACCAGTGCCACATTTCATACAGGATCTGGGGTTACCTTCGTGCATTAAAACTAAAATAAAGAAATTACAACGCATTAGGCAGGCTTGGCTGTGGCTGAAGAACACGCAGCAGTTACATACGCTAGGATTTTCAACGTATAGTTTAATCAGTTCCGGCACTTTCCTGCCCACAGATTTGCAGGAATTTATCAAGGGCTATAATTTTGTTGCTCTACGCTGGTTCTTGTGTGGGAAGCCTCGCTGCCCAAACCTCAAGGCTTCTGGTTTGTGTCCCATGTGGGCATCAAACAGCATCTGCATCTCCACCCAGCTACTGAGCGCAATCTGTTCTGGGAGGCAAAGCAGCCCCATATAGTCCAGACTTCGCCAACATCACACTGAACAGACATTTTGCAGTGCGGTGCACATCAGCTCCTATAGGCTGTGGAGGGTGGTCCAGTTCTGGAGTGGAGGACTGATTTCCTGATGCAGACCTAAATAATCGATCTCCTCGCAGTGTCCAGAATCTGCCTAATACACACACCAAAAGCTGAGAGCCCAATGACAAACATACTATTTATGTTTAATTTATTAAAATTTCCATTTTTAAAATATCTGCATTGCTTGTATTTGGGTTCCTGCTGTCTTCCCATCGAACTGTGAGAATCTGAGTTTGCATGGTTACTGGGAAATTTCCACTCACTAAACACACACACACCAAAAATGCTTTGGGTCATCTTGGAAAAGTTTCAAGAATGAAAATTCTGGCGAAGGGGGCAGAATAAAGGAAATACCAACTTGAATTTGTAAGAGTCACCTAAGCCTGAACTTCAAATTTGTACAGCTTCCTGCTTGATTGGGCAGCTACACGTTAAATCGAAGGCCAGGGCCTTTTACGTACTTGGTCACTGACTCTGGGCATATTCCCGAAGCAGCGGAGATTTCAATACAGCCCATTTATCTTGACACAAAGGATCGACTGTACAGCACCTAGAAAGGCATTCCAAACCAGGTTTCCCCTCAATTAAAATTAGACAGCAAGAGAGAGAGAGAGAAATAGAGAAGGAGAGAGAAATCACCATCTGAAAAACTGCAGTGCAATGGGCAGGGAATTCATATTTTCCCAAGTATACCCCAAGACAGAAGGAACTGGGGATCAGAATACTGTACACATGAGGAATGGCGAGTAGTAGTGGCGGATTAACAGAAAGGCAGAATAGGCACTGGCCTACGGGCCCCATGCCTTCTAAGGGCCCTGAGACAATGGATCAAAATAATATTGCATAATAAAATTGGCTTAATAAAATGGTTGGCTGCTAAAATAAAATAAAAGTATTAAGAGATAATTCATGAGTCCCCAAGATTTCGACTGCCTAGAAGCCTCCACAGGGTTTAATCTGGCGCTGGTGAGTAGTCCACAAAAGACATTGCAGCCTCTCTTGGGTCTACTTCTCACTGAAGTTTTGGCTGTGCAGCTTAAGACTGCTGATACAGCCATATATGACTGAGTATTTTTCCATAGCAGCGAACAGTTGCTGAGGAACCCTCCACATAGGATGCTATAATCCTGAATAGGACATGGGTGGTGCTGTGGTCTAAACTACCGAGCCTCTTGGGCTTGCCGATCAGAAAGTTGGTGGTTCAAATCCCCACCACGGCAGTGAATTCCCGTTGCTCGGTCCCTGCTCCTGCCACCCTAGCAGTTCAAAAGCACACCAGTGCAAGTAGATAAATAGGTACCGCTGCGGAGGGAAGGTAAACAGCGTTTCCGTGCGCTCTGGTTTCCTTTGCAGTGTTCTGTTGTGCCAGAAGTGGTTTAGTCATGCTGGCAACATGACCCGGAAAGCTGTCTGTGCACAAATGCTGGCTCCCTCGGCCTGAAAGCAAGATGAGCGCCGCAATCCCATAGTTGCCTTTGTCTGGACTTAACCATCCAGGGGTCCTTTACCTTATAATCCTGTTGTTCACATGTCACAGTCACCTTTTTCAAGCAGGGATAGACAGGCCCAACTCAAAACAATTGGCTCTTGGTCTCTTTCTAACACATCTCCTTAACCATCTCCACTGTAGCTTAGTGGCAACGCCATCTACTTTGCATACAAAAGGTCCCAATTCCCCAGTATCTCCAGCTCTTGTCTGAAACCCCGGAGAACAGTGACTATTTAATGTCAACAATACCGGGCTAGATGGACCAATGGCCTCAGTTGGGTTTCCATTTCTCCAGAATATCCAATAAGATTTCGCAGCAAAACCAACTAGGGTGCAAATATGCAACCACAAGAGTGTCTGCGAAATCTTCACATTTCTTCATTTCCCCCTTGTCTTGCTAGAAGAGCAGCAGCCAACATGGTGCACTCAAGATATTGCTTGACTCCAGCTTTCATCAGCCCCAACCAGCATGGCCAATAATGATCAGGGATGGCAGGAAGTGTAGACCAATGCCATCTTGTCGGTACCATGTTGGCTAGAAATTCAAGATCAAGATCAAGACAGGACGCACTGGATCTGAATTTCAATCCCACGGGGCCACAGTCCTGACTCACTGCGTCAACATTCCTCAGCTGTCTTTCTGAATCTAAGTCCACAGTTATACAAATGTTTGTTATTTACTGAGCTGAATCCCAGAACACTAGGATTCAGAATGCAGCAATCTGATTGGTCCGCAGGAGCCACCCAATCTAGCTCCAGGTGGAAGTGAATCAGCAACCTGATTGGCCTGCAGGAGCAGCCAATCAGGCTCCTGGATGAAGTGAATCAGCAAGCTGACTGGCCTGCAGAAGCAGCCAATCAGGCTTCTGGAGGAGGTGAATCCGCAACCTGATTGGCCTACAGGAGCAGCCCGGAATTAGCCAATCACGTGGGGCCCATTGTGTAAATAATGTATATATAGCTAGACGTTTTTGGGAAAGTTTCATTCATTGCTACTATGAGCTGAATAAAGAGCATGAAATCCACACTCAACTTTGCCTTGTTTGTTTGGCAGGTTTATGTAGTAGGGATATGTTGGGGGGGGGCGGGGTATAAAAAAATATCCTGGAAAATTTCACTAGCCGTAGCAAAATTCATTTTACTTTCACACTGCCTGTGTAACTGACCTCAATTTTTCCTTGCAATGAAATTTGCTGGCTGCTCTCTTCCTAGAGAAGATGGGGAGGAGAAGGGGAGAGGTCACATACTAGGAACAAGGGCTGAATGTCTTGTTTCTATGCTGTTTATCTGGAGGCTTTTTAAAAAGGAAGGTAAGAAACAGCATAAATCAATAATGACAACACTGAGTACATTTTAACACAACTCTTTCATCCCAAGACATGAAAGTGCTTTCAAACATTTATTTAATAAACTCCGCCACACCTCGAGAGATAGCTCTACAGCTTGATAAATGAGGTAAAGACTGCGCTCAAGGTCTTCCAGGGTCCAGCTCTGGGAATATCCAGCAGATGTACAACGTTACACACAAGTGTCTTGTATGATGTATCCAGTCCTAATATAGATATGTAAGGGAGGGAAATGGGAGAGTAGAAATAGGAGTTCAACACTGTTAAAGTATTTTTTTGGGGGGGGAATGGTCTTCATGTAGAAATTGTTCAGCTAGGTTGTGTATTTTTTGACGTTTTATTGTTTATGACTGCTTTTGTCATGTTGTAGTTGTGTACTGTTAATAATAATAATAATAATTTATTACTTATAACCCGCCCATCAGGCTGGGTTTCCCCAGCCACTCTGGGCGGCTTCCAACAAGAGATTAAAAATACATTAAAACATCAGTCATTAAAAACTTCCCTAAACAGGGCTGCCTTCAGATGTCTTCTAAAAGTCAGATAGTTGTTTATTTCTTTGACATCTGATTGGAGGGCATTCCACAGAGCGGGTGCCACCACCGAGAAGACCCTCTGCCTGTTTCCCTGTAACCTCACCTCTTGCAGGGAGGTAACCGCCAGAAGGCCCTCGGAGCTGGACCTCAATGTCCTCGCTGAACGATGGGGGTGGAGATGCTCCTTCAGGTATACTGGGCCTTTGAGGCCATTTAGGGCTTTACAGGTCAGAACCAACACTTTGAATTGTGCTCGGAAACGTACTGGGAGCCAATATAGGTCTTTCAAGATGTTTTCATGTTGTTAGCCGCCTTGGAAAGGGTTTGAAATGTGGAAAAGCAGAATTATGCATGGACGCATGATACAGGGCGCGCTTTACAGTGGTACCTCGGGTTAAGTCCTTAATTCATTCCGGAGGTCCATTCTTAACCTGAAACTGTTCTTAACCTGAAGTACCTCTTTAGCTAATGGGGCCTCCTGCTGCTGCTGCACGATTTCTGTTCTCATCCTGAAGCAAAGTTCTTAACCCGAGGTACTATTTCTGGGTTAGCGGAGTCTGTAACCTGAAGCGTCTGTAACCTGAAGCATATGTAACCTGAGGTACCACTGTATTTATCTGTTTAGAGATGACCATAAGAATTTACTGTTTAAAGACACACTAATCTTTTTCATTTCTGCAGCCAGAAATATATTAACACAGCATTGGAAAACAGCTACTAACTTAACTCTAGAGGCATGGTGTGACAGACTATGGAACATAGCTCCTTTGGATAAACTAACAAAGCATCTTAGAGCACTAAGGAGCACAAAGAAGATTTTAAAACTGTATGGTACATGCTTATTCAGAACACTGGAAAGGAGAAAGTTGTCCCCCTGCCATCGGGTACCATAATATGCATTTATTCTAGGAAAATAATCATTAACACCCTACCTTCCACATCTCTGCTATCGCTGGAAAGAGAAAAACCTATCTCCTGGGATCTCATATCTCTCCCCTATAAAAAGCTCTCCCAGTTTCATCAACTGTCCAGCCACAGGGGTGACCCGACTGTCAGCAAACCATCGCAAGCCAGAGGCTCTCTCAAGTCACACACTGTGCAAATTATATGTAGTAATACTTTTTCATGGAGTCGGGCTGCTAAAGAAGCTGAGACAACAGCAATGAAGGCAAACAAACCCCATATTCCATTTTAAGAATCCCATCTTCAGCACAGCAGAGGTGAAAGGCATATGCATTATTCATGTTACACAAATTTCAACTGTGCTTTTTATTGTGTGTTTGTTAACTGCATTCCAAAGCCCTTCTCCAAAGACAGAGGTCTTTGGAGTTGGCTCAAGGGATTCACCAGGCCTACCAAGGCTTTCTGAGTGGCCCAACAGACCCCAATCCATTTCCCTGCCAGTACAGAACAAGGAATCGTCTCTCCTATTGGCAACATCACAAAGAATGGTAGGTCAGCGGTACAGCATCTGCTTTCATTTCATTCCACTATTGATTTGTATACAGCCTTTCTATATTACTCTACAGGAGGCGGTTTTTAGCAACAAAGTATACAACAAAGAGCACACATAACGATCGGATCCAATACAAAAAGTCAAAATAAAATGTAACATTAAAAAGGAACGACATATCAAATAAAGTAATATCCAACAATCTATTAGAATGTAATAGGGCACAATAAAACTAACTCTCAAAACATCAGCAAATAATAATTAACGGTAGGCAGAAGTTCACTCTTAACAATTACAGTAAATAATTACTAAACTATGATGAATAAAGTATCACAACACATACAAAACCATGAAGGCAGCCCTGTTTAGGGAGGTTTTTAATGACTGATGTTTTAATGTATTTTTAATCTTTTGTTGGAAGCTGCCCAGAGTGGCTGGGGAAACCCAGCCAGATGGGTGGGGTATAATTTGTAATTTTTATTATTATTATTAGTTTTGCATGCAGAAGTTCACAGGTTCAATCCCATGTGTCTCCATCTTTGTCCCCTACCTGGAGAGCTACTTCTGTCCAGTGAAGACCAGTGAGACCCACCTCTGACTCCCAAGCTGCAACTTGGGACCCACAATTTCACTTCCGAGTCATACTTAACACTGCCTAACACAATGCATGTAATTAATCCTAAAATGGCATTTGATCAGAAGAACATGTCATAGTCCAGACACATAGTTGTACTTATTTGGTCTGGTCAGCTTAAGCTGGAATCAAACATGGGGGCACCAGCTTTGCTGAGAGCCACCTGGTGTGGTGTTGCGAGCCGCTTGTGGGTCCCAATCCACTAACTGAAGGCCTATGGCCCAGACAATACTGAGCGAGATGGACTAACGGTCTGACTCAGGACAAGCCAGCTTCTTACATTCCCTTACATTGAGAGCCAGTGTGGTGTAGTGGTTAAGAGCGGTGGACTCATAATCTGGTGAACCGGGTTCACTTCCCCGCTCCTCTACATGCAGCTGCTGGGTGACCTTGGGCCAGTCACACTTCTCTGAAGTCTCTCAGCCCCACTCACCTCACAGAGTGTTTGTTGTGGGGGAGAAAGGGAAAGGCGAATGTTAGCCACTTTGAGACTCCTTAAAGGGAGTGAAAGGCGGGATATCAAATCCAAACTCCTCCTCCTTCTTAGAGAACTCCAGAAAAAGGAAAACATCATAGCAGATCAAAAGACGCTAAAAAGAAATTCACAGCTGGGCCACCATTACCGTATGTTTGTTTGTTTGTTTTCTGTAAGCTAAATAATATAGAGAACTGATTATTATTTTTTTACTTTGTTGGTTTTCATTCTGGGAGGCAGTAGCCAAAGAGGGCTGTCCTCTATGCGCAGGGCCCAGACATACATTATCATAGACCAGGGGTCAGCAAACTTTTTCAGCAGGGGGCCGGTCCACTGTTCCTCAGACCTTGTGGGGGGGCTGGACTATATTGGGGGGGGGGAATGAATGAATTCCTATGCCCCACAAATAACCCACAGATGCATTTTAAATATAAGGACACATTCTACTCATGTAAAAACATGCTGATTCCCTGACTGTCTGTGGGCCAGATTTAGAAGGCGATTGGGCCGGATCTGGCCCCCGGGCCTTAGTTTGCCTACCCATGTCATAGACTCACCAAACACAGAGACATCAGAGCCAAATCTGGCTGAGTGGGAGTATACATCTTCTCCAGTAACGCTGGCAAGAATTGTGGTGTGTTTTTTTTAACTACGAAATCTCCACAAGCCATCCTGGGAACCTTTTTCCTCTTCTTCTAAAAATGCTTCAGATAAGTAAATATTCATACATATAATGTTTACAGAACCATATGCAGTAGCAAGTCTAGAGTGCCTTGTGTCGTGCCACTAGCATCCGTGGCAAGGCTCACCAAGCCTTCCCTCTGGGTGCAGGATTACAGATGCAAACATTTCAGCAGCCGAAGTCAGGGACGAAGCCCAGACCAACAACGGCACCGTCTCACGACTTGGTCGTTTGCCTAGAAATTCCTGGCTGTTACAGCAACGTGGGAACCCTTGATACTGGCCAGCAACAGAGCTTTATAGCTTAAGTGCATCCTCTTCCCCCAGCCCTATTCTCTTTAGTCTCTTTTATTACAATGGTTATTATTATTGTTATTTGAAGAAGATTGCAGTCATTGTGAACAGGAGGGAAAAGAGGCAGTCAGCAAAATCAGCCTGCACTGGTTATCTGGTGCATGTGTGTGTTTTGATATACTCTTCCTGATTGGTGGATGGAATAAAAATACAGTCCCAGTGTTTATCCTGGCCTAGTCAAACAGATAGTGCCTTTTGGTTGAGGAACTAGCTGGGATGGGTAGCACTGCAAGTTCTGGGCAGGTTTCATTCTGGGATGCTTAACTGCCTGGGCTATGATCACACTTAAGCTAAAAATCTATGGAAATCTATGGAATCTATGGAAATCATAGATCACCCCACCGCAAGGATAATCGAGGCTCAGGTAGTGGCTACTTTCCCAAATGGTTTCCTCACTGAAAATAACACATTTTAATGGCAATGATTCCTTAATTTGCTCTAGTGCTGTTTCTCTCTGATGACTTACAGGTTTGTAAGTTTGCCATGTATAGGAGGCAGCTATTGTACAAAAGCTCACATACTATAGATGCCACCCGATATTTCCCATTACAAAGCGAGTGTTCGCAGACACAAGTCACGTGCAATTTCAGGGTCTGGTGGAACATGAGACCACCAATTTTTTGAAGCTAAGTAGGTCTGGGTATGGTCAATATCTGGATGGGTGACTGCCTGGGAACCACAGGTACCCTACCTTGGATTCCATGAAAGAAAAAGAAGAAGCTGTGGACCTCTTTTCCTTGGGCGCTGTTCTAGCCTGATGGCTTAATTCCTGGGCTGTGCTATCTGCCTGTACATATGATTTGCAACCACTGGTACCTGCTAGCATAACTCATCGCTGTTGTGCTGCCCTCCTGCTGCAGAAATGCTTTAAGAATGCAACAGATCTACACTGAAATCATTCAGATTGATTTGACTAGGACTGCATAGATCATGGGCAGGAATCCTGTTGCTATGTTACTTGGTTGGATGGAGGCTGGGGACAGAGATGAACAAGGATTTACGAAATTGATTTGTACATGAAATTTGGCGGTTCAGACCTGATTGAACTTGGACTGCCTTGGGTCACTTCTTGTACTCATCTCCCATTTGCACATCCCAGCCGCTTACACATTGTTTTTTGGGGGGGCAGGGTTTGCTGAAAAAATGTAATTGTATGCAAAAAAATTACTGTGTGTGTGCACGCGCATGTACATGCAACATATTAAAGAGTCAAGTCCCATGCTAAACTATATTTGTGCAACAATTTAATGCATACAAACTTTTATTTAGCCATATGCATTCTTGTACGTTGTATGCAATTTATGTGTTGGATACTTTAGGAAGCCTGGGGTGTGGGGTGTATAAGGTAAAGGTAAAGGGACCCCTGACCATTATGTCCAGTCGTGGCCGACTCTAGGGTTGCGGCGCTCATCTTGATTTACTGGCCGAGGGAGCCGGCGTACAGCTTCCGGGTCATGTGGCCAGCATGACTAAGCCACTTCTGGCGAACCAGAGCAGTGCACGGAAACGTCGTTTACCTTTCCGTCGGAGCAGTACCTATTTATCTATTTGCACTTTGATGTGCTTTCGAACTGCTAGGATGGCAGGAGCACGGACCGAGCAACGGGAGCTCACCCCGTCGCGGGGATTCGAACCGCCGACCTTTTGATCAGCAAGTCCTAGGCTTGTGGTTTAACCCACAGGTCCCTGGGTGGTGTGTAAATTATTATAAATGTACTAATGTGCATAATAATCCACATAAAATAATATCCTAATGCATATAAAATGCAGGAGATGTTTTTATTTTTAGCGGAATGGGGGTAAGAATCACAAATGTTACCCTGCCTACTTTTGCCTCAGGCCACACTGCCCTCTTACCTATGGCCCCGTCCACTACTTACATGCCCCCCGAATGGACAGTGTACGGACTGCATTATTTGGATCCCTACACTGCTACAACAAGGCGGTCAAGTCAAAACCACTTTCTGATATGGATATGTGGACACAACCCCTGGAAAGTGGGGCAAAGAAGGCAAGTGAATGTCCTGTGGGGTCCATGGTAGAAACATCCCTCAAACACACACACAGGATCAAGTCTAGACCTGATCTGGATCCAACCCACACTGGACCACAAGCTTCTGAAGGAAACTGACGCAAGACATAAGCCACATGGTCCCGGCTGTTCTCCTTGATAAGATGAAAGTGCACAACTGTTGTCGTCATGTGACTGAGTCACTGGAGACCACTTATCTGTTCCCACTTCTTCAGGCAGTTACACATCATCAGAAGTCAATGTGTGGTGGTGTGGGGAGATGACACAAAACTACTGCCCATTCGCGGACACTTCACGAACCCTTAAACTGAGACACATATAGTGCCTCCCCCCAAAAAGAAAAGGTCTTTGGATCTTAGATAGTATCTCGCTGCAAACATTATATCAGTAGGCAAATAAACTAAACTGTTAGTTTATGAGTTGCTGTGAGGGAAATTTCAGTTGGTGAGGGCACATTCATTTGTTGGAGATTTTTATTTCAGTCTGCTAATGCAAAAGAGAATGAAAAGGACAAGGTTGTAAGGCAGCCATTCCACCTAATAGTGAATGGTTATATGAAAGATTTGATAAGATGCATGTTTGTTTACATTTCTTTGGTTACATTTCTCAGCCAGATAAATAAAATACACCAGCTCTCCTACCCCACTCTTAGGGATACAGTGGGTTGCGAACATGATCCGTGTGGGATGCACGGGATGCAATTTGGTGCTTCTGTGCACGCGCAAAATGCGATTTAGCGCTTCTGCGCATTCGCGACCGCCAAAACCCGGAAGTAACCCGTTCCAGTACTTCTGGGCTTCAGCGGGTCCGTAACCCGAAAAAACACAACCTGAAGCATCTGTAACCCAAGGTACGACTGTACTTTGCCCCAAGTTACTACTCTAGCAGCTAAAAAGCACTGTTTGAGTGGAGAACACAGCCATAAAAAGAAGGAAAGCAAAGCAAAACAAAACAAAAACCTCAACATTTAAAGGCAGCATAAAACCACAAATAGAATCAACATGCTTTGCCAGAGACTTCTGGAAATCAAGGAAGGTTTTTTAATGTTCTTCTTAGAAAGGACTAATTGTGTGGTCAAATGTGAGGCTTTTCCCACAGCGAAAGTCAGGGATGCAGACTACCTCCCCCTGCACAACCCAAAGCTTGATAGTTTCAGCTCCTCTCAGCCTGCAGATGTCACGTAAGTGCAAACATGGTTTTCTCTGCACACGCACAGAACACACTCCCTCGTGGGTTCATGACCCACATTCTGACACAGTAAAAATATTTTTTTGTGCTCAAGTGCATGACTGTACTGTTTACTTAAAACAGCACCCTCTTATGCACCCATGCACATCCCAGACACTTAAAAGATAATCCACCGCGTATCGTGCTGGAAGTCTCAACAGCTGCAGACTTAGCTTTACAGCAGGCATAGGCAAACTCAGCCCTCCAGATGTTTTTGGGACTACAATTCCCATTATCCCTGACCACTGGTCCTGTTAGCTAGGAATCATGGGAGTTGTAGTCCCAAAACATCTGGAGGGCCGCATTTGCCTAAGCCTGCCTTACAGCATTGGCTGTTGCAGCACCATGGAACCAAATCAGATTTGGATCATTTACAAAGGTGTCGGCACTTTAAACTGTCTTAGCATAAAAACAATCCAAGCAAAGTTAGAAAAAAATACTACCCAATTTACGATGAATAAAAAAGTCAACGTCATCCAGAAGAAGAAGAAGAAGAGGAATTTGGATTTGATATCCCGTTTTATCACTACCCTAAGGAGTCTCAAGGCAGCTAACAATCTCCTTTCCCTTCCTCCCCCACAACAAATACTCTGTGAGGTGTGTGAGGCCGAGAGACTTCAGAGAAGTGTGACTAGCCCAAGGTCACCCAGCAGCTGCATGTGGAGGAGCGGGGAAGCGAACCCGGTTCACCAGATTACGAGTCCACTGCTCTTAACCACTACACCACACTGGCTCATCCCGTCCCCCCACCCCAACGCTCAGTTTTCTAATTACGGCAGCAGATAAAGTAGTGACATGTATCAGATTTGCACAAGCCCCAATCTGAACCAGAGTGTCTCGGAAGTGCTTTGGGCTTGTCAGAGGTGATGTGAGATGTGTGCGAGGTGACCCAAGTCAAAACGAAGACCCCTGAAGGACTCTGTGGCACTCCGGTAGTCGAAACAACTGCAAGATGCTGGAGACAAACATTTTCTAAAAGCAATGTTGCTAAACTTACCATAAATGGAATAATGCCAGGGTAGGGAGACGGACAAACAGACAGCAAACACCAGAGTGGGAGTAAAATTGAATGAGAGCTCCCTTGTGACCGAAAGATCAGGCTTGTAATCAGAGGGAACAATTTTACATGGAAAACAAATTCAGTTTAGTATTTGCCCACTCCCCTGAAAAGCCAAACTTTAAAGAGGTGCCTGTCAAAAGTCCCTAAACCGGTTGGTCTGCCATTTCTCAGGTTTCTTACCTAGGTGTATGGCTCTCATTCCTGCAGTTTTCAGAGCAACTGCCCATAAAACACAATTGCCCAGGAAAGATGAAGTGATTTTTTTTTACCCACCCTTTGAGAAAACCACTGCAGCTGTTCAACTGAAATTTGACAGGATGCCTGCCTGCAGAAAGGGTGCAAATTTCACCCAATTCTGTTCAAAACTTTAAAAAGTTGTAATGTTTCCTTCATTCTCACCTTATTCTGCCAGCTCAGAACAACTGAAGATATGTTTCCTGAGCATTTCTCACGCCAGAGGTTGGGAACCTATGGATCTCCAGGTACAGTGGTACCTCGGGTTAAGTACTTAATTCGTTCCGGAGGTCCGTACTTAACCTGAAACTGTTCTTAACCTGAAGCACCACTTTAGCTAATGGGACCTCCTGCTGCTGCCATGCCGCCGGAGCCCAATTTATGTTCTTATCCTGAAGCAAAGTTCTTAACCTGAAGCACTATTTCTGGGTTAGCGGAGTGTGTAACCTGAAGCGTATGTAACCTGAAGCGTATGTAACCTGAGGTACCACTGTATTCTTGTCTATCGTCTCCGACCATCAGCCATACTGGCTGCAGTTGATGGGAGCTGTACTTGAACTGCAACTGGAGAGAACCACAACAGCTACCTGTGATGCGGGTCAAAATGATTCCCCCAATTTTATTATGCATTGCATGCTCTCCTTTCTTTTTGTCTGTCCTACCCAAATCTGTTTCAGTGGAAGACCCTGATGTTGAGCGAATTACAAAACATTCCGTAAATTCCAAAAAAATTGCAATTTTTATGCAACTTTAAGAGGAGGCAAGGAATAGTAGTAGAAATCTCTGATTCCCAAAGAAAAACACACACACACACACACACACACACACACACCGGGCTTCTGCTTCCCTACATGGGCCATTTTAAAACTCAAATGCAAAAAGCAGTCAATAAGCAAGTTTAACTTTGCACGTGTCTAATTCAACTAACATGCATAAAACAATCAATGGCTTTCCACCCCTCTGGGGAAAACGGATAGCTATAGTTTATGGGAGTTTGAAAATAAATCCAAGTCATATTTCATTGCGTAAGTGGTTCAATCTCTGGGCTCAAATTACATTGTCCAAAACATTCAGCCACTACTATTGAAGGCAACAGTCACATGTCTTATTCTCCTTCATCTGTAATTTTTACTGCAATTCATATTGTGTTTTGATTAGACAGCTCACCAAACTTTCCCCAACTTGCTACGTAAACCCCAGTGGCTTGGAGTGCTCAACATTTTTCAAACAATATCACAAGGTGAGCATTACAACCCTCAAGTTCTTCTCTGACATGGATTTTAAACAGGGCCAGAGAAAACTTCACCCTTCCTCCCACAACATGTTGCACTACTTGTTCCGAGCAAATAATTTGATTGCTCTTGGCACATTTTTTGCAGGCTACTAAATTAAAGGGGGCATAGTAACAAGGCTGCTGTTGTGCCCCTGCATCTTCCATCCTTGAAACTCTTTTTACTAGATAAGCCAGCTTCCCATATTAGGCTTTGCCATCTTGACTCTGAACATATATCATACATTGGCAGACCTGTGTGTGTTCATATGTATGTGTGTTTGTGTGCTCAAAAAACAACAACCTGCAACTTGGATACATCATACATTATACAGATGTGCCTGAACCTTTTATCCTACATAACACATTATGAGAAGAAGCAAGGAGATCCTTCTGGTCCATGTAAATTCAAATATATTTTTGCAGTCGTGAAAGTCAGAAGCTTGCTTTAAAAGATCAAATGAAAGCTCACATTCTCCGAAAGCTGAACTTTGCACCCAGACTTAAAACCCTGCCCTTTTCCTGTACACCTGTGAAATCGAAAAACACACACAGCACCTTTCATCGTTTCCATGTCCACAAACAGCTTGCACTGATATTCTTTCCAGGTCAAGAAAGTACCCAGGTGGGATGGAGGTTTGAGCTTCTGCTACAAGAATTGTGATTTTGATGCATGTTAAACCACCCTCCCTCAGTGTCCCACTTTCCTCCTAAATCTACCAATAAGAAAGAGAGAGAAAGAGAAGAGTTCAATATTGATTCCTTAAGCTTCCACAAGTCATATACTACACTGGGACTTAGCCCAATTTGATGCCATTTGCTTCTATTTTAAACTAGAGCCCAGTCTTTCCCTTGCAATCCTGCCCTGCCTCCCTCCATGAATTCTGAGGGAAGATCAGTCAGCGGAAACTCAAAAAAGCTGCTTACTAAAAAGTACAAAAGGGTATTTTTAGCTCCCGAGTCCAAAAGGTGGGAACCTCGGTCCACGCTGCAACGACGGTGACCCTTCCCAGGGAATGTCAAGCTTAAACAGGACTTTTTCAAGATTCCTTCGGTCCCAAATGGCAGTCTGGAGAGATCGCTGCCAAGACAAGAAGGAGAAGCAGCTGTGCTCCTCCAGCACTGGGTCACTGCTCTGCCAGCCACCACCATCTCCGAAGTGCGTCCCTGTAGATTTCCCTATGACCTCGGTCCTCCGCAGGCACTGAGAGAGTTCACCCAGTGGGAAACGGCAGCCTTCCCTGCTCTCTTTTGCACGGTGAGTGAGGCAACTGAGCCACGAACTAGGGAAGGGTCGCCAGCTCAGCGGACAAACAACTGCTTTACATTCAGGCTTCATCTCTCACGTCTCCAGGTGGGCTAGAGAAAAACTCCTACCTGCAACCCCAGAGAACATTACTGAGCTAGAGGAACTAATGGTCTGACCTGGCACAGAGCAGCTTCCTACGTTCCTCTCTTTGAGGGAAGGAAGCTTAGTAACGAAGGATGCTCAAAGAGGCTCCTGTAATTTTTACCATCACTGAATCCAACTGCTATCAAGCCAACTGCCTCTTGAGAAAACTGTGGTTGTGTGTTTGTGTATATATTATTTGCAATGTCCAGACTCTTTATATTCAAAATAACTTTACTTTCATAAACATGTAACTGAGAAGAACATATCTACGATCTCATGCTTATTCATTTTGTTCCGAATAGAGAGCACAGGTTTATCCCTATTAACATTTAGGGATTTTGCTCTGCCTGCTTCACCCCAGACAGACCACACTGACAAACACCATCCTCAGCAGCGTCCAGAGAAACCTCTCTCAGCAGCCGTTCTCCCTCTGAGAGAGAGAGAGAGAGAGAGAAGGCAACAAAAACAGCTAAAAACGACAGTTACTGGAATAACAGTCACAACAGAATGGAATGCCTCTCTCATGTGACTCACTGCCAATCACATGGAAGAGCTACTGTCAAAGGGGAAACCCTTTGCTAAAAAATACACAGCAATTCAAAATAAGCAACATTCCCATTTCAGGAAATTAAACCATTATCCTTAACAAACTGCACCAGCACCACCAGCCTTGTCCTCCAGGCCAGATGTTGTTTCTGCTCCTGGATACAGTAGGGGCCACAGGCTGTTCTGGAGAGGACTCCCCATTTACCCACCACAACCAACATCAAGAACCTTGAGTAGACATCTGTGGAGGGTGGGAAAGCCAGATCTTACACCAGAGAAGATGGAACCTTTTCCAGCTCACAGGCAACATTCCCTTCATAAGTAAAACCTTCCAGGGGTGGGTCACATTTCAGAGCTGAAGCAAGGAATGGGATTCTTAAGAACATAAATGAGCCCTTCTAGCTCAGGCCAAAAGTACAGCTAGATCCAACATCCTCTTCTCAACAGTCCTCCACCAGATGCCTATAGGGAGCTTGAAAGCAGGATGTGAGGGGAACAGTGCTGTCCCCATGTGCAATTCCCAACAACTGTTTCTCGGAGGAACGCACCCGTGATGGTTGAGGTAAAACATAACCATTGCAGCTACTAGCCATTAGTAGATTGTATACCAGCCGCACAGAAGCCAAGTAGTTTCCACAGACGTACACACGGCACCAAACAGGCAGGCAAAAGGCATCATTGCAGCTCAAGACACACCGCAGCCATGCAAAAAGTTAGAAGGGCCCAGTTCCTTTTTTTACTTTTCACCCTGGGAAGCAGTGGTGGACCTTGGCGTCTCAAATTCCAGTGCCTGCCTCTGCCTCTCACCTTCCATTCTACAACACACCTGCAGCACCCTTGAGGCTCTGCATTCAGTGCAACGGAACAGCTCATGCACCATTCAATCCACCTCTGATGAAATATGGTAGACTTGCCTCGATTGCAGGTTCTTAAACAGAGGTTGGGTGGCCCTCTGCTATGATTCCTGCATTGCAGGACTGGATTCCCCTTGGGATCCCTCCCAACTCTCCAAGTCTACAAATCCCCAGCAGCAAACTCATGGAGAGGCTCTCACACATTAGGAAATTGTCCTGTGTATGTGTGTGGCAGTTGCTCTGGGATCCCGGATGATTCGCGTCCCAATGCATTCATTTGTTGTTGCACCCCAATAGCAATGTTGGAAGATGCCTTATAGGCCATGAGTCCATCTAGCTCAGGGTCTCTGCCTGTTTTTGGACTACAGCTCCCATCTTCCCTGACCACTGGTTCTGCTAGCTAGGTGCTGATGGGAGCTGTACTCAAAAAACAACTGGAGACGCAAGTTTGGGAAACACTGGTTTAGAGAAAAGGTGAATAATAAGAGGTGATAGAGGTGTCGTTCATAACACTAGAACTTGAGGACATGCAATGAAGCTGAATGTTGGAAGATTCAGAACGGGCGAAATAAAGTCCTTCTTTGCTCTGCAAACTATGGAATTCTCTCCAGAAGAGGCTAGTGATGGCCAACAACTTCATTGACTTTGAAAGACAATCAGACAAATTCATGGAGGAGAAGGTCATCAACGACTGCTAACCACAATGAGTATATTCTACATCCAGAGGTAGAGTATTATACATATTATATACTGAATCAGACCACTGGGCCATCAAACTGAGCATTGTCTGCACTTACTGGCAGTGTCTCTCCAGGGTTCCAGGCAGAGGTGTCTCTCTGGCTCATGTGGAGATGCCAGAATTTGCAGCTGGATATATATATAATACCAGTTGTTGGGAATCACAAGTGGGGAGAATGCTGTTGACCTCAGGTTTAACTTGTGCGCTTCCTGTGGATAACTCGTTGCCCACTGTGAGAACAGAATGCTGAATTAAATGGGTATCTCCCAAAGTTTGGGAAACCCTGATCTGGCTACACACTGTGGGTGCTGCCTGGCAGTGGCCCTCCAAGGTTTTTGGCAGGGCTTTCTCCCGGCCCTACCTACAGATGCTGGAGATCAGACCTTCTGCACGCAAACCGAGGCACAAACCCAATGACCCTCAAATGTGCTCCGTTCAGGACTAACTGCTCTAAGGTACCTAGCAGCAGTCCTGCACGTGCACCGTCTTCCAGTTCGCTAAGAAACGGGAAGACTCTTAAATGCCTTCAGAGTCTCGTGGCGGTGGCTGCTTTACTTAGTATCTTCAAAGCTTTGTGACCTAGAAAGGAGATGTACTGCATGAATGAGACTCACGGAGTCTGGGGAGCGCAAAGCGTCACTGTGCTATTTATACCTATAGGCGGAGGGGAAAAGTGGAGAGGGTAATATCTTTATACTCCATTTAACAGAAGCCTCATATTTGTTCCATGCAAGGCTAAGAGGGATTATCATCTTGTGTGTGTGTGTGTGTGTGTGTGTGTGTGTGTGTGTGCGCGCGCGCACACACACACACACAGTACAAAGACACCACAGATGCTGGCCACAGCTCTATTTCCTCACTTGTGGCAAAGGTCACGGACCTGTTTAGTTCCCAGGAAGGGTCTCAGTGCAGTGGCAGAGAACATGCCTTGCCTACAAATGTCCCAGCTGCAAATTCTGGCATCTCCACAAAAGGAGACACCTCTGCCTGGAACCCTGGAGAGACACTGTCAGTAAGTGCAGACAATGCTCAGTTTGATGGCCCAGTGGTCTGCTTCAGTAGAAGGCAGCTTCCCACACTCCAGCAACCAGAGAGGTGCCAAAATCAGTAGAGACTACTGTTGCCTGAACCAGAAGCCTTGATCGACCTGCCTACTGGCGACGGCCAATGGTCAGCCTGGGTGGGAAGAGCCATTCTGATACTGGCTCCAACCTGCAGGCATCTGGGCACTGAGCTGTGGGATTCCTGCTCCAGTCCTGGCACTACCTGAAAATAAGGTTGGCCACCAATGTGAGAACGTAACAGGAGCCATGTTGAGATCAGAGCAGATGCTCATTGAGTTCAGCATCCTGTTCTCATGGTGGCCAACAAGAAGCTAAATGCAACAGTGCTCTCCTCACCTGTAATTCCCAGCAACTGATATTATCCACGGTCACCCCTCCTTGGTGACACTGTGTTTCTAGCCCAGAGATGCCTCCACTGCCATCTTCTGTTCCACAGCATGTTCTCGAGCTCCGGCAGCCAACAGGAGAGGTTCCAACCTCTTCAGCCAGCTGAAGGATTCAAACATGCCCGCCTGCAATTTGGACCAATCGCAGGCGGGCTTGAAGGCGTGGCCACTGGAGTGGGCGGGCAGGCCTGAGGCAGGTTCCTGGGGAGTCTTCACTCGGGTCTTCTCGGGAACAAAAGCTGGCCCAGCCTTTATCCGAGACTGCGGTCAGCTTCAGATCTCCCTCGCCCATTCCCATAAACCATTTATGATGTTTATAATGTTCTGCTCTGTAATTATGCTGTATCTTGGTGGACGCTGCTATGGTTCTTACGGTCACCATATTCAGGCCAGGGAGTATTCCCCCCCCCCATCAGATGAATTGGGCCTGTCTGAGGGTTCCGCCTACCTCATATCAATCATGACAACTTTGGTGGATACGGCATTGGGTAAGCTCTTAGCCTTCGGTGAAAGGGAAAACCTTTGTTTCCATCTCCTTGGTGGTGAGGGAACCAATTAAAGGGATCCATGGGGAGGTGCTTCTGTTCACATGGAGGCTGAGGGCCATAGCACCCCCTTGATATGGCAAGTCTGTGGGGGTTGCATTTATCTGATGTACATTGCAAGTCCGTTATCCCTCCAGCACATGGGCTGCAGGAGAGGGTGGCTACCACAATGCTAAGCCAAACTCACTTACATCTAAATAAAAAAATTCCTTCCAGTAGCACCTTAGAGACCAACTAAGTTTGTTATTGGTATGAGCTACAAACTTAGTTGGTCTCTAAGGTGCTACTGGAAGGAATTTTTTTACTTTTGTTTCAACTACGGCAGACCAACACGGCTACCTACCTGTCACTTGTATCTGTAATCAATAAAGTTCTGGCCTGATTTTAACCCTACTAGATGTTGCCTGTGGTCCTCAGTTTCACCATTGTGGCCTGATAGGGGCAGGTCCACAGTGTCTGGGCATGTAAGCAGAGGCACATCAGCTTTGAGAGTGGAGGCAGAACATCGCCACCGCGAGAAGATTTCCTGAGCAGCCTTGTGGAATACTGCACTCGAGTATGATTCCTGCTACTGCAGGAAGAGAAGATGTTACTAAGTTTGAGGAAGAAAACAGATTATGGGAGATGGGGGGAATAAAACCCCAGAAGTCAAAACTCAAAACACGAAGCCCAAATAGCAAGATAATTCACTTATTTATCGGAACATTAGTTCACACAGCTGTGACTCTGCTCTCCAGATCTTCTGCAGAAAACATGGGCAGGAAGAAGCCAGTCAAGGGACCCCGACGCACAAGCACACAGCCTACAACATGTTAAGGAGCCAAGGGAGCTGTTTTGGCCCCACTCCCCAGGAAAAAACACGGCCACATGCAAAACCAATTATCAGCATTGCCTTTCTGAGCCTCTGAATCTGAGTGGACATGGCCTTCAGATCCCCTCGTGTCGCGACTGTTTGCATGAGAACTCTTAAAACGCACCAGCACTTTGTCATGGTGAAAATAAAAAAAAAAGGTGGGGGAGAGTGGAAGACATTTGTTTTCTGTATCAGTTGTCATCAGGAAAGCGTTTCTCCTGGTTTGTGGAACTGAAAATCTCATTGCTTGGTTTGGCTCCAGATATCTTTCCCCTTGTACTTGCTACTGGCTTTCAAGCAGCAATTGCTTTTAATGGACCAGACTATTGCTACTTAAAAAAAAAAAAAAACAGAATGGGGAAACAGAGGAATCTTGAAACTTGCAACCCTTGCTTTCAAGTGAACGCTTCCCTAGGCTAGCAGCTCTTTTCTGGGCCAATTTTGTTAATAATATTATTACTCTGTGTATTTATTTTTGTGTTATTATAAGGTGTGGCTGTATTTGGAGTTTTAAATTGTATTTTATTACCCTTCAGTCTTCGAAATCAGCCAGGCGTCAGGCACATTTTGCAACTGCTGCGGGTCCAATTGCAGCCACGTGGAGATGCCGGGTTGGCGACTGGCGAAAGCAAAATGTCACTTAGAGAAGGATCCGAAATATTTTTCCTTGAAGCTTGAATAAGTTTTATTCTGGATTGTTTTATTTTGTGTTTTAACGTGTTGCAAAGTGGTTTGAGATTTGTTCTTTAAAATATAGAGTGGTGTAGAAATGAACATAAAGTCATACCTTGGTTGTCAAACAGAATCTGTTCCAGAAGCCTGTTCAACACCCAAAAACGTTCGACAACCAAGGCATGGCTTCCGATTGGCTGCAGGAGCTTCCAAAGAATGGCTTCCAAAGAACGTTTGCAAACCAGAACACTCACTTCCGGGTTTGCGGCATTCAGGAGCCAAAAGGTTCGAGTTGCAAAGCGTTTGGGATCCAAGGTACGACTCTAACAACAACAACAACAGCAACATCCCATGGGGGACGGACAGCATGCATGACTTAGTGTGGACTACTTTATGTACAAACTGGTTGGACTTAACCTAACTCATGGAGCAGCTGTGAGGAAAATAATAGGAAGGTAAAGAGCCACAAGTCGGGATGCGGGTGGCGCTGTGGGTTAAACCACAGAACCTAGGACTTGCCGATCAGAAGGTCGGCAGTTTGAATCCCCATGACGGGGTGAGCTCCCGTTGCTCGGTCCCTACTCCTGCCAAGCATGTCAAAGTGCAAGTAGATAAATAGGTACCACTCCGGCGGAAAGGTAAACGGTGTTTCCGTGCGCTGCTCTGATTCTCCAGAAGCGGCTTAGTCATGCTGGCCACATGACCCAGAAGCTGTACGCCGGCTCCCTCGGCCAGTAAAGCGAGATGACGCCGCAACCCCAGAATCGGTCATGACTGGACCTAATGGTCAGGGGTCCCCTTTACCTTTACCTTTACCTTTACCTTTACCTTTAGAGAGCCACAAACATACCTTGAACTCCTTAGAAAACCACACATGCCACCTTGGGAAAGCCTGCAGCTCAGTGATAGAGCATGTGGTTTGCATGCGGAAGGTCCCATGTTCAATCCCAGCATCTTTAGGTAGGGCTGGGAAGCACTTCCTGTCTGAAACCCTGGAGAGTCACCACCAGTCAGTGTAGACAATATTGAGACAATATTCAGCAGACATTTTCAGCAGAGGGCCAGTCCACTGTCCCTCAGACCTTGTGAGGGGGCCAGACTATATTTTGGGGAAAGATGATGCAAGAGCACCACAAGCCCCAGTGGCTGCTTACCTGTGTCTTGCGAGCGGCAGGGGCTGGTGGTGGGACGCTGAGCAGTGCGTGAAAGGGCTCCAGAGAGGGGCTGCTGAAAATGGCGGCCGCTCAAGCGCTGCTGCTGGCACCAACAAAGCCCAGCCCCCTTTCTCCTCTAGGCAGGTCAGGGAGAAGCCAGGAGGAGGGAGGGAGGAGGCGCTGGTGCCACCATGTGTGGGAGAAGGAAAGAACGTGCGTGCTGGCGATCCACATGGTGATTCCCAGACCATCCGGGGGCCAGATCCAGAAGGCAATTGGGCCTGATCCAGCCCACGGGCCTTAGTTTGCCTACTCATGAGCTAGATTATCTGACTCAGTGCAAGTCAACCTCCTATGTGGGATCTCAATGTAGTAATTAATTCAATAAGCACCATGATTGCAGGGTCCTGCTTCTTTTGGCATGACTCTCTGCTTTTGTGGGATTTTACAACACTAGAACAACAACACTGGGAACAAATGGCCTCTGTCCAGAAGGAAGTCTCACAATTAAAACCTTATTTCATTGTTTTGCCGAACAGTAACTTTCATCAATAAGTACCAGCTCTGACGCATCTACTCACAAATTGCTTTCCCAATCGAAAGAACTACACCAAGTAGCTACCCCCATCTAAAAAAGAGGGGAGGAACACTCCTTAACAATATACCTCAGCACAGCTAAAATACTCCATTAAAAATATCTGAACACCAATTAAAATAGGAACACAAGAACCTCAGCTTTGCTATTCATTAAGAAAACTAATCCAACTTCACATGAGCACCAGGGAACAAAGCTGAGTCCAGGATCTAGCTCTACACAGACTACACCTGAGAAAGCTAACACAGTATCCTATAGCTTTGTTGAACTTCAGCTCCCATCATCTCTGGCTATGCTGAGACTAATGGGAGTTGGGGTCTGACAATGTCTAAAGCTGGGTCTACCCCAGCTTACCCCAACCTGGTGCCCCCTCCAGATTTGGGGGGGGGGGTTGCAACTCTTATCAGCCCCAGCCAACGTGTCAGGGAAGATGGGATCTATAGGTCAACAACATCTGCATGCTATCAGGCTGTGGTCTATACAGTGCTGTCACAGGTGATCTATGGGTTCCAATAATTTCTTTCCTGAATTGGATGGGGTTTAATCCAGGATCTTGCAAGTTCCCCATTCCCCCGCCAGCATGATACAAAGCTGTCTCACTGAAGTACAGCAATACTCTATTCAGACAGTGGGACTTCCTCTGTGATTTCTAGGACAGTAGGGGGAAACTCAAAATACTACATGCTCAGACTATGGAAGGGGGGGGGGAATTGGTTCAGTTTGCCTTTAAATGTGAATATAAAATCCACTTTCCCAAAAAACTTGAGAATCTAGACATGGCCATCTTTCAAAATCCAGACTTACCCGAATCTTGTGATGGAGTTCTCCAAACAATAAATGTTTACAGAAGTGCATATATTAAATTAGCACATAAAAATTAGCAGAACTAGTGAAAAATTAGCAGAACTAGTGAAAATAACATACAAAATACATTGTGTTAGGAAAAATGGACTGCAAAACATGTGTACATTTGTGAAAACTACATTAAAAATTGGATAATTTTGCACTCAAATGCTGGTGAATTTTCACGAAGATGTTATAAGAAAAAAGAACAAGTAATTCATAAAATGTATCAGGAATCTGGAGAATAGAATAAAAGGCTGGAAGGAAGAAATAACTGGGAAAGCAAAATTTAACAGATCCTTCCATCTCTAGAGTCTGGACATATCCTGGCTTACTCTGCTGCTCATATTATTATTTTTATTAATCCCATGGTATGCCCAGATAGTTCATTTTTAACAATAGCAACCATAGCTTTTCGATGCAAGGCTAGAAGGTCTGGTACCATGGGTACAGCGAATCTGCAGTTCTTCCTACCATGGAAGCCCGTGGTCCTCTGGGACACTGTTTGCAAGCCAGGTACTCTAGGAAGCAAGCCTAGCCCGGCTGGCCTCCCGTGCCGTCATTTGCATCTCCAAGCAGAGCAGCATTAAACAAAAAGAGAACCATCAGAGTGGCACTCATCTTATGAAACGGAAACAGCAGAATGTGGCAATCCTGCTCTGTTACTAAGAGAGTTTATGAGGAACGCTGAAAAATTCTCAAGGAACTTACTGAGCCCCATGTAATAATTAACCAAGCGGTATCTTTATTGCTCAGAAAGAAACAAGGCTTCAAATCTGAGTTTATTTTAAAAATATTAACAGCCCCAACCTTAAGCCAAACACACAGTTTTCCAATCCAGCTCGTTATGTTTTATTCTCGGTTTCCATTACGTAGTAAATGCCATTCTTCCCAGCTCCACTTTCCATCTACCTTCAACATTTGTTTGTCCCAATCTAGCAGGAATACGCAACTCCTGTGCTTTCTGGAAGAAATGTTTCTGGGAGAAAGTAAGGAAGGCCTCATCCTCTCTCTTTTTTTGAACCTAAAACCCTACATCACAGAGGGAGAACTGGGACTTTGCATCATGAATAGCACATGAAGCCCTCAGAGATTACCAACGGTTAATAATAATAATAATAATAATAATAATAATTTATTTTAAATGGTTGGTAAACTCTGAGGGTTTCATGCGCTATTCATGATGCAGAGTCTGGAGACAAGCAGTAAAACCATGGCCATCACAACGATGTCCATTCTAGGGGTGCCTGGCTGGTCTCTGCCGAAGAAAATATGCTATACAAGAAACATACGTGATCTGACTTCCGCCCTTACACTCTGTAAATGTTCGAACCTGAATAACCACCAACAGATCTAAAAACTAGAACATGAGAAACACAGACCCTCCAAGTATCCTTATTTTCCAGAGACAGTCCTGGATTTACAGAAGCCATTCCAGTTTCTAATTTGATCCTGGAATGTCCCACTTTTCCTTAGGACATCCCTGTTTTCATCGGAGGAATGTTGGAGGGTATAGAGTTATGCAACCCTTGAGCCAAGGAGATAAGTAACAATACAACCTTTGGTAACTGAAGAAGTGTGCATGAACACGAAAGCTCATACCAATAACAAATTTATTTGGTTTCTAAGGTGCTACTGGAAGGAATTTTTTTATTTTGTTTCAATTACAGCAGATCAACATGGCTACCTGCCTGTATATACAACCTTTAGACTGCCAAGAAGGGGATATGGAGACCCTCCCCTTACAAGTACAGATGTAAGGTCATTAAGGCAGATGTTTAAGAGTGCTAGTTAACCTCTTTTCCTAGATGGACATGGGCTCAGTCCATATTTTCCACAAGTCTATGTATTAGTCCCATGCCCCTCACGCAAAGCTTTGCAACTAACACCAAAAAATACAAAAGATAAGGCAAAGATCCATAAGGTCTAGAGCCCTGGAAGCGCTGGGCTTCAGATTAAGAAAAAATAAATAGACACTCCTTGTTGAGGTTAAAAGGTAAGATACAAAATTCAAAGTACATAAATAAATCAGAATTGCCACCTTCCTTATAAAGAAAAGCACTTCTTGCCAAGGCAGCAATATGTCATTTGCCAGTGAGTGAATTATGGAGGGAGGGGTAGGGAAGTCTTCCACAAGCCTCACCCCATGCTGTACTATCCAAGTTTTGATCCAAAATATGTCCCCTGTAACCTTCTAACAAGCAGCAGCTAACAGGGCTCTCAGCATCCCCAGTGATCTTCATCAAGATCTTCCTAACCATCCACAGCAGCAGCTAATTCTCTGTACTGAAAACCATCAAGTTCAGAGCCCCTCCAGAGTAGAAGGAGGTTAGGCAAGTTTGCACCTGTAAAACTCTCGGTACTTAAAATCCCCATGCAAAGATGACTGCTATTATGATTACTAATGTTTACACTGCTATCAGACTACAATGGATGGATGCTGGAGGCAAGGAAGAGAGTTGAGTCAGGGTTCTCTGCATGCAGAAATTCAACAGGGGAAGGTTTTGTTGCTGTTTTTTAAGGGTGAGAGGTGCACTTACAAGGAAGTCTTCCCTTGTTAAATTGCTCTCTGTCATCCAGCAACAGGAACACTGCCAGAAGAGAAATGTGTCAACCTTAGAGATAAGCCCTTATCTCCAAGGGGAAGGAAGGGCAGCAATTCAGTGGGAGTACGTGCACTCTGTATGCGTTGGGTCCCAGGTCCAAACCCCTGGCATCTCCAGCTGGGGGCTTGGAAAGACCCCTGGCTAAAACCCCAGAGGGCCTTAGCCAATCAATGCAGAAACTGATGAACTAGGTGAGCCAATGGTCCAACTAGGAATAAAGGCTGCTTCCAATGTTGAGAGCAGGTGCAACATTTTGGCAAGTCCCTCCTCCCCACCTGAACTTTGCCACTCACTCACCTCTCAGTATCTAATCCTTCTATATCCCTACTTCCTCACAGAGACAATTCCTACAGCACCCACATTCTTCCTAGAGGCAATTCACCCACACCAAAGTTGCCGTTTGCACAAGCTTCTATGGCCAGTATTGTTACCATGCTCTGAAAACCTGACCTGCCACTGGGAGAGGTTCAGTTGGTGCATTTGCACCGCCAGGTCTGTCATGGACCATGGGGAGGAGGAAGAGGATCCCCACGAGGGGTTTAGCCAGGACTGGGACGCACAGGGGCAAGCTGGGGATGGGGAAGGAGAGGTTGGCGTAGGAAGTACTCACGGGGTGACGAAGGATGATAGGAGGATGGGGGTCAGTGCACAGGAACCAGTATAGCAGGGCCCATCGCCAGAGGGGTCCCTGTCTCCATGATCATGGTGGGCTCTGAGGCATAGGGAGCAGCAGATGAGGTGCTCCAGGAGGCTGAGGCAGGCAAGGACCCACAGCCCAGCTCCCTAGCTGGCCAGGTGGAGCTCACTAGTTCTGGGAGGAGGGCTTTGATTCCTCAGCTGGAGTAGGCTTGGAACAGGTGAGGGTCACCTGCCTCATCAAGCCCAGATGCTGCAATCGGCAGGCAAAGTCTAAAAGGACAGCAGAGCTGAGGTGCTGTGTCTGCTCAACTGCCCATGTTGATGGACCTCAGTTTGGATGCTCCAGAAACTCTGTAGGACTGTGCTTTGGTTTTGACTTCGGACACATGGATTGACCCTGGACTGGGGACTTGACATACTGACTTGCCACCAGATTGGCCAGGGGTTCAGGACAAGGTCGTTGCTGTACTCACCTGCAGGATATGGACCTTCACAAAGCAGAACAGCTCTCCCAACCACTCCCTGATTGGCAAAGCCCGGATGACCTCACAGAAGTGCAGCCTGCTCAGCGTATCACCAGAAGTCACGTTCCTGGTGTTGCCACCCACTTCAGGGGGGAAACTACTTCCCTTTGACTCTTGCATGCTTTTATCTCTTTCAAACCTTCCTCAGCACTCGTCTCCCAGCAGGCCTTGTTTCAATATTATTTCCAATGGCTCGTTTCCATTGTCCTGAAGTACACATTCCCTCGATCCACAGCAAGGTATGCCTTTCTTGGGAGCAGCTTTCTCTCTATTGTGCCGTGAGCCCAGGAAAGGGCTTTTTCTTGGGCAAGATCACTAAACTCCTGTCTATGTGCTTCAGCTGTGAGAACAGCAGGAGACACCTGAGGTGAAAACCTTAAAGGCTCTGGCCTTTGGAGAACCTGAAAACATACACACCGCCACTCCCACCACCGATTCAGAACTATTCTCCCAATCCGAGTCAGTAGACGTTCGCCCGGGACAACTGTGGCAACGCAAGAAGTGGGAGGGTATTTATACAGCAAAATGGTCGGCCTTGGAGAGATATTTCACAGGCTCAATCCGTAAATCACAACCGCCTGGGATTGCTTCCCACAGCAGGTTATAAAGGTGTTTCAGCGACCCGCCTCCCTTCCACAGCAACATTTGTTGACCTACCTTCCAACAGAAAAAAAGAGAGAGGGAGAGATCGGTCACCCCACAATCTCTTCTGCAGTTGACATAACTTCAATAGGAAGGCCATAAAATAGGCCCGCAGAGAGATAAGATAAGGCTCCCATGCAAACCAGGATGTTTTAAAACATATTGTTCTCTCCTCTTAAGCCAGGGCACTAAATAAATGAAGTGTCTGTTGATATTCTGCTATCAGGCGCTGATTTTCCCCGCCATATAAACATTCCTCTGGGTGTTGTGTAAGCTCCCAAGCTTCTTCCCGGGCAGGGGCTCTCCTTCATTTGCACTTGAAAGGGAACCAGCCTCTGGAGTTTAATCCCATCTCTGTGGGTTGGCTTCATGTAAATAAATAAATAAAGAGACAAAGGATGTGGTGTGCATTTCTTTGTTCAGTGGTCCAGAAAGATCCTTTGGCTTCTGAGCCAGGCAGGCAACAAGAACGGAATGTCGATGGCAGAGGTTCAAGGCCAAGTATCCCAACTTATTTATCGGTGCCACCACAGCCTCTCATCTCAGGGAACAAATGTCATCAAGAAACGTCTCTGAATCTGGCCCTCCGGCACTTTCTCCAGGCCACACACCCCTCACCAGTTCTGCTTCATGCCTTCCTTGAGTGTTTCTGCCTGGCTGGATGTGTCGTTGAACTTTTGCCACTGGCCCCACCCAACAATGCCAGGCGATACCCAGAAGGTTGCGCTGGGAAGTGAGATGGCTGGGAAAAGGTTCCTCAATCCTGCATTGCACCCAAGGCTGCTTAAAAACAAACTTCTGCTAGTGCAACTGATGAGTTGGCTTCATATTGCTCAACCACAGACCCTCCAAGTGTCCCTATTTTCCAGGGACAGCCCCAGATTTAAAGAAGCCTTCCCAGTTTCTGATTTGATCCTGCTTTTCCTTAGGATGTCCCTGTTTTCATCAGAGTAATGTTGGAGGGTATGGAGTTGTGGAACCCCAAAGCCAAGGATATAAGTAACTATACATCCTTTAGAAGACATCTGAAAGCAACCCTGTATTAAGTTTTTTAACGTTTAATGTTTTATTATGTTTTTATATATAATCTTCTCATGAGAAGAGAAGACTCCCTGGAAAAGACCCTGATGTTGGGAAAGATGGAGGGCACAAGGAGAAGGGGACGGCAGAGGATGAGATGGTTGGATAGTGTCTTCGAAGCTACAAACATGAGTCTGACCAAACTGCGGGAGGCAGTGGAAGACAGGAGTGCCTGGCGTGCTCTGGTCCATGGGGTCATGAAGAGTCGGACACGACTAAATGACTAAACAACAACAACAAATGTTTATATATATATTGGAAGCTGCCCAGAGTGTCTGGGACAACCCAGTCAGATGGCTAGGGTATTATTATTATTATTATTATTATTATTATTATTATTATTAGGCATCGCTATTTTCACTGGAGAATTGTTGGGAGGGCATGCAACTATAATTCCCACTCTACACTAGCACAACAGCTCTTTTGCTGGCAGTCAGGGAATGTTAATTCTGGGTCTGGGATTTGAATTCCTGCTCATCTGTGAACCTCACTGGGTGACCTGGGGCCACTGACAGCTTCTCAGGCTAACCTACATCACAGGGTTGCCTTGAGGATAAAAGTGGGAGAGGCAAAAGCATAAGTTGTAGTCAACTCATGTTGACTTAGAGTCAACCCATTGAAATTACTGGCCATTCATTTCAGTGCCGGTCCACTGTGAGTCAACATGGCTTTGAATACATCCTCCACGAATACCACCTTGAGCTCCTTCATTGTTTAATGAAATAAATAACCAAATGTTAAGAACATAGGATTTTGCCCATCTCGTCCAACATCCTGTTCTCACAGTGGCCAACCACTTTGGGAAACTTGCAAGCAGAATTTGAACACAAGAGCACTCACCCCACCTGCAGTTTCCAGAAACTGGCATTCAGAAGCATTGCAGTCTCTTAACTTTTGAGGGCAGAGCCTAGCACCATGGCTAGTAGCCATCAATGGCCTTCTCCTCCATGAAGGCCTTGTCACAGAATAGGCAAGACACATCAAAGCACTTTTATAGGGTGGCAACTGGTTTTTTCATGGCTTAGCTGGAGTTTAAACTGGAAGGAACACACAAGGTCCTGGAGGATCAAGGAAACCCATGAATGGCATCAAGTGACTTGACACCATGTGCAAGTTTGATCTCAGGGTTTTTGGATAGAGCTCCACATTGGGCAAAAAGGATTCCTGCATTACAAGGGGACTAGATGATGTTTGCGGTCCCTTCCAACTCTACAACTCTATGTTTCTGCAGAGAAAGTCGCTGTTAAGCCACTGCCCCATTCCCATTTTGTATTCTAAGCACACACCCAAAAAAACAGCCATGAAAACTTCAGCCTTTCCTTAAAAACAACAACAAACAAACAGAGTATTAGGAGCTGGGATGGAAAAAGAAGAGACACTCTCACAGCAAAAGGTCAGAACAGGCATTTAGAAAACACCCTCCCCCCCCCCCTTCTGCTTTTCATGGAAGAAATACAACAAGGGATGAAACCTGAATCTCTCAGTTTTGTCAGCAAGGCTGCAATCCCATGCCTGCTTACCTCGCAGCAAGTCTCACAGGAGTAAATGGGGCTTACTTCTGAGTAAACATGCTGCACTGCATGATATAAACTGGTTGCGCATTACCGTTTACTCTGGCTCCAGTACACTTCCTCGGACGGCTTCTGAATCAGTGTACACACAGCATGACCTATCATGCAGTTAAGCTGAGGTGTTGAAATTTCATACAGCTACTGCACATGCGTGGATGACAACGCATGCACGGGTAACAGCTTCATGAATTGGAACCGCAATCTCTTCCTCTTTTTCTCGGCACACAGTTCGGGAGTAAACTAGAATACACCTGATCTGGACTTTTGTAAGGAAGAGCGGTTACGGTATACCAGCATGGTTTAATTTTAATTTTTATTGAAAGACAAGTTACAAAACGTGGCTCTAGGACACGAGGATTAGGAAAAAAAGAGAGGGTAGGAGTAAAAAAAACAAAAAAACAAGAGGATAAAACAGCTTAGGCGAGACTTTACTGTACTAAAAGCAAAAGGCAATAAAAAAAGTCTCTTTTATTCAATTATCCATCCTTAGAAAGGCATCCACGAAGCATCGCGTGTCGCCAGCATACCAAAAAAATGAAAAGCCATTTATCCCAGACAGCTGCGAAGCAAGGAAACCGTATACTAAAAACCACTATCCTTGCAATGATTATTCTTCACTTCTCGGTGCCCTGTGGGAGGTAAGATGGCCAAGTGCATACCTGATTTAAAGGATGCACTATCTATCTCCTGCACTGACACCAGATATCTTGATTTCGGCCTGTGCTCCAAGTCCAACTGAGCTTGCAACGCAGCTGAGTTCCTCAGCAGGAGATGAGCAGTGGTGCAAAGCGCAGACTAATTAAGTTGCAAATAGATCAGCGCCCTTCCCCCTTTTTTTCTGATTTTCAAAAGTGGGCAGGTACACTTGAGGCACCACATGGCCGGTTGAGGTGAGCGGACTTCTGGGATGCTGTTACAGCAAGATGCTTTGTTTATAGAGAACAAGGTTTTTTTGCCCACCTATCGAACTGGCTGCCTCTTTTAGGAATCAGAGAGAGATGAGACGAGCAAGGCAGGATGCCCAGTGCTGCCTAGACAATACCTTTACTTGGTGCTGTGATTATTTTTGAGATAGGAAGTCCAGGAATGGACTGCTCCAAAGGGAAAACTGGAAAAATCAAGGGACCTAGTCAAGGCTTGGGGTGTGTGTGCCCATTTTCAGTCAATTTGCCACCGTGGACTGGTGCCTCTTTGCTTAGAGATAACATAGTTGATATATGGAGATTGCATCTCTAGGTGTCAAGACAATCCAGTTCAACATTGTAGAAGCCAGAAAGGCGTAGTGCCAGGCTATTTTTGTTGCAGTTGTATGTTTTCAACAGATGATATACATATGTAGGTACAGTCATACCTCATGTTATGTCCGCTTCATGTTACGTTCTTTCAGGTTATGTCCCGCAGCGACCCAGAAGTACCAGAAAGGGTTACTTCCGGGTTTCGCCACTCGCGCATGCGCAGAAGCACAAAATGACGTCACACACATGCACAGAAGCAGCGAATCACAACCCGCGCATGTGCAGACGCACCGCTGTGGGTTGCACTCTTTTCATGTTGCAAACGGGCCTCTGGAATGGATCCCGTTCGCAACCAGAGGTACCACTGTATAGTTTTAATTCTATTGATGCTTAATTTTGTGTTTAATGATCATTTCCCCTTCCCCCAATGTTTTTTAGCTGTTCTTATTTTATCTGTAAGCTGCCTTGAGACCCTGTCAGGGGAAAAGGTGGGAAATGAATTAACTAATAAATAAATAAATCCCCTTTACAAATATTTGTACTTTATATATTTATATAAAAACGCATGCTTATTCTACTGCTTGTTTTGTAAATCAGCCTGACCTGAAAACTGACCTTCCTTTTTAAAAAGTGATATATGTATGTGTGTTTTTGTGTTTGTGTGTGTTTGTGCACACACAAACACACACACACACACAATATTTTAAAAGGGAAAGCAATGGCATTTCAAAACCGCTCTGCATTTTTAACCCACTCAACAATTAGTCTGGCCCTGTTACTGTTTATCTCAGAGCCGGGCATGGAAATTTCCTGGAACGTGATGTCTGCCGTGCCCGTTAGAGGGGAATGGCTGGGAACATTTGTTTGGTGACATATGGTATTCAGATGAACCACTGACAGAGAACAGAAAGGCCCTCTGGGGCCTCCAGAGGAGCACACGGCTCACACAGCTTTCCTGGCATCACTGTCCACTCGGTTTTCCTTCTCGCATGGTCCCATGCCGACACGCACAAGGGCCTGCTCACCACTTCGAGAGCCGTGAGCCCAAGGGGGGCCAAGTCGGTGGGATGACCGAAGGAGAGTGGGTGCAGCAGCAGAGTCCGCCCAAACCACCACCACCCTTATCCCTTTGCGTGCAGTTTAGTTCGCCGTACTCTGTGTCCTCTGATCTGATGCAAATTGCCGCTAGAGGAATACTCCACGCACAGCAGTTGCCTTTCCAAATAAAGCAGCAATTAAAAAAAATGATAACATCAAAGCAATGCCAGGAGGCAGGCTAATGCTCCAAAGTTGCAGTTATTTAACAGTTCCGGTTGCAACCGCCGCATTGTTCTCTTACAAAGAGACGTCATAGGGCCCAGAACTACTTGCTCTCTGGTGCATTTTGCTTCCAACTACAATACGGAGAATCCCAGGCGTGAGCGGCAGGTCCCAAGTGCGTACGCTGAAGTGCGTACAGTATCATGCAAAACTGCTTAGAAACAAGGGGGGGAGGGCATCCAGAAATCCACCTTGTCCGAATTTAATTGCAAGAGTTAACATTTTGCTCCCGGCACAAGAGGTGGACTTCCTCACAGCTGGAGCATTGTTTTTCCGCAATCAGCTGGGATTCAAAGGGAGCTTCTTTGTGACGCGCTGCTATATTATTATCCAGAGATGCCCTTCCCCCAGGCCAACGTCCTCCTATATAACATATAATCACCAATAAGATCCATGCAACAAAAGGGCCCTTTTTAATGCTAATTGAAAGCCTCCGGTTTGCAGCTCTATCCCACTCCCGTTTTTCGCTTCTTGTTGCTGCAGGATGGGTGGCGAGTGACGAACGCCCTCCCTGAACTGCCCCTCAGAACAAGCACTCTTGCAAAATACAGTGGTACCTCGGGTTAAGTACTTAATTCGTTCCAGAGGTCCGTTCTTAACCTGAAGCACCACTTTAGCTAATGGGGCCTCCTGCTGCCGCCACGCCGCTGGAGCCCGATTCCTGTTCTTATCCTGAAGCAAAGTTCTTAACCTGAAGCACTATTTCTGGGTTAGCAGAGTCTGTAACCTGAAGCGTATGTAACCCAGGGTACCACTGTAGATAAAAATAAAAACCGCCTTGATATTACTTAGCTCACCGGAGGTGGAACGATGGAATTTAATTACAGGCACCCCCCAATTTGCACGGGGGTTGCATTCTGGGTCATTGCGCGACGCCAGAGCATGCCTAAGTCTGCTTTGCCCCACCTCATTCTGCCCACTTCCAAGTCACCACAATGCGCACATGCGCAATTGTGCGCCAATTGGACGTCTGCAAATTGGTTGTTGCCTATACTGGTTTCTTTTTACCACCCCAAAGCATATGCATGCATACATACATACACACCACAAACACACCTATTTTAAAGAATACACTGTTTTGAGCAATACACAGACACCAAAGGAAGGCATTCACCAACATGCTCAACTTGTCATTGTGTCACCCCTGACATCCTGGTTACTACTATGGCAGGGCGGGGAGTCGTATTTAGATGGATGCGAGCAAAAATCTCCTTACATTCTCTAAATGTATTGTTACACGGAACCCCTATTTCCATGAGCGGTGCAAAGATTCCAGGAGTTGCAGGCACACTTACTAGAGCCTGTGTTCGCTTTGGGAACAATGAGGCACAACAGAGACCGCAGTGTTTTTATGATGTATGGTTTTATGCATATACCCAAACTGTACCTAGATGGAGGGGCTGCAGAGCATGAGCATCCAAGAAGGTCTGGCTTTCCCCATAAAGGCAGCACTGAATTCAAAGGACAGCAGAAAGCCATCCTCTGTGTCTCTTGGTTTCAGCTTGTTACTCCCGGCTCAAGTGGAGCTCTACCCATCTTCTTCATTGCTAACAGACTCCAAGGACCTCCTCCCAGCCTATGTCATCCAAAGTTGAATCCCTAAACCACGGCCTTTGCCTCTGCCCAATAGGGCCCCCACTTCCTCTTGCCTGGCGGCCTTGCCCTCTGATGGTTTCCTTGATGTGCCATTACTGGCCTTTGTCCCCTGCTAATGGCCCGTCCAGCTAGCTCTGCCTAAATCCAGGGGGTTTCTGTGTTTCTATCTTTTTATTTTTACACACACACACACACTCCACACAATGGGGAGCAAAATCACTTCTCCAGAGCAACCTCCTACTGGTCCAAGTGGGAACAGGTGCAAGTGTAAGCAGGGAGGATATTGAACAATTGATTGTCTGCCATTGTCTCTGCAGACACTGGGGCTGCTTGACATAATTGCAAAGAACAGTGAATAGAGCAAGTCCCTCTTTTATCAATGATTTAAAATTAACACAGCCATTGTGGAAAAGAGGAGCGCTTTCCCCCCCCCAAGCCACTCTCAGCCACCCCACTCAGCTTCAAATCCGGCTGTGCTAAAGAGAAGGCAGAATTGCTATTGCCACACTATGTAAAGTTACAACAGAAAACCAGAAGTAAGTAAGTAAATGCATGCAGCTACAGTTGGTCAGTTTTGCCATTTTCAAGTGTTGTCAGTGAAGTTTTCAAGCTTTTAGGGTGGGAGGGAAAACGCAATGGCAAATTACCTCCTAGCTTTGCTTGTTGCCTCTGATAGTTCTGCAGCCCTTTTTTTTTTTTTTTTGGAGGGGTCTTAGCACAGTGGTTAGAGCATCTGCTTTGCATGGAGAAGGACACGGGTTCTAATGCTGGCACCTCCAAGCAGGACTAGGAGAGATTCCCAGTGTGAAACCTTGGAGAGTCGCTGCCAGTCAGTGTAGACAATACTAAGCTAAATGGACCAAGGATCTGACTTAATATAAGGTGGCTTCCTATGTTCCTACCAGCAGCTTTTTTAAAAGAAAAAGGAAAAAAAAATACTGTAAAGACATACCGTCTTTTTCGCTCTATAAGACGCACCAGACCACAAGACGCACCTAGGTTTTGGAGGAGGAAAACAAGAAAAAAAATATTCTGAATCTCAGAAGCCAGAACAGCAAGAGGGATCTCTGCGCAGTGAAAGCAGCAATCACTCTTGCTGTTCTGGCTTCTGGGATAGCTGCGCAGCCTGCATTCGCTCCATAAGACGCACACACATTTCCCCTTACTTTTTAGGAGGGAAAAAGTGAGTCTCAGAGAGCAAAAAATACGGTAGGTTTTGGTTAATCTTCTTGTTCCTGTTCTTGTTCTACAAAGAACAAAGATGGAGATTCTGGCGGGGCACAGAAGTATTTTTTTCACCGCATGTTTACAGCATTCCGAGGAATCTGTTTCAAGAACAGAGAATGTGTGTTAAAATGCACACGCTCTTCCATCACAGTCGGAATGTCTATCTGTCGTCTAAAACTTCTTTTAATTTGGGTCATACTTCTTAAAATCAGTAAAAGATGCAACTCCCCCCCCCCTTCCCAAGCTTTCAAAAAGATATTTTGAGACTTGCCGACGGCTTCATCAGTCAGCCTCAGTTCCATCCTATTTTTCCTTTTGAAAAAAATGGGGGGGGGGGCAGGGAACATCAACAACACCCTACCCCTAAGGGGGTGAATGAGATAAGAATTGCAAAGTACTTTGAGCATTAAACATACCCTGTGAAAAATGATAAACAACAACACTGCTGCTATGAGACCGCCACTCACTGGCCAGTTTTTCGCATTCGGCGCTCAACTGGTCCAACATCTTTAAAAGATTATTCCCACCGTTGCTTTTGGGCAGTGTGCAAAGAGAAGCCCTACCATGCAGTAGGGTTTAAAACAACAACAACTGGTGTGCAGTTTTCACTACGATTTCTGGTTATCATCTCACAGCGATCCACTTCTCAGCCAAGAAACGACCTTGTCCTCCTGTCTCTCTAAGTAGGGTTGTAAAACTACAACTCGGCGACTCGGCCTTTAAATGCACAGAAGGTGCACCCGCTCCAACCCTGGAATTTTTGTTCGTATGGTACACCTGAAAGCCCTGCTCCCTATAACACCAGTGAAAGCAGACAGGGGCATACAAAAAGGGTTGGGTGCAAGGCGGGAGAGCTGTTTCATCACCTGCTCCATCAATAGGTCCTCTGGCCTAAGCTTTGCTGGGCGGTGTGTGCTGCCTCGCAGTGAGCTCTTACGGAGCCAGACTCTCTTTGCCTAGCATGCAAGCAGAACTCAACTTGACAGCAACAAGCAAAAGGGAGAAATGAGTGAAGGGAGAAGCAGGAACTAACTCAAGCCCAGGAACGGCAACATCAAAGGCTGTCAAGGAGGATGAGAGCCAGAGGGGAAAGCTGGAGGAGGTTGGGAGAGCCAGAGGCAATTGCTCTTGTTCATACAGAGATCTCATCACTTTTATTTTATTCCTTTTTATTCAGGCGGTTTCTATACCAGAACTGGGTAGGTGTTTCATCCCTATAGGGAACCAAAGTAAAAGGGCCAGGGAAGAGGGATGGAGGGGGAGGTCCAACCCTCAACCAGCCTATATCTCGCCCTAAAAGCACGAAGAAGCAAATTAGGAAAGAAGCAGAATTATCCAAAAGGAGTTGCCTCCGATCGTCTTCAGGAAACAAATAGCAGCAAATAGTTAAATACCAAAGGATGCAACAAGTAACCAGGGGAGGGGAAGAGGAGTTTAACTGCAGTTCACATAAAAACAGAAAAATTCAATGACGAACTGTTTTGAATACGCACACCAACGTATTTTGAAAACAGGGCAATTTCTCATTCTCAAGCTCTCCTCTCAGTAATTAAGACGTGCCTGTTCAAAGGTCTGGTGCATAATGGGTGTCTCAATGTGGGTGCAGATTGTCTGGTTGGAAACTCAATGAATGTGCCTCCTCCTTCTGATGGTCAATACATCTGTATGTTGAAACAACTCTGATGGTGCACTCCATTAAAAGGGAGGGTGGATTTGGACACCCCATGTCAGTTCAACCAACTCATAGGGCAATGGGGAGATTTCCCACCCTTTGGCATCTAGTGATTGACAGACTATTTCATGTGAGTCACCATCCGAAGAAACATTCTGGTGATCGGATAATCTTCCTGCAAAAAATGGGCACTTTTGGAACAATATGGCTCTCCAACTCCACCCAAAGAGAAAATGTGAATTGGGTCTCAAATGACTGGGCGATTCTATGATAATTGCATCCTGTGTGCGAGAGGCGTATAACACACAGGTCCATTCACACAGAGAAAAATGAAAGGTATATTTTAGAAATGAAGGGATATTCGTGCATCTAAGAAATGTACACAACCATCTTCGACACATGCAAAGGATTTTTTTGCAGCACAGTGGACAATGCTGGATTCAGGTGGACACCTTCCTTGATGCTCAGGTTGTCAAGAAAGGTGAAACTTTTAGGGCTAAAGGCAGAAGGCACTCCTTTCTCTAGCAGACAATTATACTCTATAGAAACTTTTCCTTTTTTTGAAAAGAGGTGTTAATCATTAGCAGTCAAGAGCTCCTGCAGCTTTGCAGTCACATCTTCAGCCACTGGACTCCTCCAGATCGTGACCAGCCATTCATCTTGATTTGCTTGGACAAAATGTATACAGAATCAATTTTATTGATCATCACCATCTGCTGAGTTGTTTGCAGGGAGTTTATACAATGACGAGCATTCCTCCTGCATTCTTCCTGATTTGCTTGTCAGATGCTTAGCCCATTAATCATTTGCTCATTCCACACTTTTCAATGCATTTCCTCATCACTTTCCTAACAGCAAAAAGTCTGTTTCTTTTTCAAAGTGGATCTGTTGCGCTAGGGCGACAAAGGGCTTGGAGACACTTCAAGCGCAAAAACCTACGTCTCCTGGTATGCACTTGAATCTCTCCCACAAAACTAGGGTGGACCGGAGATACCCTCTGGCATCTCTAGCTAGCAGAAGCGGAAAAGATATCCACTTGAGACCTTTAAAAATCCAAAAATGGGTAATACTGGACTAGATGGACCAATGGTTTGACTTCGTATAGTCATTGTTCCCACATGCAGCATAAAGCCAGGCTTCGAGGTACTAATCCTTCCCATTCACAGTTCATGTTTAAAAAAAAACACATTCAGGAATGAAATATAACAGAACACATTCACAGCTTTAACAGGAGCCATTAAATGAATGGGTTTGGCATGGCATTATGGGAACAACAATGGGGTTTGGATACAATCCCTAACTGTCCCAATGCAGAAAGGTAAAGAATGATAAAAAGAAAGGTGGGGGAACCATCCTAACTCCCGCTGGGCAATCTCATTTCCTCGACATCCCTACAAATAGAACCAAGTTCTTCTGGCACTAAATAGCTGTGTATTCTCCATAGCCAGGAGCCTCTCTCCAAAGGGAGATTAGCAACAGGAAGTAGTATAAAGGAGAAAAGGAAGCATCAGACTCAGTGGAAAGCCTTTAACACCCAATTAAGTTCTCCAGCTACACCCAGCAGAAAGGCAGGAGGGGGAAAGCCTTGCACTGTGTTCCAATCTGCCTCCCCAAGTTCAATTCCGAGAAATCTTCTGGAACATCAAGCAGCCCAGAGGACTCCTTTAAAATGAGATTGTACTATCATTCTACCGCCCTGACATTTCAAAGAGGGGAGGAGTAGGTTGCATTGGAAGACAGAGGGGAGATCGCGATTCCTATAAACAATTTGCCAGTGCTTTAACTTTATTTCTGGTGTGTAAAGGGCTTGACCCTTTCAGCTATAGGTAGGGGAGAAATTTGACTCATTTAACATTGAAGTTGCCTGTTTTGCCATTTTCAAAACAACATGTGAACTTAAAACACAGTCCTCCTATGAAACCTGAACTTCTCTGAATTTTGCAATGTAGTCTCCAGCCAAGTAATACATATAAAAATGCAGGTGCTAGGATGATGTATGTCTAGAAATGCAAATATTAGTGTAAACCACAGGAAGAAATGCTTTATATTCGGGAATACTGCTTACCAAAAAAAAAAAAAAATGTGACTATTATGCAAAACTGCATTAATGAAGAAAAGGACTGATCCATGCATGAGGTGAAGATTTCAGCAGGCTTCTGGAAAACAGCAACAAAATTACGAAAGGGAGAACCTCAAAACAGCACACAGAGGACTGAGCTTAGTCAAGTTGCCACAGAATGATGGCTGACTTCTGAGAGGAGGGGACAGAGAAATTGGGTGTCCCTGAAGAGGAGCACTCCACGCTGCAACATCTTCATGCCTTGTGTTCTACGTGTTCATGCTTTATGTGTATGTACCAAAAAGTGTCAACACCTCTCTCTCAGCTCCTGCTAACTACAGCAAGTTGGACAAGTTGTTTCCCGTGAAATATTGCTGGGAAGACAGCCATACAAGTGTCCCTCGCTATTTGCTTACCTTAACCAAGAGCTGTATAAAAGTAAAATGGGTGGTTGTTGGGGACTCATTCAGATTATCAGAGCTGTTAAATAAAGCCATAAACTCAGATCTAAAGTGCACGTTCTTACAAGCTGAGCCTCGTAAAATAAATAAAGGGATGCTTTCCAATCAGTGACTTTCTTCTTTCCCAAACCACGTCAAAGCAGAAGTTAGTTGAAAGGACAACATATAGTGTTTTGACGCAGAATTCCTCAGGACCAGGAAGACTGGGGAACACTCTATTCCCTTGTTGCAAGTATACAGCTAAGAGGTGCCCTTCCTGTAACGTACACACGTGTAGAACTGCCACCATCATTAGGGATCCTACATTTGGACGCATAGAAATCCATCTTAAAGGGGGAAGAACAAGGATGTAAGAAGGCGTCATTTTCCACTTTACTCCATATTCGTTGCAAGCAGCACTGTTTTCCTTCCTCTGCAGTTCCATCTCTCTCCACAAACTACATCACTTGTATTGCTGTCCACTGGGATGAAATTAGGTAACTTGTGTTATTCCAGCCCATTCATTTCAGTGCAAAGGAAATACAAGGCAAATGGAAGGAGGAAGCAGGGTGGATAAAAATCAATGATTTATTGTTGTTGTTGTTGTTGTTGTTCATAGAATCATAGAGTTGGAAGAGACCACAAGGGCCATCGAGTCCAACCCCCTGTCAAGCAGGAAACACCATCAGAGCACTCCTGACATATGGTTGTCAAGCCTCTGCTTAAAGACCTCCAAAGAAGGAGACTCCACCACACTCCTTGGCAGCAAATTCCACTGTCGAACAGCTCTTACTGTCAGGAAGTTCTTCCTAATGTTTAGGCGGAATCGACCCAATATGGAGGCCAAATGGCCAAAATATTGGGAAATTCTAGAAAAAGATGGAGACAATTGGAAACTGCAGAGTTTGGAGAAAATGAAGGATAAAGTGCGAGACTGGTTACATTACGCTCAGATTAAAGAAGTTTTTAAAAATGACAAGAAATTAGGGTTCCAGGTGGAGAAATCGAAAATAGAAACAGAATTGTTAGAACCTAAGAGTAAGGTACTTTCAAGGATGTATAACTTGCTGTTAAAATGGAACACACAAGACGAAATGGTTAAATCGGCAATGATAAGGTGGGTGCAGGACATTGGGCATAACATTATGTTTGAGGACTGGGAAAGGTTGTGGAGTACTGGATTGAAATTTACTGCATGTAACGCTTTGAAAGAAAATGTAATGAAAATGATATATAGATGGTATATGACCCCAGTCAAACTTGCAAAAATTTACCACCTGACTGACAATAAGTGTTGGAAATGTAAAGAGTGTGAAGGAACATTCTTCCACCTCTGGTGGACTTGCCCTAAAGTGAAGGCGTTCTGGGAAATGATTTATAATGAACTGAAAAAGGTATTTAAATATACCTTCACTAAGAAACCAGAGGCCTTTCTTTTGGGCATTGTCGGCCAAGGGGTGGTAAAGAAGGACCAGACATTTTTCATGTATGCAACAGCAGCAGCAAGGATACTACTCGCAAAGCATTGGAAAGCTCAAGATCTACCCACACTGGAAGAATGGCAGATGCAACTGATAGACTACATGGAATTGGCTGAGATGACCGGCAGAATTCGTGACCTGGGAGAAGAGAGGACTGAGGAGGATTGGAAGAAATTTAAGAATTATTTACAAAAATATTGCAACTTGAGTGAATGTTAAACAGGATACTAGATCAAAATAACTGAGCACCACTAATTTAGATGATTTTAAGAAAATAAGTGAGATTGAGAAAATATAACTCTTTTTGAGAACTTGAAGATTATGAAACATAGAAGGGATATAAGAATGCAAATAAGATAATAAATTGCTGACAAAATGTTATAACGATGAAAGTGGGAGCGGGAGATGTGAGGAAGTCCAAAGAAAATGTGAAATTATGTTAAGATATATGTTACATTGTTTATTATGTTTATTCCTATTGTAAAACCCAATAAACTTCTAATGTTTAGGCGGAATCTTCTTTCTTGTAGTTTGGATCCATTGCTCCGTGTCCGCTTCTCTGGAGCAGCAGAAAACAACCTTTCTCCCTCCTCTATGTGACATCCTTTTATATATTTGAACATGGCTATCATATCACCCCTTAACCTCCTCTTCTCCAGGCTAAACATGCCCAGCTCCCTTAGCCCTTCCTCATAAGGCATCGTTTCCAGGCCTTTGACCATTTTGGTTGCCCTCGTCTGGACACGTTCCAGTTTGTCAGTGTCCTTCTTGAACTGTGGTGCCCAGAACTGGACACAATACTCCAGGTGAGGTCTGACCAGAGCAGAATACAGTGGCACTATTACTTCCCTTGATCTAGATGCTATACTCCTATTGATGCAGCCCAGAATTGCATTGGCTTTTTTAGCTGCCGCGTCACACTGTTGGCTCATGTCAAGTTTGTGGTCAACCAAGACTCCTAAATCCTAGATTGTTGTTGTTGTTAAGATCGGATTTCTTTTATTTAAATCAGATTTTTTTTATTTAAATCAGATTTCTTTGATTTAAATCAGATTTTGAAAATAAAATGCTTTTGGAGGAAAAAAACTTTCTAAAGATAGTTTTCTATTTAAGTTACATTATAGTCCAAAGGCTATTCATCAGGAGATAAGGATTTGTTTTACATGTGTGCTAAAACTCAGTCTAAGGTTGTTGTTTTTTAAAAAAATCATTTAACCATATCAGTTAACAAACATGGATACATATGCTATAATGTTATTGTCTCAGTTAAATAAATTGTTTTAATTGTTATTAAGGAAATGATTGTTTTTATCCTTCCAATAAAGTACAGCAGAAAAGTTGTCCAAATATAAACAGTTAACTTATTAAACCTCAAAATAATTTCATAATTATCTGTCAATGTATTTCTAATAGTATAGCCAAATCAATAATTTTTGATATAACTGTAAAAACTAGTCTGAAAATTTATTATTCCAAAAATGAAACCTTCATCTGGTTGTAAATATTAAGATTATACCAGCAAGAATGAGTCTTTGTAAAAAAAAATGATGATTTAAATCAAGTCTTACTGATTAGTGATTTAAATCAAGTCTTACTGATTAGTGATTTAAATCAAGTCATACTGACTAGTGATTTAAATTGTGATTTAAATCGTGATTTAAATTGATTTGATTTAAATCAAATCCACCCTGGGAGGAGGGGACCTAATCAATTACATATTGTCTGCAGACTGAAAGCAACAACAGTAAATATTGATTATATCCACTGGACTGAATTCCATTCCAGTTCTGAGATGAGTAAGTGAGCATTGGCAATTTCTACTCCTGCTTGTTCTCATCAGAATCCTCCAACATCCCCAAGGAAAATAACAACCTAAGACCATTCCCTTCTTGTGACCACACAGCATTTGGTGAGAGGAGCCCTATATGGGTGAAACCACCATCTAATAGCACATCTTAATCAATCCCAGGTTTCTAATTCAGGATAGCTTATGAAAAGAATCAAGATGGCTGAATAAGTGATGCCAGAAATTGCATGAAACTGTCCATTTTCTAACTACCGTATTTTTCGCCCCATAGGACACACTTTTCCCCCTCCAAAAATGAAGGGGAAATGTGTGTGCGTCCTATGGGGCGAATGCAGGCTTTCGCTGAAGCCTGGAGAGCGAGAGGGGTCGGTGCGCACCGACCCCTCTCACTCTCCAGGCTTCGCGCAGATCTCCACAAGCCGTGGGAGCCCGCGCCAGGCTCCCGTGCCTTGCGGAGAGTTGCCTGCATGCCGAAGGCTGGGCGCGCTGAGCTCAGTGTGCCCAGGCTTCGCGCGGCTCTCCGCAAGGCGCGGGAGCCCGGCACCGGGCTCCCACGGCTTGTGGAGAGTTGCTCGTTCTGGGGGCTGGGGTCGGGGGAAGCTCGGGCTTCCCCCGCCCCAGCCCCACACCTGGGGAAAAAAAAATTTCCCCCTTTATTTCCCCCCCAAAAAACTAGGTGCGCCTTATGGGACGGTGTGTCCTATAGGGCGAAAAATACGGTAATCCTTTCCGTAAAGGGTTCAGCTCTGCGACTGACTTGAAGCATCATGTCGCAATGGGGGTTGACCAGGACCCATTGAGTCTGTGTTAACCATCACAGCTGCTCAAGCCAGACACTTTTATGGTATATTCCAGAAGTGCTACAATTTTCAATAGAGAAGCCAGCACCCAGCATGGAAGCAAAGTGAGAATATCTAACTACTACTCCTACTACTACTACTACTACTACTAATAATAATAATAATAATAATTTATTTGTATCCGGCCCTCCCCAGCCGAGGCTGGCTCAGAGCGGCTAACATCATAAAAACAACACAATATGCATAAAAGCAGACATCTTAAAATTAATTCAGACAAGTTAAAATCTGGGCAGGTGGAAGTTATCAGGTTGGAATTGAGATCAGGACCAACTGATCATACACTGATCATACAAGGACTTGTGAGCAGCTTGGGAGCCTCCGTCGGGCTTGTTTTATACAAAAGAAAGTAAGTCAAACTGCATCCTGCCCAAAGGCCTGGCGGAACAGCTCCGTCTTGCAGGCCCTGTGGAAAGATGTCAAATCCCACAGGGCCCTGATCTCTTGTGGGAGAGCGTTCCACCAGGTTGGGGCCACAGCTGAAAAGGAGCCTATGGAGACAGCTTTAAGAAGTGTAGATTTGAAAGGATCATCCTTTTGTTTCAGGCAGACCAATCATCCTTGGTTTGCCCATAGAACCCAATTAGTTTTTTATTATTAGCTGCTGGTGGGCATTCCACGTCCTGCTTTAATTCCTGTGTTGTTTTAATGGGATTGTTTTACTGTGGACGTGGGTGACGCTGTGGGTTAAACCACAAAGCCTAGGACTTGACGATCAGAAGGTCAGCGGTTCGAATCCCCGCAACGGGGTGAGCTCCCGTTGCTCGGTCCCTGCTCCTGCCCACCTAGCAGTTCGAAAGCACGTCAAAGTGCAAGTAGATAAATAGGTACCGCTCTGGCGGGAAGGTAAACAGCGTTTCCGTGCACTGCTCTGGTGCGCCAGAAGCGGCTTAGTCATGCTAGCCACATGACCCGGAGGCTGTAAGCCGGCTCCCTCGGCCAATAAAGCGAGATGAGCGCTGCAAGCCCAGAGTCAGCCACGACTGGACCTAATGGTCAGGGGTCCCTTTACCTTTACTGTGAGTAGCAGTCACTGGTAGCTTGATCCTCCATGAATTTCATCTTCTTTTAAAGGCATCGAAGTTTTGTGACTGACATAAACACCTTATGTCAGGCAACTCCACAGTTTATGCACTGTGTGAAGAACTCTACGCCGTGCGTCTGTTCTGAATCTCCCACCATTCAGTTTCACTCGCTGACCCTGGATTGCATTATTAGGAGACAGGGAGGAAAGAACCCTTTGTGATCTTATACACTTCACTACACGATCCCTGACTGAGTCGGGCTCATTCATGGGATAAATCTAGGAAGCAGGAAGAAACAGCTGGAGGCCAGGCAGGGTGAACATTCAGACAATTAAGGGAGAGTTCAGGGCAAGATTCCAATTTTACCATAATGCAAGTTGCAACCCCCCCAAAAAAATCCAAAGTACAGGCTATCTGATGCAGTCCTGATTTTTAACCCACGGGCATCCTCTGGGTAACTGCAAACACACACTCACTAAGGAAACTTGGCAGCAGAGTCATTGAAACACCTGAAGAAAGCCCGTAAAAATAAATTGAGCATCTGCAGAAGGACATCATGTTCATTTACAACAGCAATGAAATTTTATTTGCACCATTATGCATTATTTAGCATATGCTTGCTGCAAGCCTCACAGAGACATTTGTTCTTCGGACAAGAGAAATATCTATCTGAGCTTCCTTTCCTTCGCCCATTTCCTTGCCAGATAGCACTATAGGCTGTATTGTAAATTAGAAATATTTTAAAGGAATTCTTAAAGCCAATTGCCACTTTTAGTGGCATCAACAAATCTAAGCATCTGTTGTCTTAGTGTAGCTCTAAGCCTGTTATGTCCGACAAGGCTAAGTTCACCGTGAAAACTTCCCAACTCGGGAAAGACTATGCTTTATGTATTATCATGTGTGTTTGATTGTGTTCTATCTATTATCTCGGCTTGGTTGCTAAGATGGGATCCTTGGCTACCACCTGCATTTGGTGGACCAATAAAATTTCTGACTTGATTTGGGTAACACGCTCCAAAATGCTTCAAGCTGGATTGTCCTCACTCTCAGGGTGCTTGCAATGGGAAAGGTAAACACAGAGCACTCTTGCTTTCTCTGACTGAAGCAAGGGAACCCTCAGATGCAACCCACTTCAAATCCTCCACATCTCTATTCTGAACGCCAAAGGGTTGCTTGACTGTCCCAGTTTCGTCCCTGCTCTGATTAGTTATCAGCACGGGGATGGAAGCGAGCGAGGGAGAGAGAGGAGCTCTGAACCCCTACCCTACGGCAAGGCGGATGCTGCATGGATTTGCGTCACAGAGAGCAGGGGAGGGAGAGAGGGGAAAGTAGAACAGCTGGAAAGATACAATATTTCTCTGGGGGGTTTTTGGTGTGTGTTTTTGCAGAGAGGGGGTGCTGTATGTGTGTGTGTGTGTGCGCGCGCGCGTGTGATTCTCCTCCGTCTTGGGTGAATTATTTAGTTTCAGCTGTGCTTTGCTTTGAAGATACCATTTGCAGAACACTGAATTTTTACACTCTTGGGGTCTCTCATTACCACGCAACAAATGGGCAGGCAGGCAGGATGGGGGCGGAATGAATTTAAATACATAAATTTGCCTGTCATTTTTTAAAAAGCAAATGTGGGCTGAAATCCCGCACGTGTCTCCGCAAGTGGCTTCAAGAGTTAGGCTGGTGTTGCTCAAGAGTACTTTCAACGGGCGGGGCGGGTTGAGGGAAGATGGCCTAGATCAGTGGAACTAGCATCTGCCCCAGAATAAATTTAAATTTGTCACTGTTAGCACTTCTCCTGTGCCGCCCTACTTCCCCCATCACCCACAAATCTCCTAAATGTGTGTTGAGGGGTTTCAAGACCCAAGTTGAGAGACTAGTAGACAATGCAAAATTAGAACTTGGGGGTGTCCCAGTCAACACGCTCGCCACTATGCAACACCACCTCATGGCAGAGTCATGCCAAAGATGTCCTCCTATTCGATATTCTAGTACAGTGGTACCTCTGGTTACGTACTTAATTCGTTCCAGAGGTCCGTTCTTAACCTGAAACTGTTCTTAACCTGAAGCACCACTTTAGCTAATGGGGCCTCCCGCGGCTGCTGCGCTGCCACCGCGCAATTTCTGTTCTCATCCTGAAGCAAAGTTCTTAACCCGAGGTACTATTTCGGGGTTAGCGCAGTCTGTAACCTGAAGCATATGTAACCGGAAGCGTATGTAACTCGAGGTACCACTGAAGAAGAAGAAGAAGAAGAAGAAGAAGAAGAAGAAGAAGAAGAAGAGGAGGAGGAGGAGGAGGAGGAGTAGTTTGGATTTGATATCCCGCTTTATCACTACCCTAAGGAGTCTCAAAGCGGCTAACATTCTCCTTTCCCTTCCTCCCCCACAACAAACACTCTGTGAGGTGAGTGGGGCTGAGAGACTTCAGAGAAGTGTGACTAGCCCAAGGTCACCCAGCAGCTGCATGTGGAGGAGCGGAGACGCGAACCCGGTTCCCCAGATTACGAGTCTACCACTCTTAACCACTACACCACACTGGCTCCCAGTACTTCTTAGTACTTAAGAAGTAAAGGTAATAACCAGCACTTTGCATTATGCTCAGAACAGAATTGTGCTTGGGAACAGCCAATGCACCTCGGACAATACTGAAGGCGTACGCCGCACAGGCCCCCGATAAGCCTTGGCTCCCTCCTTTTGCACCAGCTGGAATGCAGAAGTGGCTGCGTGGAGCATCTGCATTGCATCTAACTTGGCCCAACGATATGCTGGACCTCAGTCGTCTCGCTAAGGATCTCCCGTCAGTTAACAGGAACCTCCCACTTGCCCTAGCCAGAGTTTCAGTCCGCTAATGACGCTCCAGAAAGTTTTAGGCCTTGTTCCATCCATGACTAGAGTTACTGGAATTAACTTCTGCATATTTCCATATTGTTCTAAAATCTCTCTCCCTCACATACACCCTTTTAATCATGGAGACAAATCGTTTAAACTTTTGGGTTTGGTTCTAGCAGAGGTCCAGCTACCATTATGCTTGGTTCTCGCTGAGTTCTGGTCCAAGCATACCTCTGGAAATGCTTTACTTCTGGTTCACGCTGGAAAACTATGCGGTCGATTAACAAAGTGCAATGGAATAAGTCAACGGGTCTGATTTATTACAATTAAGTGTCAGCCTCCGCTATTAAGCATTACGAGAAACGCTTGGAAGGAGAGTCCAGAACACTTAATACTCAATTTGTAACGTGTTTTTAATTTGTACAATTTAGTTGCAGTGGATTTCCCTCTTTAACCCTTGCATGCTGCTGCTTAGCCCTTAAAGTGAATAAAACAGAAATCTAGACAATACCAAGGTACTCCTAGTTTGACTTGCGTAACTATGGTTTATCACAGAAGCAGCCACTGAATGTAGCGCTACTTCATTTTTTCATGATTTCAGTTTGAGGGGGAAATCCTATGGCAAAGTCCATCAGGATGAGCAGATAAGGATGCAGTGGACCTCTGGTTGAGTCAGCCGATTCCTGGCTCAGCCAACTTTAAGTCCCCAACACCATCTCAGCCAAAGATACGTTGGCATAACGTGTTCATCCCAGCTTCCAAAGTTGGCTGAGTCAAAGCTGGTCTTAAGTCTCAAAAAAAGGTGTATTCCAGGGGTACTGCAGGAGTAGGACCAGAGGGCTGGACCTAGGCTGCATCCTGAGCTCAGTTATATGACCTGGCAATCCAATTGTTTTCCCCCTGCCAGGCTTAATCAGAGCAGCAGCCCCGCTGAATGCCCAGGGTTTGGATCTGGTGCAACTTTACGCCGGCTTTTCTCACACCATCCTACGCTAGCTTCTTGCACACAGGTTTTCTCCCTTGGTTGCAGTCAATGACAATGTTCGGTACGTAGAATCACAGAATTGTGCCATCAGAAGGGACTGCGAGGGTCATCTAGTCCAATAGAGGAATCTTTCACCCAACCCACAGCCCTGAGATTAAGAGTCTCATGCTCTACCGACTGAGCTAACCAGCCTCATCTTTGTCTCAAGAAAGAGTAAAAAGAAAGGAAAAGCAAAAAAAGAAGACGATGAGGGTTAAAAGCTCAGCCTTCTTAGACTTTCCAGAGTTCACATACTCTTTGAATCGTTTTTAAAGGAAAATAAAACAGTCCACATTAAGATAAGGAAGAGAGAGTGCTTATAAATTTAAAACATATCAAAACCATACACTGAACTTTGGGGAGGCAATAATTTTTAATATATTTTTTGCAACACTGAATAAACGGAAATATGTTTCGTCCATATCCTGTTCCTTTTGATCTTAAATAACACGTTCATTTCGACAATGTAGCAGCACTTCAAAGGGGGTTAACCAAACCCATATTTTGAAATGGAAACATGAACTTTATTTTTTAGGGGGGGTAGGCAGGGAAGAGTCTGTTCTGATGCTTAGTTTTAACAGTTTTGAGTGAGTGAGAGAAAAGTTTGGTTTGGCTCCTTAAATTGTCAATCCTTCTGAACATCATTATTATTTTCATTATATTATTATTATTATTATTATTATTATTATTATTATTATGAGAGAGACCAGAGATGTTAAAAGCAAGTTGTAACAGGTAACTGAAAGCCATAGCCAAGTCAATTATGCAAATATCGGGAAAATCTTGTGCATATTTTGGCACCCAATAATGTAAAGGCATGTTGCTGATGACCCATCTTCAGATGACAGCAGGTTATCAAACATACACAAAAATGATCCTGCTAACAACAACATTTAGGTGACTCAACAAATGATATCAACAGCTTTTGCTACTTAGCAACCAACTGCTAAAAGTAAAACACAGAAAACTGAGAAAAAGAAATGATACCAGAAGGATATCATTTCAACACACCCAACACCAAAATTATCAAATGGCAGGGTGGGAGGACAGTAGATCAGGATCTACAGGTAGATTTCAGGTGATTTGCCATAGATTGTTAAGGATCTCTGATTCCCAACAGTAGGAGCAACAAAACGACTCTTTGCTTGCTTCCCATGTCAATTTTTTACTGCTGAAATGAAAAACAAAAACTTTACAGTATATTTCTGTGTGGAAAGGACTCCGAACAAATCCCAGGCTCAGAATTCTTTTTAAGTAAATGTGCAAATACTTAGCTAGCATTCAAAATCATGCATTCTTTACCTTTTAAAATTTGTTAATGTCGATTTTTATCAGAATTCTTAAACACAGTATGCCGTTAGCACCAGGCTCTGACTGAGGGATCTTGGAACATGAGTTAAAAGGCAAAATAGATCCTGCGAGACAGAAGTCCAGCCATGTGTTCAAGGGGGAAGCATTTGCAAAAAAATTCAGGGCTCCTGTGCACAGAGTGGATTTCAGGCAGGTTCGATTTGTTAAGCCGTGGGGAGGAAAGCCAACAGAGCTAAAAATGTGTAGCCTACTTTGAAGAGACGACAATGGAGGCCAGTCCTCTGTCTAAAGGCAACCATTGGGTAAAGCAAGTGTAACCTCAAAGGAAGAGGCATAGGAGTTGACCCAACTCACTGAGTGAAGCAGGCAGTTTCTGTTCACCTACTGAAATATGCAAAACATAATCCATATTTAAAAAACAAAAAAACCCCTCCAGTTAAAAGCCAAAGCCTTTATCCCCATTCTCTTACCCTAACCAACTGATTTACCTCCAAGACCAGGAGAAGGAATACAGCACCATGCAGGCCATTTCTAAAAGAAACGAAATGCTTTGAACCTGTGCCATCTCAGTCGATCCCAAGTGTTCCAACAGTTTCAATAAGCGTATTGCACACACTCAGGACTAGAAACTTGCTTTAGAACAAATGAAAGTTGAGGTTCCCAGCAATCCAGGCAAATCTGAACACTCTGTGCCAAACACAAAGCAACAAGTGTTGCATGTGTGATCGTTCCTGAGGCTACCTTTTTCCAACCATGTCTTACGCTAGGTGCTGCTGGCAGACGCTAATGGATTTGGGATCCTAACAATGTCTGGAGGGCACCAGGCTGGGGAAAACTGTCCTAGAGTTTATAATAGCCTCAGTCCAGTATACCTGAAGGAGTGTCTCCACCCCCATCGTTCTACCCAGACACTGAAGTCCAGCGCTGAGGGCCTTCTGGTGGTTCCCTCACTGCGAGATGTGAAGTTACAGGCAACCAGGCAGAGGGCCTTTTCAGTAGTGGCGCCCGCCCTGTGGAAGACCCTCCCACCAGATGTCAAAGAGAACTACAACTACCAAACTTTTAGAAGACATCTGAAGGCAGCCCTGTTTAGAGAAGCTTTTAATGTTTGATGTATTACTGTATTTTAATATTTGGTTGTAAGCCGCCCAGAGTGGCTGGAGAAGCCCAGCCAGATGGGCAGGGTATAAATAGTAAACTATTATTATTATTATTATTATTATTATTATTATTATTATTATTAGAGCAGGCATGTCAAACCGGTCGACTGCGATCTACTGGTGGATCACTTTATCCTCATTGATCCCCCCCCAAAAAAAGGGGGGGAGGACAAAAAAGCTTAGGGTTTTCCTCCCCCAAAAAAGCTAAATAACTTTGGTGAAGGCTCCCCCCAAAAAGTTCAATAACTTTGGACAATCCAATGGATAGATCACTGCCAGTTTTTTTATAGTGGGAGTAGATCACAGTCTCTTGGGAGTTGGACTTGCCTGTCCTAAAGGATCTGAAAACCATGTGCCTACTGCCCCGTCCAAAGATCTGAAACTACAAAAACAAGGGGGTGGAGAAAAAGAGGAACGGTCTGCTAAAGCCATAAGCAACGTGTTAGCGAAGCCTGCTAGTCAGGGACATTTACAAGCCACTGAGCCTTTTAAGCTGTCGCCAATCTCAGGTAGAAAACCGTACACGCTTTAGGCTGGGGACACGGCTGGGGACTCATGCCAGCTTTGGTCACAAGCTTCACACCAGCGGAGGACCTTCTGGGGAAGTTTGCCAAAGCACTTCAGCCCGTAACTTCACAGTTTATTTTAGAAGTCCGCCGCGGCTGTTACAGAACTAAAAACAGGCACGCTAAATGCTTTGCGGCACTATCGCATCAGATGCCCAAAGCCACTTTATTACCACTGATTAAATCAGAAAAGGCCGGACCTTTCTCCTTTTTTACGTGATCCGTCAAAGACACGAAGAGAAGCCGCTGCTTCCCTCCCTGCCCAAACCTGAAGGTCATTTCCAAGTTTTGTTTATCCCAGCCCAGAGGTCTTGTTTTTGCATTATATAATCTCCGGTTCTGAGCCCGGCAGACCCTGGAATGGAAGAAGAGCCCTACTGGATCAGGCCAAAGACCCACCGAGTCCAGCATCCTGTTCTCACAGTGGCCAACGAGATGCCTGTAGAATGCCAGCAAGCAGGATTCAAGCTCAAGAGTAATCTCCCCTCTTGTGATTTTCAGCAACTGGTATTCACTAGCGTTATATCCAACTGTAGAGACAGAGACAAGCCATGCTAGCTAGCAGCCATCGATAGCCCTCTCCTCCATGAATTTTGTCTAATCCTGTTTTAAAGCCATCCATGTTGGTTCCTTCACTGCCTCTTCTGGAAGCAAATTCCATAGTTTAACTAAAGTGCTGTGTGGAAGAAGTGCATCCTGTCTTTGTATGCCATGAATCTTCCAATGTTTGGCGTCATTGGAAGTCCCCAATTTCTAGTCTTTCTTCTTCCTTTCTTTCTTTCTTGGGGACATTTCTCTATGTACTTTCTCCATACTTTGCAAAACTTAATAGTAAACAGTTAAGGATCTTAAAAAGCAGAGAAATCACCTTGCCAACAAAGGTCTGTATAGTTAAAGCTATGGTTTTCCCAGTAGTGATGTATGGAAGTGAGAGCTGGACCATGAAGAAGGCTGATCGCCGAAGAATTGATGCCTTTGAATTATGGTGCTGGAGGAGACTCTTGAGAGTCCCATGGACTGCAAGAAGATCAAACCTATCCATTCTGAAGGAAATCAGCCCTGAGTGCTCACTGGAAGGACAGATCCTGAAGCTGAGGCTCCAATACTTTGGCCACCTCATGAGAAGAGAAGACTCCCTGGAAAAGACCCTGATGTTGGGAAAGATGGAGGGCACAAGGAGAAGGGGACGACAGAGGACAAGATGGTTGGACAGTGTTCTCGAAGCTACCAGCATGAGTTTGACCAAACTGCAGGAGGCAATGGAAGACAGGAGTGCCTGGTGTGCTCTGGTCCATGGGGTCACGAAGAGTCGGACACGACTAAACAACAACAACAAGGACTGGGAACAAAAGACAAATACACCAAATCTAAACTTTGCCGTTTCATGGAATCATAGAACTGTAGAGTTGGAAGGGACCACGAGGGTCTTCTACTTCAAATCCCTTAAAAGCAGGGATCTTTTGCCCAACGTGGGGCTCAAACCCACAACCCTGAGATTATGAATCTCACTGCAAGGAGAGCCCTGCTAGATCAGGCCAAGCGCCCATCTAGTCCAGCATCTGCTTCTCACAGCAGCCATCCAGATGACCACGAGAGGACCAGAAGCAGAACAGGAGAGTGACAGCACTGTCCTCGATGGTGATTCCCGGCAGCTGGTGCTCAAAGGCATGTTGTCTCTGACAGTGAAATCAGAGTCTGCTGTATTTGTCCTGCTACTTTAGTAGTTTTAAGGGAACTCTTTGGACTGGACAGGCCACAGAAGTCACAAGCAAGAATGTCTAATTTTCTTCTTTGACAGAGACAGACTATTGATTGCATTGTCTCTGCGTTGCAAGTTGCTTATGCATTTAGCTCTTTTCGATGTGTATAATTATGATACCTACTGGAGATAATTAAGCCATTTCAAGCTTTATGACACCTAAGCCCTGCAAGAGGTTACAGAAGCACGATATAGTCATGTACAACACACACAAAAATTTGCAGCCAACTTTACAATTCAAATGACCCGACTGGTTTTGAAAGTCTCATTTTATAGTCTTTTTTTTTTAATCCTGCAATCAAGACAAGTCATGCAAAATTAGGGAAGGAGACATCAGTCTATTTCAAGTCTGTGACAAGTTTGCATATGTTTATTTAAATGTCAGTATTTTAATTCATGTCGTTTTATTTTAATTTGGATTTAACTGTAAATGTTTATTATTGTTATTATTATTTTTATAGTTGCTATTATTGGTTTCTATTGATGAATTGGTTGGTTTGTTGCTCGTACAGGATATTTAGTTTTTTAATGTTTGATGCTTTATTGTGTTTTTATGTGTGTTGTAAACTGCCCAGAGTGGCTGGGGAAATAAAAAAAAAATACATATTATTAATTTAAAAAATATTATTACTATTATTTTGTACCAGAGAGGCAGAAATGGTATTTTTCACAGGAAAAAATGAGATTTTAAAATGCACTATTGGAATGATATGCTTAATGATGCAGTTGAACCCCAGTCCATATTGGGAATTACCGTATTTTTTGCTCTATAAGACTCACTTTTTCCCTCCTAAAAAGTAAGGGGAAATGTGTGTGCGTCTTATGGGGCGAATGCAGGCTGCACAGCTATCACAGAAGCCAGAACAGCAAGAGGGATTGCTGCTTTCACTGCGCAGCGATCCCTCTTGCTGTTCTGGCTTCTGAGATTCAGAATTTTTTTTTTTCTTGTTTTTCTCCTCCAAAAACTAGGTGCGTCTTGTGGTCTGGTGCGTCTTATAGAGCGAAAAATACGGTATATAACCACAGATGTTAGTATTTGGGGACTGTATGCAAATTGTAGTGATATTTTACTGGACTTATTAATTTTTATTTATCAAGTTCTAATTTAAATTCATATAGTATTCTGTGTAATATTATCTTGCAACATAGTGATCTTTTGTTATTATTTCTTTACTATTTTTATTGGTTTTCATTATTATTAATATTGTAAATTAAGACTGCAGAATACAGAACTGTGAACAGGTTTATTATATTAAGTGCTATACAATAAAGTTTTATGCAGAACAGACCCACTGAAATTAATGAATAATATCAACGGGTATACTCTGAGTAAAACTTCACTGAATACCACCGATTATGCTACTCCATATTTTTCAAAGCCCATTTAGTCGCATTTACACATTAATCTGCAATTTCTTTATTTAAAAAACCATAAATCATAAATGCATACTTAAAATGCATTTTATCCAAAAGCAGCAATTTAAAATGCATGTTTCATCTCAACCAATTCATTTGATCCTAAAGTATGCATACGCAAATTTAGGCATTTTGGTACTACCGTATAACGATTTTAGAAAAATCCATAGGATAATTATGTTTCGAGCCGCATTCTAATTTAGGAGGCACAAATTAGGTCAGCTTGTTTAAATATGCAGACCAAACTAAAGCCTCCTCCATCCTTCTGCAAAATACAGTCAGCAGACCAGAGTAATGCAAAATACAGAAATCTGCAGTAAAATACGATCATTCAGAGTGCAGCAATACGCAGTAAAACACATTACGGGTAAGAACACCTTCAGCCACTGTGCAATAGTGGGACTAAGGTTCAAATTCCCAGCCAGCCACAATCACATCTCACAGGGATGCTGCAAAAATAAAACCATTTTTTCCATCCTGAGCTCTTTGGAGAACTGGTAAAGCAAAAAGAGAGAGAGGATAAAAACACAAGGTGAGGTGGATGCCTGTCTTTTGTTTTTAAATTAAGCTCAACCATGTGTCCTTGGACTCTGCAATGCCTCTTCCTTGCCAGGAGGGAAGAGGTTCTTGTGAATGTGTGCAGAAATTGCCAAAGAGTCGTGTCAGCGTGTCTAGAAAGTAGTCTGGTGTAGAAAGGGGAAACTGACATTGCTTGCTCTGCTCCTTTTTGCCTCTGATCCTGTCCACCCCCAGCCTGTGGTCCTCAGAAGATTGTCCATAAGAGAATGTGGCCCTTGGGCAGAAAAAGGTGCCCAGCCCTGCTCTTAGGCAAGAGAAACAAAGCAGATGGGGCACTTCTTGCTTGCTTGCTTCCCCAGCAGTCCCTGTCAGCCCTCCTTCACCCGGTCCCACAACAAGACGACGCTATGGTTTTGGTGGAATAAACCAAAGGGGTCTCATCACTTCCTTTGGAAGGTTATCTGAAACAAGGACAGGGACCCTATGATCATCCTGATGCTGTGAGGGTCCCATAAGCCTCAGGCAACCTGTTCAATGGTTAAGGGTGATGGGAGTTGTAATCTATGGAGGGCACCCCAACGGATGACTCTGACTTGAGCAGTTCTCTGGAGTCTGACAACATCTGGAGGGCCACAACATCTGGAAGTCCAAAGGTCCTCATGTAAAGGGATGCAAGTTGGCAAGTCAAAAACTTTGATCTCTTTTGAAATGTAAACCACCCCTTTTAACTATTGAGATGCAAGCATAAACAGATCCGAGGTAGAGGTGGGAGGGAGCCAATTAGCTTTTACAACCAAAGAAGATTAGTATTATCCATACTGTGTTATTTTTATTCCACTTGTAAACCTGAAGCGCTTTCTTTTTCCCAACATGGATTGAGACTGCATTTTTTAAATTAAAAACAAACAAACATCACTTTTAGGGAATCGTTTCCATTGGCCATTATTTGCACTTTTCACAAAAAATAATAAATCCACGGACAAAAGTTCAAGAACTCTTGATTATCATTGTCAATGTGTGAGCTGATTGTTAAGGGCGCTTAATTATACTTTTCCTTTATGATTTAACACAGGCTGTGCCTACGAGGAGGAAAATACAACGTTATCAGAACACAACAGGAGAACCCAAGTTTCCTGACATCACAAAGGGAAAACCAAACTCTGTGCCTGGTAAACAGCCACCTCACATGCATGGATCATGCTGGTCTGGGGTTTCCTTCATGGATCTGGTCATAGACTGTCTTGAGCCTAGATTTTATCCCAGCCTCTCACTTGCACCTTGAGGCTAAGACTAAGTTGGTTATCCACTCATCTGCAAAGCGTATTGTTCTTGGAAACACAGAGAATAATCTTCTATGTGCAGAACCCATTTTTTCATTAGAAGAGAAGGAGGCAGAAGAATCCAAACCTGCAGATACTACCAGTGATGTGAGGTGGGAAATTTTCCATGGCATATTTTCCCAAACAGGGATTTTTTCCCCCATGGAAAAGCTTCTGCTTAAGTAGTTCATAAGCAATAGCGAATCGGTGCCAAATGCAAAAGGCAGTATTAGGCAAAAGCATGGCAGCTTCAAGGCTATTATCATTTTGTTGCTAAATACAAGTAAAACAAACCTGATAAATTTGGTCACTTTCTCGGGCAGGAGGGGGGAACCTCAGGGCCTGTGATTCAATACTCTACGGACCTCAAAAGTCTCCCCGAGCCACACCTTTCACCAGTCCCTGTAAACTGCTTTGGTATTTTTCTTTTTTTATGATAAATACTGGGTGAAAGAGGAGAGCACAAAATATGGCCTGAAGCTCAACATCAAAAAAATGAAGATCATGGCCACTGGTCCCATCACCTCCTGGCAAATAGAAGGGGAAGAAATGGAGGCAGTGAGAGATTTTACTTTCTTGGGCTCCATGATCACTGCAGATGGTGACAGCAGTCACAAAATTAAAAGACGCATGTTTCTTGGGAGAAAAGCAATGACAAACCTAGACAGCATCTTAAAAAGCAGAGACATCACCTTGCCGACAAAGGTCTGTATAATTAAAGCTATGGTTTTCCCAGTAGTGATGTATGGAAGTGAAGGCTGATCGCTGAAGAATTGATGCTTTTGAATTATGGTGCTGGAGGATACTCTTGAGAGTCCCATGGACTGCAAGAAGATCAAACCGGTCCATTCTGAAGGAAATCAGCCCTGAGTGCTCACTGGAAGGACAGATCCTGAAGCTGAGGCTCCAATACTTTGGCCACCTCATTAGAAAAGATGGCCACCTCATGAGAAGTGAAGATTCCCTGGAAAAGACCCTGATGTTGGGAAAGATGAAGGGCACAAGGAGAAGGGGACGACAGAGGATGAGATGGTTGGACAGTGTTCTCGAAGCTACGAACATGAGTCTGACCAAACTGCGGGACGCAGTGGACGACAGGAGTGCCTGGCGTGCTCTGGTCCATGGGGTCATGAAGAGGCGGACACGGCTAAACAACAACAAAATAATAAATACTGTCTGAGAAAGCTTCCCAACGCAAACCGGAAATTTCCAGTGAAAATGAGCGGGGGAAATCAGAGAACCTACACCACTATATTCTACCCATCTCTCCCTTTAGCTGAGTATACCCTCTGCCCTTCCAGCCCCACTGTAGGAGATACTTCATTCTCTTCCAACGTCCCAGATTATCAGGATACTTTAGTACTAGAATATTCAGAATGTTTTATTCAGGGTTTTCCGAACACATTAATAGGTTAAATCTTTCAGAGGTGTTACAGGAGGGTCATAGCTTCCCTCCCTCCTACCCACCCCACAAAAAAGAGGGTACTCACTGTACTTCTGCTTTTGTATAAACCCAGCATGGTACTTAGAAAAAGGTGCCCTGATCGCACAGCTTCCAAGTGGTAGGTCATCGCCCTCCTGCCTGCCCCCCAGAACAATAGGGCATTCATCAAAAGTTAAACATTCACCCAAAATGAAATAAAAATAAAAAAATTCTGCATATTGTCTGCCGCAGCAGATGGCTAACGCTCGACAACAAAAAAGGCGATTATCGAACGAAGAGTCCTAACACTTATTACCTTGTTCCTGCCCTGACCGGAGCAAGGCTGACATCAAAGAGATTATAAATCAGACAAGCACCCTCTATTCCTTCTTTGAGATCACATTCCCTTGTCCAAAAGGAGGGCAGGAGGGTGCGAAGACGCCAAAATCAAGGCTGCTATACCTCATGGATTTCACAGCAGGATCAAAACTCTGTACAGGGTTTCAGGCAAAGGAATTCTTTCCCTCAAAGAATTCTGGGCTCTGTAGTTTGTCAAAGGTTGCTGAGAGTTGTAATTCTGTGAGGGGTCAACTACAGAGTCCCCAGAGAGAGAAAATGTGCTTCAGATGAAAAAGCCCAAGGGGAAAATGAGTTTGCCCAAATAGCCTGGCGTATCCAAGAGACGTTACAAAGATGTCTGCAAACATGGCATGAAAGTGGCTGGCAACATCAACTCTGGCATGTGGGAATCCTTCACAGATGACCCCAGTGCCTGGAGACAGACAATCAGGTTGTGTATCCACAGCAGAGACCAATGGCCGCTGGGAGAACCGCCATGGTTGATCTGCGGCAGCACAACTGGATGCCTTCATCTGCCCCAACTGCAACAAAACATGACTCTCCCATATCAGTCTCTACAGCCACAGCAATTGGTGTAACCTTCCAACAGTTTTGAATTCACCCCCGAAGGCGCCCTTCCCTCCATTGTCTCCCGAGAGAAGCAGATGCCAACATCCAAGAAGCACTGACTTGGATAGAAATATGCTGACTGGACATCTAAGGAAAGAGCCTTGCTTGCCACACGTGACAAGAAGCAATCAGTTATTTAAAACCCCCGAGAGAAAAATGGTTGACTCTTAGGCCTGAAATAGAGCTGGAACGATATTATTTTGGGGTTTTTGGCTGGGTGGGGAGGAAGGCAAGGGGAGGCATGAAAGCCTTATGCATGAGGTGGACCAGGTGGATATAAGGTTTTCTCCATCTCTTACAACACTGGAGTTTGAGGGCTTCCAATGAGATTCAGGGCAGACAAAAGCAAATATTTCTTTACGCAACTATGGAATTCACCGCCACGGAATGCCCTAAACAGGGTTGCCTTCAGATGCCTTCTAAAAGTCTGGTAGTTGTTGTTCTCTTTGACATCTGGTGGGAGGGCGTTCCACAGGGAGGGCGCCACTACCGAGAAGTCCCTCTGCCTGGTTCCCTGTAACTTGGCTTCTTGTTGGCAGTTGTAAGTGAGGAGAATCCTTCCCAGAGAAATGTGCTTGGCTACTGTGTAAACAGAACACTGGACTAGATGGGCTGCTGGCATGATCCAGAAACACACTTTCTATATTCTTATGAGGGTGGGTGGCATGTAGAGGGTCGTCCAGAAGGGCCTTCCAAAACCTGAAGCCGGCACCGGTCTCAAAGCAAAGTAAACCTCCCCCACATCCTCCTTCCCTCCCCATAAGAACACCATCTGCTTGTCAAGAGCCAATGACACAGGAAACCCTACAGAAAGAAACCCAGAGAGAGGATGTGGTTGCCTATCTGCGATGAGAAGATGCTCCTGATGCAGAACCAAAAGATTACAATGACGAAGATGTGAGTGCTCGTGACGCAGCAAAACCCACCCTCCCTGCTATAGGATGTGTTTTTAACCTCACCTTTTCTTTTTCATCGACACGGACACAGCTTTCAAAAGCAGGACTCTGTGCTTGAGGGAGGAAGAGAGACAGAAGCCACATCCATGCTACACATTTAAAGCCATCTGATGCCACTTTAACAGCCTAGGAATCCTGGGAACCGTAGTTTGTTAGAGATGCTGAAGAGTAGTTAAGAGACCCCTGTTCCCTTCACAGAACTCCCAGAGTTCCTTGGGAAGGGGGATTGGTTGCTAAACCACTCTGGGAACTGTAGCTTTCAGTGGGGAACAGGGGTCTCCTAACACCTCTCAGCATCCCTACCAAACTACATTTCCCAGGGTTCTTTGCAGGAAGCCATGATTATTTAAAGTGCTACGATGCTGCTTTAAATATCTGGTGTGGATACGACCAGAGAGACATAACTCCAGCGCTTGGAGAGGTAAAGAAACAGCTTCTTTTCTCCTTTTCAAGAAGTTGTCATGTTACTACATTACAATTGCATCATTGCCAGCCATTGTGCTAGACAATACCACTTCATATTGCTTTTTTTGGGGGGGGGTGCCACGTGACTGAATACACTCACTCACACACACACACACACACACACACACAATCTGCAAGAATTCTTGCCTAGCCTTCTTCATGCGCCAGTTCTGCAGGAGTGGTGAAATGATTTACACAGGGGACCATTCAGTCACAGCGACGCCTCCCCCTCCACCCACAGTCAGGTGGCACAGTCCGAGAACAATTGTACCACTTCTACTGTTTATAGAAACTAAGACTCAGAAACCCAACAACCCCCATTTCACTTATTTTAGATGCCATTGTTTTCTGGCTCTTTCCATTATGCACTTGAAAGTCCCAAACTAAATGCATCATCTTCATCTTCATCATCTTCATCACCAACATAAAAAAAAATCCTCCTACAAACCCTACATCATCCCTGCAATGGGATGCACTTTGGACATCTGCAATGGTGAATATGCTCAAATAAAAATGTGTTTTTTCTGGAAGAGTTTAAAGGAAGGATGTTGGCTGCTGCTGCTGATTGATTTTTTTTTAAAAAAGAATGTCCCCACTTTCTGGTATTCCGTTGTTTTTGCCCCTGACAGGTACCTAAAATTGCCAGCTATTCACAGCCCATTCACATTTAGGGAGCTCAAACGATAATCAGTAGGCAACTTATGAAGGGCAAAGGTTGTTCAGAACTGACTGTGAAAGCAGACGTGTGCGTCACAAGCAGCTCCCTTCAAGTGCTGCCTTTTGATTCCAACGTTTGCGTTTGTGAAACATGGGCTTCTGAGGGCAGCAAAGAGCTGCAAGAAGTATACTTAAATATGAATGAAACAGGGTTTTTTTTTTTTAAAAAAAAGGGAAAAAAGAAAAGACTAAGGCTGCCAAGCTAATGCACACTTCATCTGGGAGAAAGATCCATAGCCTGGTGAAATTTACTTCTGAGGAAATCTGCATAGGATCATGCAGTAAGTTGTTTTGAAATCACCTCTTGATCTATCTGAACAGAGGGAGATGAATTTTAAAAAGCAAATGTTATTCAAGACCATAGAAAGCTGCCCAATAGGCAATGAGGCCTCTGGCAAGTCCAAGCTAGCGGCAAACTGGATCTAGGGATGGGGGAGAAATTTAGGACAGTTCACACATACAAGCGCAAACTTATTTAAGTGACACTTGCGGAAAGAATTCGCAAACCGAAACACACCAGTCCGTTGAAATTCACACTTCTCCGAATTTTGCAGTGCAGTTCAGCAGCCAAGGAATATGCACGAAAAAGCATGTACCAGGGTAACTCAAATGTGCATATTAGTGAAAATGTGCATTATATTGCAGAAAAATATAACCTTGCAAAAATGTGTATATTAGGGGGAAACTGCATACAAATACTGTATGCCTTAGTAGAAATTTATACTAAAATGCTGGTGAATTTTCATTAGGATTTTTCTTTTTTTAAAAAAATGAAAACTGACATGGAAATGTGAAGGACTGAACTTAAGAGTGGAAAAAGGAGAAACTGACCCAAACCAAAACTGGCAAGTTTATCCATCCCTACCTAGGATAAAGGAGCCTTCCATGACTGCCCTATAGGCCTACTGAAAGACAAAGGCCTTGCAGAGTGCTATGCCTGGGTATCTGAGGGCAAGAGTGCTTTGACAATCAATTCCTCTTTTCAAGAAACTCTGAGCACTGTAGCTCCATGAAGGGAACAGGGTTTCTTAACAACTTTCAGCGCCCTTTGCAAACAGCACTTCCCACAATTCTTTGGGGGAAGCCGTGATTATGAAAGGGGCATCACAGTACTTTTAACGTACAGGGTGAGGCCCGTGCCAGAGCAGAACCTTGCTGAGCATCCCACAGCAGCACCCTTCCTGGGGTCAAGAGGGAGGAGAGATTTGTCGCTGGGGCGATGCAAGAGCCTGCGTTTCTCTTGCAACAGTTTGACATCGGGAAAGCTGGGGAGGAGAGCTCACAGCAGCAAGGCCTGCCCTGAAGGCGGGCAGGGACGAGGGCCAGGCGGCCGCCACGCCAGACATCATTAGTCAGAGCTCTGCTGCTGCCTTCTGCAAGGGGTGCCAAGCCAAAGAGGTATTACGCTTCAGTGCATTATCCTGTTCTTAAAATTCTAGGCCTCCTACTGCTCCCATCCCTGCTCCTTGGATGAGTAGGCCAGAGGCTTCTCTCATTACTGTCCTCTCCCCTCTGTTCCTTTAACACATCCTATGCCTGTCACCGTCTGCAAACGCATGGGTGTTAAAACCGCCGAGGCGTACTGCCCTCTGCTCTGTCTCTGGCTGCAACCCTCCGATCCCGGCCATCTGTTGCCAAGCAAACGAGATTGATGGCCAGAGTCTTTGGGCGCATGGCTAAGTGCCACTTATTGGCATAAAGTGGTGCCTTGTTGTTACTATTATTATTATCGTTTTTAATTCCTCCAATCCAGAGAATGGCAATGAGGTTTAACAAGGTTTGCTAATCAGCGTGCCCTCTGATTAACCTGCAATCCCAAGGCACCTCGCTATTTGGAGGAAATTGACATCAACCGTAATCATTTAATGTTTCCTGCCTACAAACATGTAGCCGCTTCCCCCTCCCCGTTCCCCTCCCTTCGCCGGAGTTAAATTAAGACAGGAAGACAGATACGAAGCAGATCTTGGGCAGCTGAAATATTCACCCCATTGCCACCTGGGATGCAAGGAAGCCCCAATCTACACCGTTGCAAAGAACAAAGTGTTCGGGTGAGAGTCCATCTGGGGTGGGAGGGCAGTATTAATATTTCTGGTCAAAACTTCCAGGATCCCAGCACCGCATGTGTGTGCAATTAGAGGAGTTGCATGTAGGAAGGAAAACCACAAAGGCCTATGTAGCAGGTGCGCCGCCAGGATTGTTGAGGCTGAACTTGCGCAGTGCTTTGAACACTGCTAAATTTCAGCATTAATAATGTAGTAGCAAAACACTTCACTGATTCTCTCACACATACGCACAACCTTTGCTTTTTTAAAAAAAGAAGCTAATTCCATTAAAGCCTTTCAAAGGTGATTGTTTAAAAAATAATGCTCAGCTCAACGTGAAATACAGGGCAAGGTTTTATCTGGCTTTAAGAGCCTCCTTTGGAGCACAGCACTGATTCAATGATGCAGTACATCAACGGGCCTCAGGACCGAATTAGAAAATAAACCCTGCAACAGCACCACAGGGCACTGAAGCACACACACACACACACACACACACAAACACACTCCTATTCTCCTCCAGTGGTGTGGCCGAGCCAAACATTAAATGGTACATTCTTCCGGGCTATAACAAAAGGAGTTGGCATTTACTTTGTTCGGCTGGAATCTGTTTATGCTTTCATTAAGGTAGAAGAGGTAGGAGTGCAATGTAATGATGAGCATGTGTGTTATTTGGGGGGGGGTTATGCAGGCTCCAGTTTTACCAGCACAGCACTTCCAAGCTATGACTGTTAAGCAGCAGCGCGCAGCCAGTGGCAGGCACATGCACGCCTCTGATTATTGTCCAAAGCCATGCGCAAACACGCGGTTTGCAGGGAAAATTAATTTTTCACTTAAAATCCAATTAGAGAAACGGAGACTGATCCGTTAATTAAAACGGGGGGAACCGGAAAAGGGCATCACGACAATTGCCGCATGAAATGGAATGCAGACGTCGCCGTGCCGGGTGTCGAGAAGTCGCAGATTGAGCAGGACGCGAGGATGCATACGACAGCCCTTACACGATGCTTTGCATTTAACGCATGGATGGGAGAAGATAACTGGCTGGTAGGGACATAGGAAGCTGCCTTATTCAGAGCCAGCCCATTGGTCCATCTAACTAAGTACTGTCAACACTGACTGGCAGTGGTTTTCAAGGGTTCAAGAGGCAGGTCTCTCCCAGCTGGGGAACCGAACTTGGGATCTTCTGAACGTAAAGCAGACACATGGACCATCAAATTACAGCCCTTTGCCCTTGGGACATGTTTGTCCCAGCTTGGACAACAGATGGCTCTGGGCATGAGCTACTGTGATATGGGGAAGCCATGGTTTAGATCTCACCTATGAACTTGCCAGGCTGCCATAGGTGAGCCCCCATTTCCACCCCCTACCCCATACATACACACACACACCTGCAATACGAGGGTGCAAATGAACGCCTCTGTATGTCGCCGTACAGGTGACTCGGACAATTAATGCAAAATGCTTTGGACATGCAAAAAGGGCAACGTCAACGCTGATGTTCATGGAGGCTGTGCAGCTCAAGATGAATGAAATGCTAGCGGTGTTATAAGAATCATAGAATCATAGAATCACAGAATCATAGAATCATAGAGTTGGAAGAGACCACAAGGGCCATCGAGTCCAACCCCCTGCCAAGCAGGAAACACCATCAGAGCACTCCTGACATATGGTTGTCAAGCCTCTGCTTAAAGACCTCCAAAGAAGGAGACTACACCACACTCCTTGGCAGCAAATTCCACTGTCGAACAGCTCTTACTGTCAGGAAGTTCTTCCTAATGTTTAGGTGGAATCTTCTTTCTTGTAGTTTGGATCCATTGCTCCGTGTCCGCTTCTCTGGAGCAGCAGAAAACAACCTTTCTCCCTCCTCTATGTGACATCCTTTTATATATTGGAACATGGCTATCATATCACCCCTTAACCTCCTCTTCTCCAGGCTAAACATGCCCAGCTCCCTTAGCCGTTCCTCATAAGGCATCGTTTCCAGGCCTTTGACCATTTTGGTTGCCCTCCTCTGGACACGTTCCAGTTTGTAAGTGTCCTTCTTGAACTGTGGTGCCCAGAACTGGACACAATACTCCAGGTGAGGTCTGACCAGAGCAGAATACAGTGGCACTATTACAGACAGAACACACACAAACAAGAGATGGGCTTCTTTTATGCCTTTGCGCCACCACCACTATTATAAGACAGACAGAACACACACAAACAAGAGATGGGCTTCTTTTATGCCTTCGCGCCACCAGGTGCCAATTCGGCCTCCCATCATCTGTTCCGAATCAAATTCTCCTCAGTCTGTGACACTCTTACGCAAGTCACTTGATATCCTTGGCATCTCTGGCCCCCCAAAAACCCTTTGCCCCATTGCTCCCCATTCCCAGGAGAGCCCCCAAACCTTCCAGCAGGAAAGCTGGATGAGAAATCAACAAATCTGTTGAAACCAAAATCCGAAAACTCCCAATTCCCCTTTGCCCTGGAAGGACAAGAATGCCTTACAAAGTTATGCAGAAGTAGATCACACCCACCCACACCCCCACTTAAAAAACAAAAACCTAAATTTGCCACATTTCCCATCATGAGCCATACCGACATGCATATTAACATTGAGCCACTTCCTGGCCTGTCCTTGACTGATAGGTGAAGACAATTTTGTTTACAACTGTTTTTCCAAACTACGAATTATGCTGCTAAGTCATTCTTAGACATTTTAAATTACGTTATTATTTTGCAAGTCACTCCATCTTCTTTTTAACCAGGTAGGGGACTAAAATAAGTTGCATACATGCAGGTGCGTATACTGTATATATGGTTGGGTGCAGACCTAATCATACTGAAGAGTACATAAACCTCAACCACGTTGCGATAGCTATGACTAATGTAAGCCCCAGAACTTGTCTTACCTTCCGAATCCCAGATGTCCTCTTCATCCTTCCCCCTTTTTATAGCACATAGCATTTTAGACACTCCTTAAAATATAGCCACTGTTCTTCTTGCTTTAACTGGTATAATTGTCCCACCCCCCCATCCCCCTCCCGTACGCAGTAACACACATTTGCAAGTCCAACTTTCTATCCATTTCTGATTAAAATATATTTATTTATTTGCAAGTGATTTGCAGGATGGGGGTTGTTAATTTCAACATTTGCCGTGATGGTGCACAAGGCTGCAAATGAGACGCAATACAACTTTTGAACGAGGCCATCAGATTAAGTTCATGAAACTTATTTTCTTTTAAAAAAAATAAAAAGTTCAAAGTTTACGTGTAATCTTGTGAGTGCAGTGAAGAGTCATTGAAAATGCTGGGGGCAAGGAGAGAAGAAGAGAAGGCTTTTTTATTAGCCGGTGGAAAGTCCATAGAGGTGATGGTGGACGAGCATCAGCAGGGAGACGGCGTTGCAAAACAGGCGCCTTAACAGATAAGGTCCTGCCAAAAGCAAAGGGAGAAATGCACCAACTTAAAGCAGCAACCATTGTGGGGATGGGGAAAGGAAAAATCCATGTTTAGTCAAGCGAAGCTAAGGAAAACGGACAGGGCAGAACACGCTGCTGCAGAGTGGAGTGCTTGCCATAACGCGGTCACAGGGCTGCTCAAGCTAAGTCACGTAGCCCAATTTTCCACTAAGCCCTGCAATTCGACACACACACACAGCGCAATAGGCGACAATCAAGGCCACGACAACACACAGAGTGGCAAGTTAGCCTTTGGGCAAACTGTTAAATGGCTTCGCTCACTGTGGCCTCCAGCAACACATCGAATGAGGAAGACCTGATGGCATCGTGTGATCCAGCTCCACCGCACAGCGCCAGCTTGCAGCATGAAACACACTTAAAGCAATGGCGTTTTTCTCTGCATCATGCATCCTACAGGAAAGAGTTGAAGGGTTTTGGGAACTCCCAGGCTCCTGGTCAGCAACTGCTTTTCCTGGAAGCCTGAGAAGGGAGTAAAAGGAGCAAAAGGCTGAGGGGAGAATTTAACTCAGTTCTTGTTTAAAGGCAAATCTACCTAATTCACGCTTTCTGGAACAATACGAGAACAGAGACATAGCCATCTTTGGAAATTTGCACTTCTTCAAATTTTGCAGTGCAGTTCTCCAGCGAAGTAATGTGCGTTTAAAAAATGTGCATACTGGGGTAAAATCTGCATGAAAATACATCTATTTTTGAAAGCGGCATACAAAATTGCATTGCATTAGGGAAAATTCCTTCGCAAAAATGCAAATATTGGGCACAACGGCATGCAAAGATTCGGCGAAATTTGTACTACGAAAGTAACGGTGAATTTTCAGGAGGGATTTGTTCTCACACATTCGCAAACCGACGTGAAATCGTGGAGAACTGAATGCGAGGCTGGGAAAATGACAGAGTGAGAGGGACTGAAATTGACTACTTTGCCCGCCACCTTAACCACCACCCACCGAAGTAACAGTAGAAATTTTCCCCGCCCATTTCCCCTCTTAGTTTTGGCAACTGAAAGGCCACACAGAGCTTCTTGGGGTGGGGTGGGGGAGGCAAGGAAAGAACACACTTTCTGTGAAGACAGCCCCAGGTTAGATCCTTGGAATCTGGATGTAAAGAAAGGGGTAGACTCACCAAAGTCTGGTGAGATAACTGTCAGTGAGCTACATGCCTTCATTCATGCTATGTGTAGAATATTGGAAATACTATTTATCCAAATAGGCATCATGTATTGCGTAGATATGCTTTCTATTCAGCTCCAGGAATTAGCTCCTTATTACCACTGCATGAACTGCATCTGCTTTCAAGGCAGTCCCTTGACGAATTTTCCAGGGCCTTCCTCCAAGAAATCCTACCAGCTCATTGTTTATAGAAACATCACATAAATAAATACTATTACAGATGCAGACGTACACACACACACTGGCAGGAACCACTAACAGCATGTTCCTACAAACTCGTGTAAGTTATGCTTGGAATTATTGCCTTAAAATGGTGTTAAGGATTTGGGAGGGGGACTTCCCCCCCCTCAACTCTAGAAATTAATAAATGGTGGGATTTTGATTACTTGGGATGTGAAGGAAGAAATACCAGCTGCAGAGGAATTCCTGAGCTAGCCTATGCAAAACAACTTGGCCAAGCTAGGGCCATACAGGGCCATTGAGAGACATTGGCAATGAAAAAGACCTGCCCCCCTTGCCCTGAGGTGTGAATAGAGACTGGGGATTTGGGAGGTTGCCAGGGTAACTGTGTGAGGTGATAGGAAGACAGTCCTGAGCAAGGGTTGCTGGGAAGAAGGAGGGGTCGAAAAAAGGGAGCGACTGGGAGAGATGCCTTGGGCTCCAGGGCTACACTGCTGTGCAGGACAAGTCCCTCTTGAAATGACCATGCTGTAAGATCTGGTCTCCCTCCATGCAGACTGAAGGTGTAAACAGGTGAATAAACCCTATTTCTTAAAGCTACAGTCTCTACAGTGGCTCAGTTCTCCAAAGGACCACAGGCCCTGGGGGTAAGTGCATGGAACCCCATGGGATTTTGCTGCAGCTCAGCAAAGAGAGGGGAACGCTCCCAACTTTTGTTAACAATAGGATCTCACACACACTCACTCATAAGAGCACCTTCCTTGGTTGGATGGGCTGCCTTCAACCCCAATGATGCTTTGTTGTTGTTTAGTCATTTAGTTGTGTCCGACTCTTCATGACCCCATGGACCAAAGCAGGCCAGGCACTCCTGTCTTCCACTGCCTCCCGCAGTTTGGTCAAACTCATGTTGGTCCCTTCGAGAACACTGTCCAACCATCTCGTCCTCTGTCGTCCCCTTCTCCTAGTGCCCTCCATCTTTCCCAACATCAGGGTCTTTTCCAGGGAGTCTTCTCTTCTCATGAGGTGGCCAAAGTATTGGAGCCTCAGCTTCAGGATCTGTCCTTCCAGTGAGCACTCAGGGTTGAGTTCCTTCAGAATGGAGAGGTTTGATCTTCTTGCAGTCCATGGGACTCTCAAGAGTCTCCTCCAGCACCATAATTCAAAAGCATCAATTCTTTGGTGATCAGTCTTCTTTATGGTCCGGCTCTCACTTCCACTACTGGGAAAATCATAGCTTTAACTATACAGACCTTTGTCGGCAAGGTGATGTCTCTGCTTTTTAAAATGCTGTCTAGGTTTGTCATTGCTTTTCTCCCAAGAAGCAGGCATCTTTTAATTTCATGGCTGCTGTCACCATCTGCAGTGATCATGGAACCCAAGAAAGTAAAATCTCTCACTGACTCCATTTCCTCCCCTTCTATTTACCAGGAGGTGATGGGACCAGTGGCCATGATCTTCATTTTTTTGATGTTGAGCTTCAGACCATATTTTGCGCTCTCCTCTTTCACCCTCATTAAGAGGTTCTTTAATTCCTCCTCACTTTCTGCCATCAAAGTTGTGTCATCTGCCTATCTGAGATTGTTGATATTTCTTCCGGCAATCTTAATTCTGGCTTGGGATTCATCCAGACCAGGCTTTCGCATGATGAATTCTGCATATAAGTTAAATAAGCAGGGACGCAATATACAGCCTTGTTGTACTCCTTTCTAAATTTTGAACCAATCAGTTGTTCCAATCATGCTTATGAACACGCAAGTTCTCGCCCTGATCATGCGCCACTTCCTCTTCCCACCCTGCCCCATTTGGAACAGGGAAAGAACATGAAAGGGGCACGCTTGTCCTTGACGAGCGCCAGCTAGAACATACAGTTGTCATTTATCTTAATTAGATGGAAGGTAAACGAGAAGTCCCTCGGAAAGAAGCAGATGGGACACTTATCTGCACGCACATTCCGTCCCAGCTGGCAACTGTTAAGTGCGGAGACGTATAGGTGCTGTTCACACCCGTCATAACGCACCAGCAGGTCGTGTGTTTTTTTAAGAAATAAAAAATGCTGAGCACTGCTAAAGGCAGTATTGATCACATACAGAGGCAAGGATCTCTTTGGCATTGAGCAGCCTGACCCCCGCCTAGAAAAAGGAGTACATGATGGGATCAAACCCTAAATCAAGGCACTAAATAGAGACACTAGATGTCTACTTGACAAGACTGGGGTCCCCAAGGCAGAGCCCAAGGGCACCACATACTTTTGACATCTCATGGTGCTTTTGCTAAGACCCCTGCCCCATTATTATTCGGAGTAGTAGTAGTAGTAGTAGTAGTAGTAGTATTTTAAAAACAAGACATGAGAAGAGTTGTACCCGGGTGCTGCTTGGGAGGGGATTGTTTGCTGGGTAGCATTTCCTACTCTCTTTTTTACTGTTTTTATTGGTGAGCTAGGTAATTTTGCCAATTTGGAGGGAAGAGTTATGAGCATCAGAGCTGCCAGCTTGAATAAAATATTGGGGGGGGGGGGCAGGGCAGGTAAGCATCACCACACATAATTGATCACAAGATGTGGCACATGAACAACATTTGAATGGCAGTCCATCAACTTGGGGGAGGGTCCCCTCAAATATTTTATTGGGGGGGTAGAAGTGATACCTCTACATTATTTTTATAAATCAAAGTGGTTTACAACAACTATTTCTATATATAAGAAGGCCACACACAAAATTAAAATCAGGCCATCAACTACCTGTTGTGGAAAGATGTGTTCTTACTTGGAATCCCTGTGATCAGACCACAAACATGGTCATTCCTCACCTGCCTCCAGAAAGCTGTGAATCAACTAATGAAGCTGCAATCCTCCTCCTTTTGAATGGAGCTATTATAAGCCTGTGAAGAGGATTTAATTAAATCAGTTTCACTTTCCTGCCAAACTGTACCTGCGCGTTTGCCAGTGGGATGCTGTAAGTTATTTCCTCCCACTCTCAACTTTTTCTTCCTTCTTCCTTTTTCCCCCTAAGCTACCACTTCTGTAAAGTTAAGCAAACTCGTCACATGGGTTTCTGGTTGCATGCATACGGTGCATTACTACATGGCCTTCCCATTAAAAAATAAATTCGAGAAACGAAAGCAGAGTGAAGGCCTCATCAGTCCGGATTCTTCTCCCTGGGACACCAATTATTTCATCCACAAAAATATATTTTTTAAAAACCCTGGATACTAAAAATAAGCAATCAAATGGGAGCCTCCTCCATCTCCATTCCCAAGCTGAGTTTAGTACCGCAGAAAAAGCTGGACAAGTTTTTAAGTCAAAGATTCCTAAAGCTCATGGCCGCTTTTGGGTCACCAAAAAGGAAGGTGACACACGTCTCCAAAACAAAACAAAAAAACAGAGAACAGAGAGCTGCATAAAATTTGCACATGCTAATTAGATCCATTGTTTGTAGTAATAACAGCACTGAATAGAAATCCAGAGTGTGCCGATATTCCCAAGGGTAACGTGTGGTGATTTCTCACCCCATTTTCTCCTTAAAGCAAGTTGTTGGTGGATGTTCTCATGACGTAGTCATAGAATTTCAGGGTGGTCTGGCAGAAAGAGTGTAGCAGCTCAGCTTGGCCCAGAAAGTACGAAGCTGCTCCAAAGTTATTGGGAGAAAGGCCTTCCAATACAATAATAATAATAATAATAATAATAATAATAATAATAATAATATTTATACCCCACCCATCTGGCTGGATTTCTCCAGCCACTCTGGGTGGCTTCCAAAAGAATATTAAAATACAATAGTCTATTAAACATTAAAAGCTTCCCTAAACAGGGCTGCCTTCAGATGTCTTCTAAAAGTCTGGTAGTTGTTGTTCTCTTTGACATCTGGTGGGAGGGCGTTCCACAGGGCGGGTGCCACTACCAAGAAGGCCCTCTGCCTGGTTCCCTGTAACTTGGCTTCTCGCAGCAAGGGAACCACCAGGAGGCCCTCAGTGCTGGACCTCAGAGTCCGGGCAGAACGATGGGGGTGGAGACGCTTTACCTGCTCTGCCTTCTTCGCCGGACCATCTGAATATCCAGGAATATCAATGGAATATGAGCCATTTCATTCAGTTCCCCTTGAGAGCTTTTTCCCAAAGAGGACTGCTCTCTGATCACACTCGGTAGTACAGGAAATGAAGTATTCAGTATGTGGAATGGTTTTAGAGCAGGGAAACTTTTTCATCCCGAGGGCCGTATTCTCTTCTGAGTAACCTTCCAAGGGCCACATTCAAGTAGAGAGTGGAGACAAAGGCAAAAGAAGCTGAAGCACCAAGCACACCTTTGTACAGTCAACTAGTTTCTAAATACACCCCGCTCTGTTCTCAAGCTATGAAAGCACCCGCTAATGAGCATATCCTCCAACATTTCTCCGATGAACACAGCGACGTCCTATTCCATAACAACAACAACAACAACAACAACACTCCATTCATCTGACTAGGTTGCCCCACTCTGGGCCACTTCCAACATATGTGAAAACATGATAAAACAATAAATCTTTAAAAACTTCCCTATGCAGGGCTGCCCTCAGATGTCTTCTAAAGGTTGTATAGTTACTTATCTCCTTGGCTCAGGGGTTGCGTAACTCCATACCCTCCAGCATTTCTCTGATGAAAACAGGGGCATCCTATCAGAAGCCAGGATGGCTTCTGTAAATCCAGGACTGTCCCTGGAAAAAAATAGGGACACTTGGAGGGTCTGGAACAGTGACGTGTGGCCAAAGGTGCAGACAATCAGCTACAAATTCAATCTAAAAAGCTATACCACTAAAAGCAGCAAAGCCCCAAGTTGCAGAGTGTGTGCTTGGCTACAGGTGTAGATGTGGCACCCACAAAAGCTTCTCCCATTTTGCAAATGTGCCCAGAGGCCCCAAAAGGGTTGCTGACCCCTGTGATACACCACTGGCTGAAGACTCAGCTGCTGTTTCATCCAGGACGTTACAGGAAAGGATTTTTTGCACACTGTGTAGCTATTTCTCTCCTCATGGCCATAAACAGCTGGGTAAGAGTGTCATTTTCAAAGGCAGCGTGCTCTGTCTCTCCTTACTCAATGGATAGGCATAACTTTTTCCCCCTGGCCCAGGGACAAAGCAGAGAACAGCAGTGGTAGCTTCATCCCCACAGAGGTGGGAATGCAAATGATGAAGAATGGAGCTTTTTGTATAATAGACTTTTATTTTCTAGAGTTTTGGTTTGTTTTCTGCCAAGTCTTCCCTAATAACCATCTGAGGCATGTTTATGGCTATCAAATGGAAGACCCAGATCAGCTGCTGTTCACCATTACTCATTTTCTGGTCTGATCCTTGGTGATTTGCGGAGTCTTATTTCAGAGGCTTCCCTCCGTCTGCAGTCACAGTTCCATGTGGGGTCTCCTTCTCCTCCAGATGTCTTCCTGCCAAGCGTTCTGCCCTGTGCAAGAAGGCATCTGGAGGAGAAGGAGACCCCACAAGGGTCCAATGGAAAGGTCTACAGTTTAGTGCATGGCTTCACCTCATAGGGCCAATGCGCTCAGACCGCACTGAAAAAGTGGGTGCTCATGACTTTAGTGCCCCAAAATAATAATAATAATAATAATAATAATAATAATAATAATAATTTATACCCCGCCCATCTGGCTGGGTTTCCCCAGCCACTCTGGGCAGCTTCCAACAAAAGATTAAAAATACATTAAAACATCAGTCATTAAAAACTTCCCTAAACAGGGCTGCCTTCAGATGTCTTCTAAAAGTCAGATAGTTGCTTATTTCCTTGACATCTGATGGAAGGGCACCACCACCGAGAAGGCCCTCTGCCTGGTTCCTTGTAACTTCGCTTCTTGCAGTGAGGGAAGCACCAGAAGGCCCTCAGAGTTGCACCTCAGTGTCCAGGCTGAACGATGGGGTTGGAGACGCCCCTTCAAGTATACTGGACTGAGGCCATTTAGGGCTTTAAAGGTCAAGACCAACACTTTGAATTGTGCTTGGAAACATTCAATGAGGAAAGAAGTCATTGTATCATAATATACCCCAATTCTGCCACAACTGAAATCCAAGCAGTGGAGATGTTAGATGCATCTCAATTATTTCTCTAGGCTGCCTATAATTTGATCAACGGCCGTTGGGTTTTCTGAAGTTTGAATCACACAGCCTTATTGTAACAGTTGCGTTAGAGCATGGTGCTGATAACACCAAGGATGCAGATTTGATCCCTGTATGGGACAGCTGCATATTGCTGCATTGCAGGGGGTTCTGAACTAGATGATCTTCGGGGTCCCTTCCAACTCTACAGTTCTGTGATTCTAAGTGGTCTTTTTTGTAGGCATCTGGGTGTCCAACTGGGAGAACTGCTTGCCTAGATGGCTCACTGGCCTAACCCAGCAAATTCTTACATTGGTGCAAATTTACACCGCTTGGCATTCAGTTCAGAGCTGTGCACATGCAAAACCTATTCCAACAGAAAGGCATTCCAAGTGGATCAGTGTGCCATTCAGACAACAACTTGTTTAAATTTACTGAGACATTAGAGGAAGAACTTGCAGAAAACATGCTGAAATCTGCTGAGGTGTGCAGGGATTAGAGTATTGCATTAAATGGGGTGGGGACTCAGGGTCAAACCCCAGCTCAGCCATGAAAATCCCTGAGCAATCTTGATTCAGTCAGCTTACCTATCTCACAGGATTCTTGTGTGGGGATAAAATGGGAGAGCTATGTACCGTATTTTTCGCTCCATAAGACGCACTTTTCCCTCCTAAAAAGTAAGGGGAAATGTGCATGCGTCCTTTCCGCCTCTGAAAACTAGGTGCGCCTTATGGTCAGGTGCGCCTTATGAAGCGAAAAATACAGTAGGTTGTCTTGAGCTCCTCTGAGAACAGGCAAATTCCAACAGAGGTCCTCTTGTTGATCAGGCAAGAGTAGAAGAACGGGCCTTGAGCACAGTAAGTTATCTGTTGCTAACCTGTGTCCCAATTTGGGATGGGGAGAAGTTTGCCTCAGTTCTCATTTAAAGGCACTCGGACGTAATTTGCATTTTCCAAAATGATTTGAGAACCAAAACGCAGCTGTCCTTCGAAACCCACACTTCTCCATACTGCTCTCCAGCCAAAGAATGTCACGTATACTAGGGCAGAGTTTACATATAAATGCATACATTGGTGACAACAAGATACAAGAATGTATTATATTGGAGTGAAACTGCAAAAATATGCAAATGGGGGGGAAATTGTGCTAAAATATAAGTAAAATTTCATGAGCTTTTTAAGAATAAAAATCCAGAAGCCGATGTGGAAATGCAAGGGAGCAAATCCGAGGTTGGAAAAATAAGAAACCAATTGGCAATGTAAATTCTTTGAAATGATTGAATTAGCAAAAATGACAGCAACAATTAGAATGCAGTCTAATCAAAATCTCAAACAGGAATGGAAATGTGTAGAAGAATACATGACCAAAAGATGCTCTAACAAGAATTTATTGATATGTATGGACTGATTTCACAAAGTTAAGTTAAGCTAAGCAGATATATAAGATTGAATGTTTAATTATTAAGATACAAAGTTACAATCTCAATAATAAAGTTACAAAATAATAACAAGGAAGTCACGCACAGGTGGAAGAAAGACACAGGGCAAGAAATAAGAAATGGATAAATGTTGGTACATAATGAAATGTGAAAATGTGAATTTACAAATATAATGTATATGTATCAATCTGTAAAGATTTCATATATGTATTGCAACATTAATAATAAATAAATAAAGGGGGGGAAGGAAAAATAAGAAACCAAATTTGACAGATCTGTCCAGCCCTATTCAACAATCAAACCCACAAGAAACCCTAAGAAAGCAACAGTTATTTCCCTCTGCCTGGGATGCCTCCTGTATTTACTCGCTGCAAGAGAAACCCTGCAAGAGAAAGCGAGAGGGTATGCAAATGATCTTCCAACAACCCATTCCTCTGAGCTGCTATACCAGCAAATCAAACAGCGACGGAACACCACACATCTTTGAACTGGGCTGAGCATTACAAGGCTTATGCTGCCAAACATGACGGGAAAATCCCAGGGGCCTTTTTGCCCGGGTACCTAGTAATTTCATGCTGGGGCCTAGGAATTCAAAATATTTTCTGAGCTCTAGCCAGGCCCAGGAATTTGATGCCTACTTGCCTGGGAAAATGAGATGTATTATTTTTTTCCAGTCCAGCTACCAAACTTTTAAACACTGATCCTCATTAATGAAGTCTTCCTAGGCTGTAAAGATGGCTTTGGAGTGGGGGACACAAAAAACAGAGGAACTTTTACATAAGGTTGAAACAGCAAAGAGTGTGCTGGACCGAAGAAGAGTGTGGAACTCAGAAAAAATCAATAGCAGTGGGCAGGGGAGAAAATCGTATGAAACTGTTTCAGCACAACACAACTTTGTTTAAAAATGATTTGCATGCTTATATTGAAATCAGTATTACAAATTATTCTGTTACGGGAGGAAATGTCCTGGAAATTTTAAAATGAGGTGAATTCATGGTACTTTGATTCCCATATTTAATACAAAGAAGGAAGAAAAGGTTTTCTGCTTCCTAGCACACGTGGAATTTAAGGTCTTTTTAAAGGAAGGGCTGTTGCTCAGTGGTAGAGGATGTGACTTGCAAGCAAAAGGTCTCATGTTTTATTGCTGGCATCTCCAGGAAGGACTCTGGGAGACTCCCTGTCTGAAATCATGGAGAGCTGCTGCCAGTCCAAGCAGACAGTACTGAAGTAGATGGACAAAAGATGTGACTCAGTATAAGGAAACTTCCTAAGTTCCTAAACCACTGCTTATGCTAACCAACTGGACCAGTTTGCACATAACGGCAAACCAAACAATTGCTTACCACAAATGAGCAAGCATGATGAAACATTCATCCAGAGAAACATTCAGACACTTCTCTCCTCCCCTGGCCTTGCTGTGCTACCCAGAACAAAACAATGGTTTGGCTTACCACTACCCAGGCTGTTGCTTTGTCTCACTTCCAAGTAACCAAAGCTTGTTCTTGTTTGGTGAAGAGAAAACCACAAGCCAAGTTCTCCACAATGCTAAGCAAACCTATAGCTTAGACCCTCTGGCTTTCAGCAGTGGTAGGCTGAAACATATATAAGCTGACCCATTTGCTTTGTAGTATGGCTTGAGTTAAAGCCATAATAATAATAATAATAATAAAAAATTTTATTTATACACCGCCCTCCCCAGCCACGCTGTAAAGGAAAGAGCCAAGCAGGGCTGCTGATCAGCTGATTAGTTCTGACTTCAACAGCTAATTTCAGCAAGGGCTGACTGTGCCACTGAGTTCCCCACGGGGACGTCCGCAACACAGCCGAGCCCAGCAGACTTACTGTCACTTTCAGCAGTGACAGCAAGCCTCCCTTGCCAAGGAATAATCAGGAGCACACATCAAGGCTCCAGATGGTTCACTGGCAGCCACATCTCGACTTGCCCAACACCTGACATCATGTACATAGCTCATGGTTTGAGGGACAAGGCCTTGGTGGCCCATACTGGTACCCATGCCTGGCCAAATTAAGCCTATGGGACTGGAGTTTCCTCACGCCTGCTACAGACCATCAGCTAGTCAGTGTTAGAAACTCAGATATGTGGAAGAAGGAGGAAATCCCAATGAAAGAACAGTGGCAAGAAAAATTGATGAGCTATGCGGAATTGGCCAAATTGACATACAAACTGTGTGATTAGGACAATCGTGACTTCAAGGAAGAATGGGAACTTTTTACAAATTACCTAAAAAGACAACAAAATGATCTGGACTCCTTGGCAAGTTTTGAATAAACATCCACAAACTTATGAGTTGAACATTTGATAGATAAGGCACAGATATGTACAATTTTATAACATGTAGAGAACAATATGTGTAAAGAAATCAGAGAGGGGAGCTGAGGGAAGTCCTTGGTGGGGGGGAGTGGGAGGGATGGTGGGGGGAAAGGGGGAAAATAATGAAATTGATCATTTGGACTGATAATTTCTTATGCTGAAATTGTTTAATAAAAATATTTCTTTTTTAAAAAAAACTCAGATATGTAAGCTAGGCACCAAATAAACCCCTTAAACCAGGGTTACAGTCGCCAAAACGGAATTCTTTGTTGCCACTTGGGGGCACAAAAAGTTCAAAAGTCGTATTTTTCAATATGACTTTTTGGTTTCTGAAATTTATTCTGATTGTGCAGATAAAATATCACCGACAGAATTCTACAGGATGTTTTGTTAAGTGTGTGGAAACAGGCAAGATCCCCAGGCATCAGGTGCCATCCTAGCGCCCAGGCATCCTCACTTGGTCGAGAGTGGCCAATAGCCAGGAGCAAAATGTGCCTTGTGCCTGGCAAATTTTGAACGCTGCTAGCCCTATCCAAAGGAGGAGCTGCAGAAGCCAAGAAGAACTTCTTTACACCAACAAGACAAAGCTATCCAAGTGCTTCTTGACTCTTAGACAGCCTTCCAGACCAATTCTTCCCTGCTCTTCCTGGCTACAGGAACGTGCTCCTCTGCTGCCTTTGCTTAACATCACTTAAAAGCAACAGATTTCGGCATGCCATAACATCTGTGAATATACTTGAGCCCGTATTGTACGTAGATCTCCCCCAAAACAGGAATGGAGAACGCTGGCAGCTTCAAAGAAGGTGGGACTCCAATCAGCCTCAACCTGCATGGTCAATGGTCAAAACTGGATGGGAGCTGAAGATTCCACATCCTTGTCTTAACGTGCTGAGTTAAAGCATCAAAAACATTTCTTCTTTTTCTAAGGTCAGCTGCACATGGCCACTAACCAGCCATTAGGTTTAGCGAGACCCTGGAATTTGTAGACACTAGACAATAATCTGATAGCAATCCCCATGCAGAATAAACACAGCAAACAGATACTACAGCAGTCCAAGCTGAAAACCAATAGAAACTGCATCCATCCTTAATAATACATGTAACCTTCTTAACCTAGGTTTATGAGCATATTTTTTCATATACTTTACTTTCAGGTAAGAAGAGGGTGATGTGCATGTAACTGGCTTCTAGAGGAGGAGAAAAAAAGGAATGTCTTGTTTCCAAGAATCCTAGTGTCTGCTAGGATTCTAGAATGTAATGGCATTTTTTGATGCTTTCAGGGTACCAGCAGAACAGACAGACTCCCGCTGAAGTGTGGTGTCACTTCTCAGATTCCACATAGCATACCGCTGAGATAAATGTCAAACTTCTTGAGGAGTTGTCAGGTACTTGAAACTGTCAAACATTTCACCAGAATATTGTCATCTTGCAAACAGGCAAAACGGCAGTGTTTATCCAAGTCTGCACTCATCCAATAATAGGGAGTATACGAAGCCATCACTTTTGAAAAGAGCAGAGTAGGGGGGTTGGGATTATTAATCCATTGGTCTCTTTCACCCCAGTCTCTCAAAAATAAGGGCAGGGATAGTCTGGCCATGGTGGTTTGTGCATTGGTAACCTCAAGATTTGATTATTGGGCTGCGGGGTTCTCCTTCAGCCTAACCCGGAAGCTCCAGTTGGTGCAAAACTTTGCAGCAAGACTGTGGTTGGGGGCCAACGACCGCCAGCACAGAATTCCAGTGATCAGAAGCTTGCAGCGGCTGCTCATATGCTACCATGAGACTAGGGCCCTTCAGGATTTAATCTCCTTCCGTTGGGCCTGTAAGACAGAGCTATTCCGCCTGGACTTTAATTTGAATTCAGCCTGATCTTTTATTTCCCTTCTCTTCCTTCCCTCTCCCCACTCACCCGCTCTGAGACCCCACAGCTAATTCTCCCCTGGCCTCCTCGCTGGCCCAAGTAGGACCAATTCAGCCAGCTAGCCCTGGGGATTATCTAATTGATTTTTGAATTTTATTGTTATTCATGTTTTTGTACTGTGTTTTGTGCTGCTTTTATAATTAAGTGTTTTTAAAGTGTTTTAAATTTGTTGTTAGCCACCCTGAGCCCCGCTTTTGAACCGGGAAGGGCGGGGTATTAATAATAATAATAATAATAATAATTACTACTACTACTACTACTACTACTACTACTATTACCAGACCAGGTTCAGGGTTCTGGAATTAATCCTCAAGGCCCTTAACAACTTGGCTTACATCCATGCCCAATAACGGGGTTAGCGGCCCCCCATGGCCCTGTTGCACAGCTTAGACCCACCAGCAACCATACCTTCAGTATTGTGGACCCAATTTTATGGAACTAGCTTGCAATTAAGGTCAAGCATGCCCCCTCCCTACTGAACCCTTCTTCTTTTCTTTTCCAGTAGGCATTTTAACTGAATTCTGATGGTCCTAGCAGTGTTCAAAACCCCGCAGGGGAGCGTGGTCCTAGCAGTGTTTGAAATCTCCCAGGCACCAGGCGCATTTTGAAACTGGTGAAGGTTCAATCGCGACCACATTGGGATCTCTGGGTGCCAAGTCGGCATCTGACATCTCTACCTGACTGGCCCCTTCAGCTTCCTTAAGCAGGTAAGCAGAAGAGCATATTTACTGCATTAATATCCCACCTTCTTCTCCAAGGACCACATGGTTCAGCCCCCTCCTCAGTTAACCCCGACAACGACCCTGTGAGTTAGGTTAAGAGACTATGGCTCACCCAGTGAGCTTCATGACTGAGTGGGAATCTGAACCCTGATCTTCCAGCTCCTAGCCTGACACAGCTTTCAAAACGGTGTGTTGCCACCCGTTAGTATGTCGGTTGCAGGGTGTAGGTGTGTCATGCAAATGCTCCCTGCGCTCCTCCCAGGGCTGGAAAGTGGTTAGTTTAACCACAAGCTTGCTAACAAAACTGAATTACTGTGTCGCAAAATGATGTGTGACTAAAAAGTGTGTCACCAACATGAAAAGTTTGGAAAGCTCTGCTCTAACCACTACACCACAATGGCTTCCAAGAGTACTTCTGCTATGGACAGCAATATAAATTAAGTAGGTAAATAAATATGGGGAAAGCAAAAAGTCATTTAGAGATCTGAAATGTTTTCCTTTTCCTTGAAGCTTGAATTTGTTTTATTCTGGATTGTTTTAGTTGATGTTTTAATGTGTTGTAAACAACTTTGATATTTTTTCTTTAAAAATATCGAGTGGTGTAGAAATGAAATTATTCTTGTTGTTGTTGTTGTTGTTAACAATAAATTTCATCAGGGAGAAATGATGCCTATATTCTGTTGTGGCGGCCATAACCTAGGTTTAGGGTGCCATTTACCGTATTATTCGCACTATAAGATGCACCAGACCACAAGACGCACCTAGTTTTTGGAGGAGGAAAACAAGAAAAAAAAATATTCTGAATCTCAGAAGCCAGAACAGCAAGAGGGATCGCTGCGCAGTGAAAGCAGCAATCCGTCTTGCTGTTCTGGCTTCTAGGATAGCTGCACAGCCTGCATTCGCTCCATAAGATGCACACACCCTTACTTTTTAGGAGGGGGAAAAGTGAGTCTTATAGAGCAAAAAATACAGTAACTTACATACCTGAGTTTCTAACACTGGTCCTCGGTCAATCACGAAGGCTCATACATGATACTATAGTTTGTTAAGGGTTCTGGGAATTGTAGTTCTGGGGGAGTATATATTATAGTTCCCAGGATTTCGCAAGAGTGCTTTAAATGTATGGTGTGTACACAGTCACAGACAGCCACACAAAAGATGGCCAAAATCTAGTAAGCTTTTGTTATTTTTACTGTGGAAACATAGTCTATGAAGCCTTTGCACTGAAAGGAAAGAAAGGGAAAACAATGTGCAATGGGAATGTATGCATGTGAGCAAGAAACAGGAAGAAACCACACTGTTCTTTTTAAAAGTCAGCTGACTTCGTAAGAGTGTCCGTAAGTAGCTAAGACCTTTGTTTTGCTAGACATCAAAATACGGCAGAGAACAGATCCTGGTCTCAAAAAAACAGGAGTAGCCTGTTTATTCAAATGTAGCAAGGTAGAGGGGGGGTGAGGGCTCGAAAGCCAAAGAGAGCCAGTTCATGTGTGTGTCTGCAGGCCTGACTTTTATTAATGCAATATTTCTGCTAACAGCCTCCTCTATGTAAGGCATCTGCAAAAACTTTGTATTGTTAACTTAATAGTGAAAATCTAATACAGGTTCTATTTGAAATTTCCCATTAAGCTGACGTCAATAGAGGGCCGAGAATCAGATTGTTGTGACCCAGACCATGAAACAGACATTCAAAGTCAGATGGTTTAAATTTAACCATCACACAGCAGTGAGAGTGTTGCACCACTTTATCGGGTTTTTCTAGATGCTGCCAAGGTACATTTGGCACAAAAGGGGATTGGGGAGGGTATTAAAATTTGTACTTTTTGTGGGGGGGGGGTGTCAGGGGAGAAGAAAGTCACATGAGAAGAGGAAGGATTGAAAATACAGTTAAGTCTGCCTGTCAAACAAGCAGATAAGGATGGCAGAGTTGCACCACTGTCTTAGTTACTTTATTTACAACAAGCGCTTGGAATTATTTGTGTGCTGTACAGCAAGGTTTAAACAGATAATTCCACGCCTGCAGACTCACACTCTAAATTTGGTTATCATTGGACAAGTGCTTTTGCAGAAGCTGGAAACCCTAAGGCACTCTCTCCAGCAAAGTCGTGATAATGTTTCTGCCTCACTTTATACAAATGTACATTTTTCTCTTCTAGGTGTAAATTATCGGAGGGCAGGGTAGGGAGATTGTCCCTGAAAGTTTCCAGAGTGTTTCAGCTTGAATGGAGGAACACAGAAATGTGTGATATTTAGAGTCAAACCCTTGGCCCACCCAGTTCAATGTTCCCCAACATAGGCATCCAACAAATATCTGTAGGAAATTGGGCTTGAGAAGGTTGTTCTGGTCCAGCATCATCCACACTGATTGGCAGTGGTTCTCCAGGGTTCCAGACTAGGAGGACTTTCCCAGTGGTACCTAGACATGCTAGGGATCAAACCTGGTGCCTTCTGCTTGGCCTCTCCGTGGCAGTGCGGAGGAAGGCACCAATTGGCCTGCACCCACAACATCATGAACAAAACTCCTCCCATTTTTGTTAGCTTAAAAACAAAACAAAAGATAACATGAAGGATGAACATATGAATCTATACACACAGAGAAAATTTATGAACTGCTACATGGAGAGAAACGAGAACTCATCCAGCATTCAAATTTAGGGCATCTAAGTTTGCAATGCCACTTGCAAAGCCAGCAGCTCTCAATTTAGATGAAGCTGTTGCAACTTCTCTTGAAATTTGATGTCCATCTCCATCCTTAACTTTACTTCCCCATAACCAATAAAAGTCACCTTTACAGCTCTACTGGGGGTGCAGTTTTGGAAAATGGAAGGGTGCCCCAATTAGAGCAAAAAGGACCAGAATTCTTCACTAGACTCAGGTGAGGGTTGGTTGAATCAAGCGGCAAGTTTTTCCTTAGCTTAGATCATTGACACTAAAGATTGTGTATGTGTGTAGTTTTAATGCATGAACCAAAACAACTACAGCAAGTCCACAAATTATGCACACTTTACTTCTGCAAATTCAGCTTCATGTGTTAGGCAAAAAAACCTTTTTTAAAAGGGGGTGAACTTCCAGGAAAAAAGACACCTGCAATCCCACCTGCCACTAAACCCAATTTGTTTTGACTATACAGTCAAACCTTGGTTCTTGAACGGCTCCATTTTTTAACATTTCGGCTCCCGAATACCAAAAACCCAGAAATAAATGTTCTGGTTTTCGAATGTTTTTCGGAAGCTGAATATCTGACACAGCTTCCGCTTGAGTGCAGGAAGCTCTTGCAACCAATCGGAAGGTGTGCCTCGGTTGTCTAATGTTGCGGAAGCCGTACGGGCTTCCGGAACAGATTACGTTCGACAACCAAAGTTTGACTGTACACAGTTTCGGCTTTGGGTGTGATGCCCGGAATCCCCTGCATAAACTGTCGGTTTCCACATCAGAGTCCCTGCTCCAGAATTCAGTATGTTTCCTCACAGAACTGAAGATGATTTCTGCATGACTCATTTAGCAGCACACACTCACACAGTGGATTTGATATCTTAAGAAACCAAAACTTAGTTGTAGTAGAATCCAAGAGCCAAGCAGAGTTTCGGCTCAGACCTTGAGAGATTTGAAGATTATGCACCCAGTGAAAACAGAAGCACGGGGTGTCCATTGGAAGTAACTTCACTTACAGCTTTTTGCTAGACTGATCTAATGGAAATTTCAATTACAATAACCTGAAGTAATTAAGTGGACCGGGAACGACTTTTGCCCCCGGGGAAGGGATAAAAGAATAATACTTCCTTGAATGAACGGGAACGAATCCAATGCTGGCACAAGTCTGCAGGACTGGGCGTCGTAATATTGAAGTCTCACGCAAGCAGTGAGGCTCGTTGCTAAGAAAGGCGAATAAGATAAGAAAGGATAGAGACTTTTCCTTAATACCTTGAGTTATTAAATCAAGTAAGGAGAAGACAGAGCCAGATATTCACTTGGAAGTGCAGGGTTTGGGCGAGTGGGGAGGGAAGTACAGCTATCTTGCTGCTTTAACTAAAAAGTCTGCACAGATGGCTACTTGTCCGACAACTGTTATTTAGTTTCCCGAAGATTTGCATCTTTGCTGCCCACTGGTAAAATCAAATCATTTTATTTATTCATTTATTTTTGCTTGATTGTAAGCTCTCAGGGACGGACTCTTTCAAAACTGGAAAGATACCTATTGCATATAAAAACACAAATAGCAGTCTCCCCACCACACAAAAAAAACCTCATCTTACTGTCTAGCTAAAAGTCATGCTCCCTGCCATTTGAATCCTTTTTCCTTTAATTCAGAAAAGCAAGGAGCTGAAGTAAGATCCTGATATGTCAACCATGATATCTTTTAAAAAAATGCCACTGAGATAGGGAGCGGTTGCATTTTACACACACACACAGTTGCAGTGTTCCAATATGCTCACTGTTAGACAATCAGTTCTGCAGCCTCCAAAGAAACCCTCACCAGTCTTTTCTACAAAACCACGGGGGAGACAGAATTATGAATGGACTCTTACGACTGGTTCACAAACAAATGTGTACCAGATTCAACCTAATCCTATGCACCTTTGCTCAGAAGTAATGCCAAAAAAGTTCAGTGCAACTGACTTCCAAATACACAAAGAACTACAGCCTTGGTTTCTTTGCACTTCTAGGATGAGCAGCTGAATCTGTAAATTGCCCCTGGCCTGAATTATTATACATATAAACTTTGTAATGTTGTTGTTGTTGTTGTTTGTACACTGCCTAGATATGTTTCACATGGCAGGTGGAATATAGTTTAAAAGAAATAAATAACAAATGCACCACCAAAAGGACATCTTACAGTGGTGCCTCGCAAGACGAAATTAATTCGTTCCGCGAGTTTTTCGTCTAGCGAATTTTTCGTCTTGCGAAGCACGAAATCCCATAGGAATGCATTGAAATTCAATTAATTCGTTCCTATGGTCAAAAAAAGTCCAAACAAAGCCAAATTTGGTACAACAAGAGTTTATTAAGTGCTCTTTAAAGTCACACATACTGTAAAGAGCATTTCAAAAACTGAAGGAACAATAAATTAAGTTTCTAAACATGACAGAAAAACATTTAAAAATCAACAAAGTCTACAGTACATTTTCTAAGACTCTGGGGGACAACTCAAAGAAGGTTCCTCTTCCACTCTTTGCTTCTTGCTGAAGAACCCCCTCCACAACTGTTCCCCCAGCCACCCACCACACAGAAATTCAAATCCAGAATTTTTTAAAAAAAACAGCAGAGTGGCCCAATGGTCACAGAAAATCATAACAATGCAGGAAAAAAAACACAAGCTTCCAGATTCTTGTAAACCCCTCCCCAACACCAAGTCCTTGAATTCCAAACACCCCAACCCAAAATCCAAAAAACCCCAAAAAAGTTTTAAAAGTTTAACTTACCAAATGGGTGCAAAAGAAGTTTTGGAAAAGCTTCAAAAATCACCAAAGTCTTCAAAAACCTCAAAAAAGACTACCACACCGTGTTCTATGAGTTGCTCCTCGAAGTCAAGTCGCAACTGTATTAATGGTGTTAAGAAAAAGGAAACAAACTTGCAAGACGTTTTCGTTTTTCGTCTTGCGAAGCAAGCCCATAGGGAAATTCGTCTTGCGAAGCAGCTCAAAAAACGCAAAACCCTTTCGTCTAGCGAGTTTTTCATCTTGTGAGGCATTCGTCTTGCGGGGCACCACTGTACTCATAAAATTCATCAGCATATTTTGTGTGAATTTTCCCATACAAATTTCAATGCACTTTCATTTAATATACGAATGTCTGCAAAACAATTTTTCCTAACATGTATTTTTAAATACACTTTACCATCAGGATAATGCTTTTTTTGTACATATTACTTGTCTGGAGAAATGCACTGCAAAATTCTGCTATACTCCGGTTGACATATTGCTTGGGGAAATGTGAATCGGGTATGTTTGCCTTCAAGTGTGAACAGAATCAAATTTCTCCCTCTGCCCCTAAGTCACAGTGCTCTCCTGACCCCTTTCTAAGAATTCCATTCTTCCCTGAGAGCACATGCAAAATTGATTTTAAGATCAGTCAGCAAAACCAAACACCTAAAGTTAGCTGCAAAATGCAAATAACAGCAACTCCATTTGCTTGGGGGGGGGTGGAGTTCAGGAGACAGAATCAATGTATTAGCAGCCTAGTGGATGCATCTGAAGGAGCCCAACAAGACTAAAGTAACACCTCTCGTTTATTTATTTTCAAAGGACAAAGGAATCCACTTGAATCCAAGCTGGTTTCATGAAGCTATTGGAACACCCATTAGAAAAGCTGGTTTCTCAAAAGCAGCCCATCCCGCAAAGACTGGCATGGATAAAATGGAACAACACAAAGCAGGACTGCAGAAGGTTTTGTGGTCTGTTTGCGTTTAATGGTGCTAACTGAAAAGATCAAACAAGAGACATAGATGTGAGAAAGAAGAAGACAAAATTGGTGGAACAAAAGGCACATCCAGAGAGGAGCTTCCTGTGACCCTGATTCTGTAGTTTAGTTGTACAGTGGTACCTTGGTTCTCAAACTTAATCCGTTCCAGAAGTCCATTCCAAAACCAAAGCGTTCCAAAACCAAGGCACACTTTCCCATTGAAAGTAATGCAAAATGGATTAATCCGTTCCAGACTTTTAAAAACAACCCCTAAAACAGCAACTTAACATGAATTTTACTATCTAACGATCCATAAAATGAAAGCAATAAACAATGTACTGCAGTCGCACAATCAATCAATCAGTAGCTGAACTGGGTTCCACACAGTCACAACAACAAAAGAGCCTGAAAAACAAAAACGCAAAATAAATAGCAAAAACAGACAGATCTCAGCATAACACTCAAAATGGAAGTGTAGCACTCAAATTGGAAGGATAACACTCAAAACGGAGCACATTTGGCCTCTGAAAAAAGTTCGCAAACCGGAACACTTACTTCCAGGTTTGCAGTGTTTGGGTTCCAAGTTGCTTGAGAACCAAGGCATTTGAGAACCAAGGTACCAGAAACAGATGAAATTGAGGATCAGAGCCCTACCCGAGGAAAAGGAAACCTTGATAAAGTTTCAGGAGGAGATAGGACTAACATTGGTTGAGAAAGAGAGGTATTGGGGGGTTAGTATGACCGCCAGAAATGTGAATTTATTCAAGGGCAACTGTGAAGGACGTTGGCTTGAAGAGAAGGGGGATTTGGAAATAGGGTTAAATTGGAAGTTGCTATTGTTGGGCCGAGTTGCTGTGGTGGGGATGAGGGTTGCGGTGATGTCGGGGATGTTACTTTTGTTTCAAACATTGCAAGTTTTGGATGGGAGGGATTGTTTCAGGAGGTGGCAGAGGGACGTCTCTAGATCTGTATGGCAGGGCAGGAAGCCTCGAGTAAAATTTAAGATATTAACGGATGCTAAAGAAGGAGGTGGACTTGCCCTGCCAGACCCCTAAATTTTGTTGTGAATCATCTGCTTTTTGCTGGCTCAGAGAATCGGCAGAATCCAAGACCAGGGAGAAGAGCTGGTGGAAGAAGACTGGAAGTTTAAAGACTATTTATAGAAATACTGCAAAATTAATGAATGTTAGAACAAAGTGGGAATGAAGTTATATGGCTTTAGCAGAAATGTTATAAGGAATTAAGTATAAATAGATCAATTGAGCATTAAAGGGAATAAAATAAGGTTAGAATGTGTTAAGATAATTATAGGATAGAAAACAGAGGAAGATGGAAAGGAATTGCTGAAATAATTAATTGATGTGGAATACAAAAAGGGAGGTGTGAGGAAGTCGTGGAAATAAGCGAATGAAAGATATGACATTGAAATTCTTTAAAATGGTCTTTGTTTTGTTATATTTGCCTTATATGTTAGTGTTTTGTAGTGTTTTTGCATTGTATTGTGTTGTTTTTTGCTTGTTGTTTCTTTTTGCTTCTTTGTTTGTAGTGTTTAAATTTTTGGAAACTCAATAAATATTATTTTTTTAAAAAAAAAAGAGAACCAAGGTACCACCGTAAATTAGAAGTGTAAAACACAACTTGGGGAAAACAGTACAATGATGCGTCAAAGGAGGTGGGAGCTGAACACCAAGAACACTCTTTCCCCTGTGTGGAAGGAGTCATCTATTCAGAACCCATGTATAAGGGCTGCCAAGGACCCCCTACATTGAAGAAACATGATGCATTTGTGACTCATCAGATACACTCATGCCTGAATCCAGAGGGCTTCAAGAGACTAGGCAATCTTCCATGGGCAAAATTCAATAGTCTTAGACTTAGCATGCGCCTCTTCATCTCAGGGCTGTGGGTTCAAGCCCCACATTGGGCAAAAGATTCCAGCATTGCTGGGGGTTGAACTAGATCAGGCATGTCCAACAGGTCGATCGTAATCTACTGGTTGTTCGCAGGGGTGTCCCTGGTCGATTGCGTTACTGGGCGGTCATTATTGATCCCAAAAAAAATTTCAGCAGCGACTCTGGGGCACCCCTCCCCCAAAAAGCTCAAACAGCTCCACCTGGTACACAGGCTGAGACCCTACCTACCCGCGGACTGTCTCGCCAAAGTGGTGCATGCTCTAGTTATCTCCCGCTTGGACTACTGCAATGCGCTCTACATGGGGCTACCTTTGAAGGTGACCCGGAAACTGCAACTAATCCAGAATGCGACAGCTAGACTGGGGGCAGCTGCCGAGACCACATAACACCGGTCTTGAAAGACCTACACTGGCTCCCAGTACGTTTCCAAGCACAATTCAAAGTGTTGGTGTTGACCTTTAAAGCCCTAAACGGCCTCAGCCCAGTATTCCTGAAGCAGCGTCTCCACCCGCATCGTTCTGCCCGGACGCTGAGGTCCAGCGCCGAGGGCCTTCTGGCGGTTCCCTCATTGCGAGAAGCAAAGCCACAGGGAACCAGGCAGAGGGACTTCTCGGTAGTGGCGTCCGCCCTGTGGAACGCCCTCCCATCAGATGTCAAAGAGATTAACAACTACCTGACATTCAGAAGACATCTGAAGGCCTGTTCAGGGAAGTTTTTAATGTGTGATATTTTAGTGTATTCTTGGTCTTTGTGGAAGCCGCCCAGAGTGGCTGGGGAAACCCAGCCAGATGGGCGGGGTACAAATAATAAATTATAATGATTATTATTATTATTGTTATTTTAAACAACTTCATTCCCCTAAAAAAAGCTCAACAGCAACATTGGTCAAAGCTCAACAACCCCTGGCAGCAATGACAATGGGTAGATCACAGCCAGCTTTTTATACTGGGAGTAGATTGCACTCTCTTGGGAGTTGGACATGCCTGGACTAGTTGACCCTCATGGTCTCTTCCAACTCTATGATTCTAGGATTTAAAAAAGAAAACAAGGACGTACTCATCAAAACCATCAATGGCCTCACTCTTGTGCATTATTTTAACTATTGTTTCAGGGAGGAACAGCCAGAGCGAAGCCACATTGCAAACAGTGGAGATGTCAAGACTTCAGAGTCTGAAAGCATGACAAGTATTTACAGTGGTGCCCCGCAAGACGAATGCCTCGCAAGACAGAAAACGCGCTAGACGAAAGGGTTTTCCGTTTTTCGATGCGCTTCGCAGGACGAATTTCCCTATGGGCTTGCTTCGCAAGACGAAAATGTCTTGCGAGTCTTGAGATTTTTTTTTGCTCCCCCCCTTTTTCTAAGCCGCTAAGCCGCTAATAGCCTTTTAGCAGCTAAGCCGCTAAGCCTTTAATAGCCGCTAAACCGCTAATAGCGCTAATCCGCTAAGCCGCTAATCGGGTTGCTTCGCAAGACGAAAAAACCGCTAGATGAAGAGACTCGCGGAACGGATTAATTTCGTCTTGCGAGGCACCACTGTAATAGGATTCCTTAACTGAGCAGCTAGATAAATGGGGTCCGCCATCATCAGTCTTGGCTCTCACAACTCTGTACACTCCAGCCCAACTTTCTGCTTGTCCCTGCATAGCACCAGGTGCTACTTCAATAGCAATTCCTGATCCATATGTAGCCAAAGCATCCCTTGTGGTGCCTTCAAGTCATTGCTAGACTACAACTCCCATCATCCTTGACCATTAGTCACGCTGGTTGGAGGTGATAGGAAACTGGGAGCCCAAGTAGGACAAGAAGGAGAAAGGGTAATGTAAAGAAAAAGAAGGAACATTTTATCATATGTGGTGGGAATGTAAGAAAGTAAAGAACTTCTGGGAAATGATATATAATGAGATGAAAAAGATGTTGAAATATACATTTTTTTAAAAAACCAGAAGCATTTTTACTTGGTATTATAGGCCAACACATTAATAGGCAAGATGTAAAATTGTTCTTATATGCACCAACAGCGGCAAGAGTACTGTTAGCCCAGAAATGGAAGCAAGAGAAATTCCGATGAAAGAAGAATGGCAGACGAAATTAATGGACTATGCAGAATTGGACAAAATGACAGGAAGGATTTGAAACCTGCGGGACCAGAGATTTACAGAAGATTGGGAGAAGTATATGAATTATTTGAAGAGCAACTGTGACCAACAAATTACGCTAGTAGGACTACAAGAAGTTTTGTAAGGAGAAATATACGAAGTGTTACAAAGTAGAAAAAGATAGAGATATTGGTTATGAGTTTGAAATGTAATAGGGAAAATAAGAAATGCATACTAAGAGATTAGATGGGGAAATTTTCAGACAGTACTGATAGAAGTCAAAAAAATAGAATAAGATGTAAAAGTATGTTTAATTATTGTTGAAAATGGTATGTTAAAAAACTAATAAAAATTTATATATATAAAAAAGGAGAAATGGTATCTCAACTCTGCATGGACCAACCTAAATAGACTTAGAAAATGGGGAAACAGTTAACTCCTGTACCAATTCATCTCTTCCCCACCCCAGATCAACAGGCTATAGCCCATCTGACTCCAGCGAAAATTGTCACAGGTTGGATGCAGCTATTTCAATTCACACCAGCTGAGGACTTTGTTCAGTAATGAGCGCCAAAAGCCCACTTTAAATGGGCTCGTGATCTATCCAGGAGAAGGTGGGGGGCAGATGGGGGGTGGGGAGGGTGTCCTTTGCCGCATCACAGCCACACAGAAAGAGAACAGGCAGGCAGGTAATCGCAAGTGATAAAAGGGACTTGTGCTCTCCAGATTAGGAGGAAATGAAGCATGGCACATCAATTCAAGGCTGAATCAGTTTCACAATTGACGCAGGGCAATTAACCACGCCATAGGAGTGACTGCCTACAGTTACTTTTGAATGGAGACCTCGCCTGCTCTTCGCATCAGGGAGGCGGGAGGGGTGGAGACTGGAGACAAGGGAAGCCGGGAGAGCTTTTGTTTTTGAATGACAGCAGCCACAGCGACAGGCTGCCCTGCTGAGAGGCTGCCAGCTGAGGTCATTAACAGAAGCATGGCTACAGCGGAGGCAAAGCCTGCCCATCGAGAGGCAGCACAAGCAGGAACTGCAACAAAGTGTTGCAGCGCTGGAGTGCAACTCCCCTTCGGCGTCCCAGCCAGCCATGTGCTTTTCCTGGATGCCGCCTTCCATTCAGCCCACCCAATGGTTCACATAAACAGAGCTGGAGAGCATTATATTGCATGCTCTGGAAGGCAGGACTCGAACCAATGGCTTCAAGTTACAAGAAATGAGACTCTGGCTAAACATCAGGAATAACTTTCTGACAGTGAGAGCTGTTTGACAGTGGAACGGTATCCCCTCGAGAGGTTGTGGACTCTCCTTCCTTGGAGGTTTCTAAGCAGAGATTGGGTGCCCATCTGTCATGGGTGTTTTAGCTGAGATTCCTGCATTGCAGGGGGTTGGACTAGATGACTCTTGGAGACCCTTCCCACTCTACAATTATATGATTCTATAATTCTACATCAGGCTCGGGTCTGTTTGGACTTTTTGCACTCCTGCAAACCTTGAGCCCACCGATATTTACTGTGTGGATGATTCCATTTTTGCAATAGACAGTGGACGCTCGGGTTGCAAACGTGATCCATGTGGGATGCACGTTCGCAACCCGCAGCGTTCACAACCCGCATCTGCGCACGCGTGGGTTGCGATTCAGTGCTTCTGCGAATGCACAAAGAGTGATTTAACACTTCTGCGAATGAACAACCGCTGAAACCCGGAAGTAACCTGTTCCGGTACTTCCAGGTTTCGGCGGTCCGCAACCCAAAAAGATGCAACCTGAAGCGGCTGTATGACTGTACTTGAAGAACTCAGCTCAGTATGCAGGGAATGAGACAGAAACATATCAATGCCATATTTTGATGAATGTCCAAATTTAGTGAATAATGGCATGCATGAATAAACACTGACAATCAGAAACTCTTTACCCGCCCCCCAAGGGCAAACCCTCACTTCAACTCACTAGGTACTCTCACACAAGACACTAGATTGCCTGACCTCCTCTCCCTTCCTCCCTCAGATGCAATCTGGGCAGAATAATATTGGCCTACCTGGCCAGGCCATTGGAATGATGGGTGACTGGGACAGTGTTTTGCGTATGAAATGTTTTTAAGTGCTACCCCCCAACCTAAAAAATGGGGGGAGGCTAAATGATTTGTTTCAATTGGCTTACAAACTGAACGCAATTGTGCAATTTAGGCCTGAGTTGATAAGCGCCAATTAAACCCACAACCTGAAAACACACACACACACATACACACTTCCCCCCCTACAGAAGGATTTATTCATAACTTCTCCTGTCCCACTCACACTATGATACCACTTTAACAGTCATGTCGCCACCCAAAGAATCATGGGAGCTGTAGTTTGTTACAGGTGCTCAGAGTTGTCAGGAGACCCCTGTTTCCCTCAGAGAGCCACAATTCCCAGAGTGGTTTAACAAACAATCCTAGGCAACTCTGAGCGCTGTAGCTCTGAGGGGAACAGGGGTCTCCTGACAAATCTGAGCACCCATGGGGACAGGGTCAAAGGATTTCCACTTCCTGTCCCAGAAACTCAGCCTCGATCCATATTTTAGACACCTTTCTGGACCCCATAACTCTCATTCTGTAAAAATTCAGCCTTTTGTGAAAGAAAGAAAGAAAGAAAGAAAGAAAGAAAGAAAGAAAGAAAGAAAGAAAGACATTGCTTACATGCAATTCTTTAAAAGTTGAAAGTCATCACTTTTTCATCTCAGTTTTATCGGCTTTCGATACACACACACATGCCGCCCCCTCTCTCCGTGGTTGCATTCTTAAGCTTTCTTTGCCAAATATCTTCATGTGGAAAACTACCAGTGAGAGAACATGAATCCCCATACCTACACATAGCCGCTCCTGCAACACATGCAGGAAACTGCAGACCAAGAGAGGACAATGTGTACACAGGCCAAGAAAGAAGAATTGCTCTCTGACGCAAGACACACAAACTGAGCAATCGCATGAGACATCATCACAGCCTTGCTCACTCGCAGTCTTGCTGGAGGAGCTATATCAAGTTTCTGAAGGGAGATGAAGCTGCGGGGTGGGTGGGTGGAGGATATTATTTACTACAAGCAAAACAACCTGTGAGGTATCAGGGCCAAGAGGAGACGTTATGAAGGAGCGAGGGCCTCACATCATCCCCCACCCCATACTTTTTCCTCTCCTCCTATATTTGCCTTATAGAGCAACTGCTTTGCACAGAGGATTCATCCAGACTTCCTTTTGCACCATGTACTGTCCACACTGACTTGCAGTGGCTGCCCAATCCTACCTGGCAAGGCCTATATATCTGCAGGAATGTCTCCACCCCCATTGTTCAGCCCAGACACAGAGGTCCAGCTCCAAGGGCCTTTTGGCAGTTCCCTCACTGTGAGAAGCGAAGCTACAGGGAACCAGGCAGAGGGCCTTCTTGGTAGTGGCACCCTCCCATCAGATGTCAAGGAAATGAGTAACTACATAACCTTTAGAAGACATCTGAAGGCAGCCTTGTATGGGGAAGCCTTTTAACGTGTGGTGTTTTACTGTGACTTGATAATTTGTTGGAAGCTCCCCAGAGTGGCTGGGGCAACTCAGTCAAATGGGTGACATATGAATTATTAGTATTACTATAATTTATTATTATAATTATTGAATCTGAGGCCTTCAGCATTTTGGACTGCAACTCACATCTTCCCTGAACAGTGGTCATCTTGACTAGGGATAATGGAAGCTGTAGTCTAAAACATGCTGAGATGGCTAAGCCAATGATCTGACTCAGTACAAGGAAACTTCCTAAAGGACCACTGTGAATGCAAAGTGTTCTGCGTGTTGCCCTTTGGATCCTGGCTATAATCTGAGGTATAATCTGAACTGGATTTTACTTTCAAAGTTCAATAAAGTTTAGACTGGTGTCAGGGAGAGACAGAGAGAGGGTGGGGGAGAGAGAGAGAGGAAAGCAAATTTAATTTCATTGGAACTGTACTGCAAGGACCCAAAATGAACCCATCGTCTGCCCCAAGGAATTCAGAATGTCAGAGGAAAGAGCTGGACACACAGACCCTTATGTGCAAAAAGGGGAAATAAAAAAGCAAAGCCTGGGGGATGTTGAATTAACTTTCACTCAAGTGCATATTTGCCTCCCAGGATTCTGTAGCCAGTAGAGATTTGGGCCTCTCTCTCACACACAAACACACACAGAGAATTTCCCTGCCCCATCTCAGTGGACAAACTGTGAGGTCTTTGTTATTGTTTGCTTTAGAACATAACTCGGTCGAACTACCTTTTCTTTTTCATTCTTTCCTTTTTTTTCTTTTTTCGTTTTTGCAAGGACAAGGGGTGAGGGGAGAAAGAGAAATGAAATGCAGCGCTCCAGAATCAGAAAGGAAAGCCAAGCTGAAAAAGGTATACCTTTCTTTGATTCTCCAAAATGGCAATGTGGAACACAGTGTCCAAAGATCTCCAGTAGAGAATCTCTGCCTCCTTCACTACTGAACTGTGGGAAACTGCAGTTCATACTAATTTAGCAAAAGAATTATGCCAAGCCACTGCTGGATTCCGGTTTGTTTTAGCAAACATGAGTTAGAATAAAGCATCGTTTCCCTGATTTGTGTGTAATGGGACACACTGATTGGGCCACATTTGCCCTATGCATTTAAACTACTATTATAGCACATTTACTGTCAAACTATCCTGGGAACTATGGTTTGCTATTTGTTGACTGAGCGTAGCTAGGAGACCCTCACAGAGCTAGTTTCCAGAGTGGTTTCACAATCAATCCCTCCTCCCAGGGAACTCTGGGAATTGTAGCTCTCTAAGGGGAACAGGGGTCTCCTAAACCCTCTCAACAACCTTAACAAACCACATTTCCCAGGGTTCTTTGCAGGAAGCCATGGTTATTTAAAGCACTAGGACACTGCTTTAAATGCGTGGTGCAGATGGGGCCTTATCCTTCCCTTGTCCGCAAAGCAAAGGAGAGGGCAAGCAGTGTGTGAGCAAAGGATCGGTGCCGATTTGCTTGTGACCGTCTGAACCAGAGATTCGAAGCAGTTTTCAGCCAAGGCCCGCATTCCCTTGGCGGAAACCTTCCAAAGTCCATATGGCAGTGGAGCACAGAGCCAGCAGCCGCTGTGGGCAGGACAATGGAGGTGACTCTTACCTCTGGACAATTGCCTCCATTCCAGCCATGCAGAGCTCGGAAGGTTCTTCATGCACATCTCTCCGCTCCTCCATAAATGTAGGAAGAGGCATTATCGCAGGTCAAGGGCACAATTCAACCAGGCATAAGCCTACTGGGGGTGATGGGCTTCTCACAACCTGCCCACCCCCCCCCCCAAACGATGACACTAACACTGTGTCCCAGAACAAAACTGGCACTATCTGGGAACAGACACCCCTGGCCTTTTCTATGCTGTAATAAGCTAAACATAACAACAACAACAACAAACAACAAACAACAACAAACAACAACAACAACAACAACAACAACGTTACTGTGGAAGAATACACCAAAAGCTTTTTCCTGCTAGTCTCCAGAATTTATGCATTTATAAGAGGCACTCAGTTCTGTTCTGAAAATTATGTCTGTTAACCCTTCAGAGCATGATAAACACCAAATGGGCACTGAAGGGCAGAGGGACTCATCCGAACTCAACATGCTCGGCTTCTCAGCCCTCAAATGAGAAAGTCTGGATATGCCACAAGGAAATCAAAAAACAGAAATTTAAGAGAGTCTAATGTGCTTCCACAACAGCTGCAGTATTCCTGCTGTTTACAAGATGAGGATTCTACCACAACTGTAACTGCAGCAATGCCCTTTTCTATCTGCACTGTTTTTCTGCTGTGCTGAAAAATTACCACCAACTGCTCTTCCAAAAAATTTTTTTAGAAAGGGAACACAATGTCACAATATTCATTACTGACACAATTACACTTTAAAAAGTAGCCAATGACATTTGAAACGACAAAGGTGTCTTTTACAAAAACTGGTTTTCCAACATTGTTGACAAATCTTGGGTTGCTAGGACAAGGCTGTCAGTTCAATTAATTGTCTTGAGAAGGACAAAGTCGCTTTCAGGTATCTGTTTTCGGCACAAAGGAAATAGAAGAATTCTCTAGAGTGTCACAAGTAGGAACTGAAGTTGTGTGTTTGGCGCTTTCTTCAATCAACAACTGACAATGGAGGACCCCAACTTACGGGCCCAGTGTAATTATAACATTTCCTGATCTTTCATCTATGACTGGTTCGCATATAACACAAGCCATTATTTGCTTAACTAACCACAAGTTTCCCACAAACCATCAAACGAAGTTTTCTAACATCATATTTGTTTCCTAGCAGCTCCTGCCTTGTGTCTTTGTAATTTAGCGAGTGTCTGGTACCAAACAAACCATGGTTAAGGAAGGCTACTGGGTTCACACACAATGCCAAGCCATGGTTAAACTAAGGTTCATAAACTAACAAGAAACCATGGCTTCAGTTCATAATTTTCAGGCAAAAGGCAAACCATAGTTAAGCTTTTTGGCAGGGTTTGTACATAACACAAAACCTTGATTTAATAAACCATTGTTTCATAAACCATGGTGTAGTAGTATGTGTAAACCTGGGCATGAGATAGGGAGTGCTCCATTAGCACTCTCATCCTCCCTCATCCTCTTTATCATACAAATTACTATCTCCCTTCCATTTTCAATGTTTACCTGTGATGTAAATATGCTCAGAGTTTGTTATTCAGTCCAACATTTTCAGAGATGGTCAGATTAAGCAGCACACTGCTTTACGCATAAAACCTGGCCATGGCTTATTAAACTGAACCCAGTGACCTTCCTTAACCATGGCTTGTTTGGAAACTCCAGTCCAGACATTCACTAAACTACAAGGGCATGAGGCAAGAACACCTGGAAAACAAAGAAAACTTTGGAGAAACAAGCATTGTGGGACAACTTGTGGTTAACTTGTGGTTTGTAAAACAAACCATGGCTTTGCATCACGTGTGAGCTGGCTATTCACCGACAACCCAAAAGAAACACACAAATAGGAGTGGACTTTTTGTAAAACTCCTGAAAACCTTATTTTTTTCCCCCATATGAAACTGAATTCAAACATTTCTGCTATGCCTCAGCTGACACTTAGGATGACAGGCACACAAGCTGGACAGGTTGCAAAATCAAAAGGATAGTTCTGTATTAGATAGTTACTTAATAGTTTTCAGAGAAAGAGAGAGAAACACCCTGTAATGCAGAAGTTGAGAAGAAAGGTTAACACTCCATTTTCTTATAAATGTTCAGAATTCAATTATCTAGGAACAGAATTGTGTTGAAAACCTGTATATGAATCTCAACACCAGCACTCTCCAAACAAGTAAAATGCTTTAAGCTCTCAAGCCAGGAAAGGCACTTTTCTTCTTTTTTAAGCTTCTCCAATTCCTCTCCATCAAAGCCTAGGAAATACTTTGCTCCCTTTCCTCAACATCATTGCCGAGCTGAGCTGCCAGCTGAGGTCCGGTGCTTTTGATTAAGCACCAAGGCATCCGGATCTGGCTGGCAGCAGCCATATTTGCCAGCTACCAATTTCCACTCATCGAGACCCAGCAAATGGACTATTTGGACGCTCTCTTGTGTACACTGTCTCTCTCTCTCTCTCTCTCTCTCTCTCTCTCACACACACACACATACACACGGAAACAGAAAAGCTAATTGAACAATAAATTATAGGCTACAGCACCGATGGGCAGAAAGTAGATTGTGATATCTCCTGGTAGATCTCTATGTGATTTGAAGCAGCAGTGAAATGATAGATACTCACACCAAATCATAACAGAAATGAAGAAAACTTGGTGTGGTAGTAATCAGAGGGTTTTTTTAATGCAAGGGCCATCAGCTCAGTTCAATTCTGATGTGAAAACCAAGTCCTCGGGTAAGAATTACGCCCTTTGCAGCTTGGGCATTGGTTGGTGGATCTTGGGATTTTAGTAAATGCAAAGTAGATACCACGAGCCTTAAGACCATCCACCCTCAAAATAAAAGGCAAAAATGGAAGGGATACAGATCGGCTAAGCAAAGAAGCACAATGGAAATCAGGGGTGTGCAACATGTAAGCTAATCGAATGAGCCTGGAAGCGGCTTGGTCTGCGAGTGGCTCAGATGATGGAGGCGGGTCAGATTCTGAAACTTTAGAGAACAATGTGGAATCTTACTGGACCCTTGAATTACCTGGACCATGCTGAGCTGATAACCTAAATTCCTGCCATCTGAAGTGGTATTATTTACTTATAACTTTTTCAAGCCCCCCTCACAAAATTCTCTTGGTGGCTTACGATTCCCAAGCCAAAAGCGAAAAGCAATTACAGTAACAAAACGAGGCATCCTTTACGTGAACCACCCTGAGACATTTGGGTATAGGGTAGTATAGAAATATAACAACAACTGTAAAAATAAACAGCTGCCTTAATACAGTGGTACCTCGGGTTACAGACGCTTCAGGTTACAGACTCCGCTAACCCAGAAATAGTACCTCGGGTTAAGAAATTTGCTTCAGGATGAGAACAGACATTGCGCGGTGGGAGGCCCCATTAGCTAAACTGTTAAGAACAGTTTCAGGTTAAGAACGGACCTCTGGAACAGTTTCAGGTTAAGAATGGACCTCCGGAATGAATTAAGTGTGTACAATGAAGGACGACAATTCACCTTGCATCCCGCCAAAATTAAAACACAGCTTTGAATACAAAGAGGCTCAGAATGTGCAATATATTTTAAAGGCTTGGGCAAACAGAAAGGTCCTTATCTGGCACAGAAGGTGTTAGCCAGTGGCAATGCAGACAGACTAGCAGATCTCCCTACCCTCAGCAAATTAAGTGCCCTGTCACATTCTGGGGGCATACAAGCAAACTTCCTCATGTGCGGTCTCCCTTATGGCAGATCCGGGCTTCCCCTTTCTGCCTCTTTTCTTCAATCCTGCTTTGGAGAGGGGCTGTAGCTCAGTGGTAGAGCATTGCATTTGCAGGTAAAAGGACCCAGGTTTGATCTCCAGCCTCTACAGGTAGGGTTGGGGGAGACCCCAGCTGGAAAACCCTCGAGAGCTCCTGTCAGTCAGTGTAGACAATACTGACCTAGACAGACCAGCAGGTCTGCCAAAGGCAGCTTCCAATGCCAACCATCCACATATCCCGAGGGAAGATGCACACACACACCCTTAGAGAACCATAGCTAAGGATAATTTACAAACTATTATCTCAGCCACAAAACATAACCACTGGGAAAAAGGAGCACTGGAACTGTAAACAATAATAGCAGGGTCGGGGGGGGGGGAGAGGCAGAGCAAACCATTCATTTTGCATGGCTCGGATCTCCGATGGAATTGTCTCTCTTCTTGTTGGCAATGATTTTTATTTTTTACTTTTTTCCCTCTCTCCCTCCCTCCCTTTTTGGGTTTCTGCTTTGGTAGGGAGAGGAACGGAAACATCCCGGTTTTAAAGCTGTCAAGTCTGAGGTTCTATTTATCTGAGAAAGGCCATAATGGCTCCCAAATGATCCAGCTAGTCGAGCTATTATCTCAACTAAATTGCACAATTCAGAAGGGGGGGGGGAGAGAGCAGAATACATATAGTTACCATAGCAAAAAAGAAAAGCCAAGCCAAAACATTACGATCAAACAATGTTAAAAATTCTAATTCAAACCTCCCTACGTACGCACACACAGGATATGGGGTGGGTGGGAGGGAGGGCTTGATAGGTTGTTCCAGACCAATCCCCATTAAAAGAAACAAACACTTCCACCGTTAAACCATTCGAAAGATCCATATCTCCACTTCCTCCCTCATACTGAACAATGCAAGCGGCCCCAGTGGCTTGCTTGCCCCATCAGGCTGTTACAGTGCCATGCTGACAACCCCAAAACCACCATATCTGTCTAAACTCTACTAGGACCAATTTAAGGTAACAGGGGTTGCCAAAGTGGTGCCCACATGAGGCCTTCCCTGGTGCTTGCAGGATCCCCTCCTTCTGACTCTCTCCTGTTGAAAGGCTTGGGCAAAACACATTCTGTTGGTGCCAACAGACTGTGTGTATGTGTGTGGTGCCCCTTAAGAGGTTACCTAAAATGACACTAAATCAGTGTTTGCAATGGATTCACTCAGATGAATTACTTGATTGAAAGTAGTTCCCATAATACCCGGGTGAACTAAAGATGTATTAAGTTCATTTGGGAGTGCAGCTTTTGAATGATTTCTAGTTCGTCTTCATTCTCTCCCCACCAATAGCAGGAGGCCCAGACGCTTGCCTTTCTTTTCTTTCTTTATTAAAGGAAGTCATTCAGACATCTTTTTTTTAAAAAAAAAAAGTTAGAAAGCAAACTGTGGAGTCAACACACTAAGTCTTATTAGGCAGATACAGAGGCGCTGCTATTGCCAAGAGAGGAGAACGCTTCCTGCATAAGCACTGCTCTCACTCTGAATTCAGACTTTGCATTGCATAGTTTCTCATGCAATTTTCTCTTTTACACAACCCTAAAAAGGTGCAAGAGACCTGTGTGATTTTTGCATGCAGACACCTAACCATGACTAAGGTTGTTGTTGTCATTGCTTTTAACTGAATTGTCTGGAGCTGGAGATGCTTTTTTCTTTTTTGTTGATGTTTTATATTAATAATCACTTCATAATGTTTCGTGGGAAGCAATTCATAAATAAAATGAATGAATAAATAAGACACCTAAGCTGGTTGTCATCAAGCAGGTGTGGAAAAAGTACACTTTTGGAGGTCTTTCAGGAAAAAAAATATTCAAGCCCTAAGAAGGCCCCTTTTCTATAAAACAAGTGTTTGCAGGAGAATATTCAACAGACCCCTAGCTAAGACTATAAACGTGCATTCAAACCATAGCTTAGCTTTCTGAGCGAAGGGGCACCAGCAAGACTGGGTTCTCACCTTACCAACAGAGAGGTTGGATAGGTAAGACCAGTACCTTCACTGCGGTTTGCTCCATTTAAATTTAACGTGCATAGTGCAATCCTACAGCTGTCTACTCAAAAGTAAGTTCAGTAGGGTGTGCTTGCAAGTAGGTGGGCACAGGATCTCAGGATTTTGACCATTAAAGCCCTCAACAACTCAAGACCACGATACCAATACCACTAATGATGATGATGATGATGATGATGATGATGATAGTAATAATACTAGTTTGGGTCTTCAAACAACACCAAAAACAACAGTCATGGTTAAAGTGAGAGGTCTGCAAACAGACAACAGTTGCCTGTTTTTCCTTTTCATGCTGAAACCCTAGACATATTTATCCAAAAGCTAGCTCCTTATAAATCGTACTTTGGAGTAAAACTTGGTTAGCAGTGAACTGCAAGGAACCAGATGCATGCGTCTTCAAACCCTGAAATGAATTGCCCATTAAACAAGCCTCTCAGTTTTCTGGGACAAAATGCAAGTTACTGCAGCAAAGAACTGGCAATGTGTTCTGCAAAAAGCAATTACACAAACCCAACCATCTAAGCAGCAGTGTCGTTTCTTTTTAATCAACACATTAGATTTTACAGCTAAACGGCTAGAGAAATTATTTTCCATGCCATGACTTTTCTAAAAGACAAAGAATGAGAAGTTTGGTTACAAGAAGGAATGGGGGGGGGGGGAATAGTGAAAAATGAACACGGTTGATATTTCAGTTATCTAAAACCTCTTTTTTTCCCCCAATGAGTCCATTTACCACGGGTTTAAAATAATTTTAAAAGGTAAAAGAAAAGAAAAAAAATGATTTTGTTTGGATGTAGTTGAGCAGGAAATGGCTGAGGTGGGTTAAATACCTTTCTTGTACATGCCTTACAAAGAATTTCCTCTACTTACTAAAATAATATTTGTTTTCGTGTCAATCTTGGTGTTTCACAGCCCCAAAGCTGGTACGCTGGTATTGCCTTCTGTATCTCTGACCATAAACAGACATGCAATGCCTCCAAGGACACATAAAACTGATATTTATGGCTGTTTTATTGCCGATTTTATGTGCATGTTTACACAATGTTTATACCTGTATTTGTTTATTCATTAGCTTCATATTAAGATTGCAAATGTGGCTGTACAAAGCTGTTACACTGGGGTCTTTCGCCAGCTTGGTACCTGCCCTAGCAATGTCCCCGTTTGTACAGAGATTCATACCTCAGATACACACCACCATGTGACCATACCCACACAAACAGATGCTTCACTTTAATCACCCCTTAACAAACTTGAAATCTTGCAGTTTTCACTGCACAAACAAGCAGTTTTAATTAGTTTTATTGAGGCCGTCTGCCTGGAACAAACCTCTTGCTTGAGCACACAGGAAAACCTTATCCCCATGCCACCAAATACCCAATAAATCAGAAGGTAGATCAGGGATGAAGAATCTACAGGGGCAGCACATCCCATTTTGCTGCCTGAGGCAAAACAGGAAGTGCCGCCCCACCCTGTTGCTGTGCCGCTGCCAATCACGCCGCCTACGTTGCTGTCAGAGAAGTGCTTCCGGCAAGATCTTGATGATTCCCGGAGAGATCAAATCTTGTGAGATCATGGCGGAAACTGGCACTGAGGCCAGTCGTGGAGGCAGAAGGGAAGACGGGGCATTGCTTTGGGGTTTCCACCACCCGAGGTGTGGCTTCACTCTGCCTCATGGGTGGGCCAGGCCTGGAAATCTGGTGCCCTTCAGATGTCACTGGACTACAACTCAGATCACTGGCCATGATGGCTTGGGCTGATGGGAGCCAGCATCCAACAACATTTGGAGGTCCGCAATTTCCCCACTTGTGGTCCAACTGTGGACAACTGACCACTTTCTGATGGACTGTGGGACTCTGGCAAAAGAAAACTAGACTAGCTGTACCTTGGTCTGATCCAGCAGGACAGTGCTTATGTTCTTAACCAAAAAAACATACTTAAGATAGGCTAAGTCTTACATGTCTTGAATACCAAAGTTGCATGTTTTAAACCCTGGTGTTTCTAGGTAGGACTGGATCCTGGGAGACCTTCAAGAGCTGTTTCCCAGCAATACTGAGTTGAAGAAATGCTGTTACTCATTACAATAGCAGCTTCCTAGGATCATGAATCACAGATTACTTATGCCCAAGCCATTTAGAAATCCTGTCTGCTAGTTGTCTATGGACTAACTCCCATCATCCTTGATCGCTGCTCATGCTAGCTGGGGCTGATCGAAGTCCAACATCTGGAGGAGCACAAAGTTGGGTGCCACTACTTTATACAGAGGCCCCACATCTATCACAGGACCCTGGCACACTGTAGTGCGGAGATGGGGAACATCTACAGCCCTCCAGATGCTGTTAAGACTCCAGCTCCCATCAGACCCAGCTGGCATGGCCAACAGTCAAGGGTGATGGAAGCAGGAGCTCAGCAGCCCCTGGAGGGCAGCAGGTTCCCCATCTGATAGTCAATGTGGTATCTTCCAGATATTGTGGACTTTAGCTCTAGCCAGTCTGGGCAAAGATCAGGAATTATGGGAGTTGTAGTCCATGAAATCCAGAGGACACCACGTTTGAGACAAAATCTCAGGGTTGTCCACAGTGCAGTTTCAAAGCCACTGCAAGAGGCAATGAAGGAAAGCCCAAATGCAGATGGTGAAAAGAAATTCAGATTTTTGAGCTCCCTCAAGCTTCCCTTCAGGAATACGGTGCCTTAATGCTAAATCTACTTGAATTTCCTTATAAAATTTGCCAGAGAAAGAAAGAAAACAGGGGGACATTGCATCTATATTCTCTTCAAACTTTGGAAAGACAAGTACACGCAAATACAGAAGTGGCAGCCAACACTTGGTGGAATTTGCTTTTTGTTCTTAATTCTGGCAGCAGCAACAGCGCTGTAGTGTTTTCCAAAGAACAGCAAAAACACATCCAATTGCAAGGTATCAGGAGGGCTCAACCCACTCCTGGGCAGAATCAAAGCCACAAAATGCCCCTGGGGCTCAGATTATCTCCCAGAGTTGATTTATTGATAGCTGAACACATACCCGACAGCTTCTTAGCCACCACCTAAACACAATCCATTAATCAAGGTTGGTATGACAAATATTTAGGGGGAGAGAGAAGGGGAGTCTGGGAATATTGTTTCTTAACAAACTGGTCATACAGAGGAACAGCTCCAATCTGCCCTGAGAAGCTTTATCAAAAAGACAAGCTCATTCTAGCTAGCCCATTTTGACTTTCTGTCCTATTTTCCAAAGTGCTTGCACCCTCTTCCCCATTTTGTGTCATCTGCAAATTTGGCAAATGATATCCGCGAGTCCTTGATCCAAATGGTTCATTAAAAAACAAAGGTGTGTGACATCAGGTCCAGAATAAGACTCTACTCAGCACATCACTGTTATCCCATTAGGATAGCTTTGGGTACCAGACAAGGCTGGAAACAGGCAAGAGAGTCAGTGTAGTCGTTGGGAGTGCTGGACTAGGACCTGGAAAAATGTGGGTTTAAAACCACACTGAGCCATGAAGTTCACTGGGAGACCTTGGGCCAATCACAGTCTCTAAGCCAAACCTACCTCACAATCATACCTTGTGATCATAACAATGGGGAAGACACAAAGCATGTATGTCACCTTGAGTTTTGGGGGAAGAGGTGGGATAGAAATGCAATAACGAAACAAACAGGTTTGGGGGTGGGAGGATCTGCTGTCATCCACCACTCCCAGTATGCTTAGCAGCATGGGTGGGCAACAACAGTGTTGCAATCCGCACTGGGCAGCTGAGAACCCCACATTATTTTTATTTCCCCACAGTGCTGCATTACCCTGAGGCATTGTGGGGAATTTAAAATGGCGGACAGGTTGCAGTTGCCTCCCAAAAGCACAGCCCTACAGGTGGGCCCAATCCTGCCAGCAGCACCACAAACACTTGGCAACCGCCTAAACCAGGGGTCTGCAAACTTTAAGACAAAAAGAGCCACTTGGACCCGTTTCCGAAGAAAAAAAAACTGGGAGCCGCAAAACTAGTCATTATAAAAATAACTTTTTTGTCACTTTTTTATTATTTCTTTGTTTGACGCCTCAGAATTACTCCTCCGCATAGAAATAAACGTTAAATTAACAAGTTACCTTTTGTGTGTGTGTGTTCTTCACTCCCCTTCAAAACAGTGACCAGCGTACATGCCCCCTTTCAATGCAGTGACCAGCGTACATGCCCCTTACAATGTAGCGGGCGGGCGGGAAGGTGACGTCGGGACGGTGCGTGACTAACGCACGCACCGCCCCCATGCGACGTCACAGCCAGTACAGCGCCTGCCACAGTGGGGAGTGTCGGGGCACACAATGGGTCTCCTCCCCTCTCTAGTATCCGCCCCGGAGCCACGGCAAAGGTGTAAAAGAGCCACATGCGGCTCCGGAGCCGCGGGTTGCCGACCCCTGGCCTAAGGAAACCAGGTTCCAACAAAACAATGCCAATTTTCATCATTTCGAGCACATCTACAATTTGGCTTCATTTCTCTTCCATCTCCCTCGCCACCTAATACACAGAATCGGATTCAGAGACTTACAGTTGTTAAGTAAATGGGACCCAAGTGCACCCTAAAAATTAATTCCTCACTTACAAATGTCATTCACACCAATAAACTGCCACTCTCCCCTTTGAAAACAAACAGGGAGGGAATTAACCCTCCTGTGGCTTCCATTCAGATGAATTTTAAAGAGAATAGCAGCCAGTCAAACACAAGTGCATTGTTCATGATGAAGTGTGTATTTAGGTTATAGGTGACACCGATGGAATTGTTAAAACCATTTGTTTTTCTTTAAATAAGAGAAAAAATGCAATTGTGTGTTTATTATATACGATAAAAAAATTAAAATTTAATAAAATATGATTGGAAAAACAACAACAACAACCCATCCCTCTTCACGGGGGAGAAATGACTCCCAAACAGAGCCCATCCCTGCAGAATTTTCATTCGGCAGTTAGATTCAGTGTCAAACCCAATCCCACAAAGACCAACTCCCCAATGTGGCTGATGCAAGCACAGAAACTTTCCCCTCCTCCTTTACAGATCAGCTTGAATTCGAGCCAGTCTGGCAAAAGGAAAACACTTCGCCTGATGCCATGCCCGTTCCTCCGGTCAAAGACGCCCATCAAGATCTGGTCCACTGTCTGGATCCAATTCGCCAACCCTGGGTTTGAGGGCTGGGACTACGATTGGGGGATATCCCCCAGTTCAAATATGCACCCGGCCACACAGCTTACTGGGCGACCTTGAGTCAGTCATTACCTGTCAGCCTAAAACTACCTCACAGGGTTTCTGCGAGGACAAAATGAGGCGAGGGGAAAGCTCGGGCGCCATTTTGAACTCCTTGGAGGAATGCTGGGATATAAATGAAGGAAGAAAGCAAATGAATAAACACAGTGGTGTCAGGGAATGTCATTCCCTTTTAGTTTCTCCCCACTTTGCGGAGTATAAAAGGCAAAAATAAAATAAAATAAATGAGCCTCTCTGAGGAAAATGTCTGGCAACGGAAGGTAGCATATTTTAATTTTAATAGGTTTTTTATTAGGCTGCCATGTTTATACATTCAGGTATTTTTGTTGTTTTTTTACTGATTAAAATAGGTCCCCTGAGTAATCAGGCAGCAGTGGTGTTGTTTTTGAAGCTATTAATTATTATTTTAACAAAAGTAATGCCAGGCCCCGCAGCTGGCAATGCCACCTTAGAATTCCTATTTGATTCTCACACAGCAAGGCACCCCGTCCTAAGATGGCACCACTGTGTCATCTAAAGCAATCTAAACTGGTCTTCAACTGGTGGGTTCTGACTAGATTGTCGCAGCCTGATCCGATTTGATTCATATGCAAATTCATGCAGGTTTAAAACAGACTTAGTCAACTGGGATGCCATTAAATCTGGCAATAGACTTGGTTTTTATTGTGTTTCTGCTTATTCTACAGAGTCAGAATAGGATGGCCTAAGCATCTAAACAAAGACATGAACTGCAGCACAACTACTCTTAATTCAATCAGTAGGTTCAGGGAAGCAGCATATTACAGTTAAAAACGGTCACACCAGATAAACATTACTCATTATGGGGCTAGACCTGTGAGCTGCTCATTTTCCACTGGTGTGCATGAGGCTGTGTCGCACATCTGGAAATTTACACAGCAGCAGCAGCAATTTGAGAATTTCATTTAGGAAAAATAAATCCCATTCATTTCAGTAACTAAACGCCCCCTTGGAAGACAGGAGGAAATGTGGGGAATGTGGCACGCGAGCTCATTAATAAAAGAAATGGTTTATTCACCCGAAGCTCTTGGCAAACCAGTAATAAGGGCTGTATTTAAGAGGTTTAATTACCTGTGTTTTAAGTCGGTCCCAAAAATGCACTGAAAATCAGATGCCGAATAGAAACAGCGCACCCCAGAGCTTCACCATTACAACTAAATGACATCATTAATTTGGAATAAAACTGAAATAACTACATTTGCAATGCTTTGATGGCAACATGCTCATTTTTCTAAGGCTGCAATCCTAGGCGCGGTTGCTGGAGAGTACATCCTATCAAACTCACCAGGGCTTAAATCTCACAAAATATAAAGCCTGCCTTTAAGATCAGCTCAGGACTGGGATACGGCCGGGGTGATCCTGAACACTGTATAGCTTTACATTCATAATATGCAGCAATGACCCTGAAAACAAGCCCATGAATTTTTACACATACTTATGTAATGTGATTAAATGTACATCCTTGGCCCAAGAAATGGGGGGGGGGGTTAAAAAAATAATCTTAATTAGCCAGATTATTTGCTGAGAACCCAAGGTTCTTACTCATCATAGAAGACCAGCCAAGTGGGTATTTGCAATCCAAAGCTCTCCAAAGAAGATCATATCCAGATGGGGCATTCTTTATGTTCCAGGGCATCGACGGAAGGTACTCATCCGCTACGATGTCACTAACACTAAGCAGGTCTGGGTCTGGTCAGTGCCTGGATCCTTCAAAATCTTCCAGAGAAAGCGACTCTTGCCCTGAGTCTCTCTCCATATGCAAACGGGTAGTAAGCCTAAATCATACACAAGTAGATCCCATGGGCAACCATCACAGCACGCTACAGAAGTCTGGCAAACTTAACATTTTAAAGCATGCTTCCCAGTCCCCTAAACACACATTCTTCAACATAAAGACACCACAAATCTGTAATTTAAAAGTCTGTCGTGCAATCCTTGTTCTCGATACTGTAATTTTCAGCAACCCTCAAATAATACCGTTTTGCAAGGGGAAGTTGACATCTGTAGAGGAAAATAAGGGAGGGATCCAGGGCTCCAATTGCATCACAGAACTGCCTTCGGGGACCACCAGTCCTGTCCGTGTCTCGATAGCATCCACAACTTTCCCGCATCCCACTTACAAGTGATGTAAGCTGCCTCTTTGGAAAGCGCAAACATACATAGGGATGCAAGAGAAATTCGGTTCAGCTCACGTGTAAAGGCAAAACTACCTTTTTTGAACTTTTGAAAACAATAAAACGGTCAACCTTCAAAATTTGTACTTCTCTGAATTTTGTGATGGAATTCTCCAACCAAGCAACACATACAATAAAGGGTGAACCCAAATGTATATATTAGAAAAAAATAACACGCAAATAGGCATTATATTATGGGAAACTGCTTTGCAGAAAATTGTGTACATTGGGCAGAACTGCACACGTATAGTAAAAGAAATTCACACTACAATGCTGGTGAATTTTCATGAATCAGTTTTTAAAAAAATTAAAACTGACGTGGAAATGTGGAGAACTGAACTCAGGACTGGGAAAATGAGAAACTGAAAGGAAGGAAGGAAGGAAGGAAGGAAGGAAGGAAGGAAGGAAGGGAACCAAAATGGAGAGATTCGCCCATTCGTAGCACATACAAAGCAGAATGCAGTAGTTCAGGTCCTGAAGGGGCAGAATGGACAGTACTCTTGCTGTATATGGGGATACTGATTTTGCAGCCTACCAAATGTTAAAATAAACACACCCTAAAATTATTATTATTTAAATCAAGGACACCTTTTCCTGGGTAGTGGTTGCTACCTGCCAAAAAAAATCCTTCTCTTTTGCAAAGTTTTATGTACAGGATCCTGTATGCCAGAGGCATAGAACCTGCATCCCAAGGATATATTGCCTTCATCCTAATTTCATGGGGTCTGGAGCAGGGGTCAGCAAACTTTTTCAGCAGGGGGGCAGTCCACTGTCCCTCAAACCTTGTGGGGGGCCACACTATATTTTGAAAAAATAATAATGAACGAATCCCTATGCCCCACAAATAACCCAGAGATGCATTTTAAATAAAAGGACACATTCTACTCATGTAAAAACAAGCTGATTCCCGGACCGTTCACGGGCCGGATTTAGAAGGCGATTGGGCTGGATCCAGCCCCCGGGCCTTAGTTTGCCTACCCATGGTTTGGAGGAAGCTGTATATAGAGAAACAGGGAAACAGGGGGACATTTCCATCAGGCTCCTTCTTCAGCTCTAATGTACCTCAACCACTCCATCAGGCTACAGAAGAAGAAGAGACGGAACTGCAGCGCTCCGCTGAGACACCAACAACCTTTGGCTCCTCCTCTGCACATTGTTCCCTTCCAGCTGATCGTTACAGAAACCTTGTAACTAAGAACTAGTCCCTGAGCTTGTTTTTTCCTCCTGCCTCCCCAACCTTTTTATCCCTTTCCTTATTATGTCATTTAGATAGGCTTAGAATCAAATCACTGATATTTCTAAGCTGCTCAGGAAGCATTTTTCGGCTGAAGCATGGGCGAAATTCTTTTAAAATTTATTTCTGTCTTGGTTCTTACATGTACCAATTAAAGCACAGGGCAAGCTAGCGATTAAAAATATCACAATCGCAATAATAAAAGTTTTAACAAACCCCAATAAAACTACAATATATCACATATAAAAATAAAAACACAACAAACCACAGTGACATAGCACAGTTAGCAAAATTATAATGAATTACATCTCAAGGGCCTGGATAAAGAGGAGATATCACAAGTGACATGGCCAGTGTGGTGGTCATTTGGGAAGGGTGAATAAAGCACAGGTGTTAGAAAGAGGAGGGGGGGAGGAGATGGGGCAGCCCCACCCACATTTGTCTCTGACTCTGCCCACTGCCAGCTTGCAGTCTGTGGTAGGTCACCTTAAGAGAAAGTGATCTCTCTCACACAGAGAGACACAAAAGAATTCTCTATCTTCGCTAATACTAGTTGCAAACCCTTTCTCAAAGTGTGGTTGCTTAGGGCAGTATCAACAAGCTTTCCTTTTCCATAAAACAACATATTCCATAAAATAACATAAAATAACATGTTATGTTTTCCATAACATATTTCCTTTTCCATAAAAAGCAATGGGGAACAGGGACACTCACTCCACACTGCAAAATTGTGTTGCAGGTCTCACTTGCCCTTCTCCTTTTGCATTTGGTCACCCTAACCACATACAGTGGACGCTTGGGTTGCGAAAGTGATCCGTGCGGGATGAACGTTCACAACTCGCAGTGTTCACAACCTGTGTGCCTGCGCACAACCGGGTTGCGATTCAGCGCTTCTGCATATGCGCAAAGTGTGATTTAGCACTTCTGCGCATGCGCGGCTGCTGAAACCCAGAAGTAACCCGTTCTGGTACTTCCTGTTTTCGGTGGTCCGCAACCCGAAAAAACGCAACCTGAAGCGTCTGTAACCCGAGGTATGACTGTACAAAAGTCCTAAATATACTAATGATGAAGCACCACAATCAACCAGGTTCTAAAGGACAATTATATTCTAATCAGTTTATATTTAATTAGTTCTTCCTCGTTGAGGCAGCAGGGGAGAGAGAAGGTAATGTTCAGACATGCATGGGGGAAGTTTGACCTTTTCCACTGCAGTTTTGAGTGAACAAAAATCAATACGGCCCCAGCAGATCTCTGCAAAAACCTTTTCAAGAAATTTATTTCGAACGCCTTTCGGAAAGCGGCAGGGCGGGTGCAAACGCTAAGAGAACCCTACTGGCTCGCCTTTGTTAGCTGTGACTGAAGCTTTCCCTCGGAAATTAAAACAGTTTGTCGGCAGGGGGGTAGGAATACTCATCAACTTACTGCCAGTGGTTGAGGAGAAAATACCTTCGGAGAATAATCTGAAAAATAATTTTGTTACTTGTTTTCATACACGCGCACCACAGAGAAAGAGAGAGAGAGACACCCCAAACATGGTCATGAACAGAACGGGGCTTTATGTAAACAAGGTATTTTAGTTTGGAACATTTTGTCGCAGAAATGGCAGGGGGGCTCGAAGAGGACCCATCTCGAAACTATTTCCGACTCAGTCAAAAGGTTTACGTTTTCACAGGCTTTGCATTCGCCCTGGAAAAAAAAGAATTATGCTGGTTGAAAGACGCAAAGCCAACCAGGTGGCGTGTGAAATTTTGGTCCTGCAAAAGTTCCGGCCGGCCTTTCCCTCTGAACACGCGAACCCAGGATCCTCCAGATGTTGCCAGACCACAACTCCCATCAACCCCTGGGCACTGCCCATGATGGCTGAGACTGATGGGAGTTGGAGTCCAAAATACTGGGGGCGGGGCACCAGGTTGGCAAGTGGTACCTTAGCAAGACATCATACTGTAGCAATGAAAGCAGCTGCGCACTAAGAAAGACTATGGTTTGTCACATATGCCTACCAGCCCTTGTGCTGACACTTTACAACCATATATTAATGTGGGAAGGGACACGGGTGGCGCTGTGGGTTAAACCACAGAGCCTAGGACTTGCCAATCAGAAGGTCAGCGGTTCAAATCCCCACGACGGGGTGAGCTCCCGTTGCTCGGTCCCTGCTCCTGCCCATCTAGCAGTTCAAAAGCACATCAAAGTGCAAGTAGATAAATAGGTACCACTCTGGCGGGAAGGTAAACGGTGTTTCTGTGCGCTGCTCTGGATCGCCAGAAGCGACTTAGTCATGCTGGCCACATGACCCGGAAGCTGTACATCGGCTCCCTTGGCCAATAAAGCGAGATGAGCGCCGCAACCCCAGAGTCGGCCACGACTGGACTGGTCAGGGGTTCCTTTACCTTTACCTTATTAATGTGGGAAACAGGCAGGGGAGAATAATGGTGGGCAGGAATATGAAGACCAGAAAATGGGAAAACCTGAGGCTTTGTAAATGGTGTTGCAATACAACTTACATCATCCCTGACCACTGGGGCTTATGGGGGCTGGAGACCACAGGGTCCTCATCCCCAGTTTCAATTTCGGTACTGTGTAGAACAGAGATAGCCAACGTCCTCTCTAGATGTTGTTGGACTCCAACTCCCATCAGCCCCCACCAACAAGGCCAATTGTGTAAAGGATGATGGGAACTGTAGTCCAACAGCATATAGATGCCACTAAGCTTTGGTTATCCCTGATGTAGCTGACCTTTATGTATCAACATGGAAAGCAATTTATTCAGACCTATCGGCTTGACATTAAGCGAGGATGGGAGGGATCCTGTCTTCACAGGCTGCGAAATGTGTATTGTTTCAGCCTCTGAATTTGCTCCCATATCACCATGTGTTCTCACTGAAATTGCTCTCGTGCCACATCTTCTGGATTCAACCCGTATTTGCAAAAACCAAGTTAAGTGCAGAGATACTGTACCACTACAGTTTACCCAATCACTTATCCAGTTCTTCCTGGATATTCTCTTCCTTGCTTTCAAACTCAGTTCAGCTAAGACTAAAAACAGCTTTAAAGGGTTATCAGCTCAGAGTAAGTGGTTGCGTAAAAGAAGCCCTGCAAGAGAATAATACCAGTTATTTCACCAGGGGGGGGGAAACACATCTTAAACTACAAAAGGGCAGTCAGCCAACTATTCAGGCTTCCAGCCAATTCATTAATCTACTAAACATATATATTTACATACCATAAAACCTCAAAACAGGGTGGTGTGTTGTTGTTGTTGCTTTAGAATGGCAAAGAAGTGGGCCAGCCTTTCTAAGTGTGAGAACACTGTTGCAAACTTAACAAATGGAAGTCCTCCCCTTCATTAGAATATCGTCGACTAGAAGAAAAATGCCTTTCTCGTCAAAGTTAGGATTGAAGGACCAGCCCCATAACTACAAAAACAGCTTCAAAACACAAGCAAGCAAATGAAAGGCCCATCTGCATTATGCAAATTCCCAGAAACTTATCTACACTGATCTAAAGCAACCACAGCTAATGTTGCTTGCTTTTTCGTTCTTATTCATCAAAGGAACTCTATAGCAATTTCGCCATGAAAGGTAAAATATTAGGGTCCAGCACGTGAGGTTGCAAACAATCTTTACCTCTTTGCTCTGCAATCCTAATACACTTGCTTCCGGTTAAAGGGCTAAGGCCTCGGTCATTACTGTTCCAAAACCAGATATATATATACACACAGAGAGAGAAAGGCCACCTAATATAGACACATATTCGTGAAAATGGCATATTAAAAAAAGGACTTTATATACGTGAAGATGTAAATATCTGTATATTAACTGAAATGGTAAGATAAATTGGTACTATAATGCTGGTGGATTTTTATGCCGACCTGTTCTTAAAAAAATCGCACACTGGCGTAGAAAGATAAAGTGGACCTGAAATTGGGAAATTGAGAAACAGAGAGAAACCCAAACTGACAGATCTCCCCATCCCTAATTGGCCAGCATGTCAAACTGGTTAACATCAGATAGAAAGACCCCATTTCTCAGAAACAAGCCATATATTTTATGTGGGGATTAAAAAATAATAATTCTTTTTTTTTTAGGAGACAATTAATGTCGGTTTCCAAATTTTTAATTTTGATTACCAGTAGGTATGGAGAACGGCTCATTTCAGCAGCACCCGAAATTTAAGGGAGAACTTCCCAGAAAGGAAAAATTTGTACAGCAGACAAATTCATGTAAGTGGCACAATTAACACCCTAAACATTGTGGGTCGCTCACGCCCACCACACACTCACAAACAAAATCAAAACACAGACTTCATCAGTGGGTCACTGTTCCAGATGTTTATCCAATTGACACAGCAACCCCCAGCACACACTGCATTTCTTTCAGCACAGCATCTTTATGTACGCGTGTGTGTATTTAAACACCATTTAAAAAGAGCTGAAAGCCTCTACTGTATTTTGACTTCTTTACCTCCAGTAAGGCTCTCCTTTAAAAAAAAAGACTTCATGTCACACTTTTAACAAACAGTTTTATTAATTGCCAAACTCCCCCACCCCAACCAACACCTCTCAAATTGTAAGGGCTTAAAAAAAAATTTTTTTAATTACATTTTAATCAATAAAGTGAGCAAAATCAGAAAAATGCCTTTGAAATCCATGTCTGCCTTTTCCAAGAATGGGGTAAATCGGTATTTTTTTAATTAAAAAAAAAATGAAAAAAGAGCCTTAAGAAATAAAAATTATAATTAAGCTTTTACTAAATTATATAAAATTATATTTATTTAAAACTATATTTGTTATGTTATACACACATACAAACACACACACACATATGCAATGTTCAACAATTGTTACCTTAAGCTTCTGTGATTTGTAATGATGATAGATTTATTTTTTTCATGTAAATTGTTTTGAAATCACTTGGGGGGGGAAGCAGTATATAAGCATACTAAATAAAAACAGTGGCAAATATTGCCAAAATACACACACACACAAAACAACCCACCATCAATCCAAGTTGTTAAAAACTGCAATGAAGCTTACAATTTTGATCTAATCCATACACTGCTACAGCATGAAGTATTTGTCCTGGGATACACCAAATGTCTATAATATAAGCTACTGTATCCCTGCAATCCTATGTACTATATATACACACACCCCTTAGTACAACAAACAATGAGAATGAAGAAGGCAGATGAGAGGGATAAAGGAAGAAACAGATAAGCAGGTATAAAATAGACACTCCTCAGAGAATCCTTTTTTATGACCCCTTAACCTCCCAAAATCCCACTGCTAGGGGGGCAATCAGATGCCAAGATCTGCCAAGGTGAACAGCCTAGGATGAAGTGGATCCCTCGTTCAGCTGGCATGAAGTCCTCAACCCCAGCTCAAATGAAGATACACCTGCAAATTTGCTCATCCCAGCTCAGCCCATTGAAGATGGCTGAGCCGAGGCTGTTTAAGCCCCGCAAAAGGGGCATTCCAGGGCCAGGACTTAAGCTGGATTCTCCGCTGGCAACAATATTTTAAAGGCTTGTTTTCCCTCTGCCAGGCTTAGGCAAAGCAGCAGCAGCAGTCCTGCTACTGAATGGGCTTTGGATCGGGTGCTGTGCATAGGATTGCTCCCCAAGCGTAATTCGCCCTGTTTCCTCAGTCTCCCATTTCCCTCTCCTTCGCCTGTGTCAAATTTTTAAGACTGCGAGACACTTTGGGACAGGGACCTCTCATCTCATACTTTTGCAAAGCGCTGTGTTCACCGAGAGCATAAACGCAAAAAGAAACGAAGGTCGTTAAGTTTGCACACTATACTGCCAGAAAATCCCTTTCAAATCTCTGATCAGGTGTTTACCTGGAAGCCTGGGGCCTAAATTTCAGCTTTCCTTGGTGTGTGGTAGTGGGCATAAAAGGAAGCCATTCACATTAACAGATGGCAAAAGCTCAGTGATAGATTTCATGTTTTGTATTCATAATGTCAGGTTCAATTCCTACCTGATCCTTTTAACTGGCAATAGGAAATCCCTTTGCTGGAGACCCTAGAGTTGAAGTGGCATTTGTCGTTCAGATGTCACTGTACTACAACTCCCATTATATCCAGCTACAGAGGTTGATGGAGTCCAACCCACAAATTTGCCCTAGAGAGCTGCTGTTAGTCAGAGTACAACAATACTGGGCTTGATGGACAAAACAAGGCTGACCTGCCAGAAAGCAACTTGTGGTGAACTCATAATATGGAAACCAAACAATACATGCAACGATATCTGCCCACATTTTCCCATCACTAAGCCTATCTTCAAGCTTCCCTGCCACCTATTTGAAATTGCCAGATCCTTGGGAGCAACAGCCTGCCATGGTACTTCTGTTAAGATATCATGTATGGATGGCATAGTACCAATAATAGTCATTTGCACAATGCAGCTTTCAAGCCCAGCCATGGGAAATCAAACCTAAGATCAAATGCTAGGAATGTAGGAAGTTGTGTTATACCGACCCAGACCACTCAATATTGTCTGCACTGACTGCCAGTAGCTCTCTAACTGGAGACGCAGAAGACTGAAATCACCTGTGTGCAAAGCAGTTGTTCTACCACTGAACAAAAAAGAAAGATAATGCTATTCTAGGCTGCATCAACAGAAGTGCAGTCTCCAGGTTAAGGGAGGTAATAGGACCGCTCTATCCTGCCTTGGTCAGACCACACCTGTAGTACTGTGTCCAGTTCTGGGCACCACAATTTAAGAAGGATATTGACAAGCTGGAACATTTGCAGAGGAGGGCAACCAAGATGATCAGAGGTCTGGAGACCAAGCCTTATGAGGAACGGTTGAGAGAGTTGGGAATGTTTGGCCTGGAAAAGAGGAGACTGAGAAAAGATAGGGTAAAGGTAAAGGGACCCCTGATCGTTGGGTCCAGTCGCAGACGACTCTGGGGTTGCGACGCTCATCTCGCTTTATTGGCCAAGGGAGCCGGCGTACAGCTTCCGGGTCATGTGGCCAGCATGACTATGCCGCTTCTGGTGAAGCCAGAGCAGCACACAGAAACGCCATTTACCTTCCCGCCAGAGCAGTACCTATTTATCTACTTGCACTTTTTGACGTGCTTTCAAACTGCTAGGTTGGCAGGAGCTGGGACTGAGCAACGGGAGCTCACCCCGTCGCAGGGATTTGAATTGCCGACCTTCTGATCGGCAAGCCCTAGGCTCTGTGGCCACCCGCAGCGCCACCCGCGTCCCTGTATAGCCATCTTCAAATATCTAAAGGGAAGGATGGAGCAAGCTTGTTTTCTCCTGCCCCGGAGGCAACGGCTTGAATCAACGGCTTCAAGTTACAAGAAAAGAGATTCTGACTAAACATCAGGGATAACTTTCTGACAGTAAGAGCTGTTCAGCAGTGGAACGGTCCCCCTCGGAAGGTGGTGGACTCTCCTTCCATGGAGGTTTTTAAGCAGAGGTTGGATGGCCATCTGTCATGGAGGCTTCAGTTGAGATTTCTGCATTGCAGGGGGGTGAACTCTTATGACCCCTTCAAACTCTACAATTCTATGAGTCTATTATGATGCTTCCACATATCACATCCCCATCCACAACTAAGCCCAAACACTGCATTTGCTTGCATTCCTCCTTGTTAGTTTTGGTTCTACCATTCCAATCCTCGCTCTCTTCTTTTCCCCCATTGTCAAGCTTCAGATGAGACCTAGACAATTTGTGACAAGCCACGGGGACAGCAGCCAGGTACTGTGACCTGCCAAATGTCCGGCAATGTCCTTCTCTGGTGATCCCAGGCAGGTAGCACAACCAGGAACCTCAGCAAACTCACAAAAAGGGCTGCATTCGATTTGAGGAGTCACAGCTACGATAGGCTTAGTTTCAATTGCAATTTCCTTCAGACAGGGACCCTTCCTTGTTTCTTCCTGTAATGCACCACGAACCTTGATGCTAAGAGTAAATATATAGGGGAGGCGGGGAGACAAAAACACTTCCAGCTGCAGGTGTAAATTTCAAAAGCAGAATTACCTCTGCCGAATCTACTTGTGTGGATGGCAAATCCAAAGCCCATGAGTGGTTAGTGGCAATAATTCATTACATCTTTGCTCTTCCTACTTTTTGGTTGAAACCTTTCGCAAAAACTTGCTGCAGATGAACAAAATTAGATGCTGAACAATGCAACCATCCCTTGTGCCTCGTTTTGCGACTACGGCCTCTGCTCCTCAAAATGCATGTACCGTGGCATACAGAAAATAATTCCAGCATCACTGTTCATCGTAAGGAAGGAATCACAGTCTTTTCAGATTTCAGATCTCCCGACCCTCCTCAAGTTAGAAAAGTACACTTAAAAGTCAACTTTTCGGCCCATTCAAAAACAATCATTTATCAAAATAACATTATAATCTATACTTAATTAGTGTGACAGTGTAGGTTTTCTTTTTAGGGAATGTAGTCCTCATTTCAAGAGGGCAATGGAATTCAAATTAGAAGAAAATGTGGCCATCCTGCAGTAACACTGTTATTTCAATCACTTGTGCATATTGTTTTTCTGACTATTCAGATTCAGACTCTGAACTTTTTGTATGTACTATGCAGTAAAATCCAGTTGTTTCACAGGCCTGAAAGAGTTACCATATCACAAGGTGGGGTTTTTTGTTTGTTTGTTTTTGTGGGGGTGTCATCTTTAAGACTGCATCTTTCTCTACCTCCTACGAACATTCACTTTCAAATAATAAATGTTCTTTTACAAAAATACACCAAGGCACACATTTTGCCATTGTACCCTCATCCCCTATATAGGGCTAACACCGACGGTGCTGATTCTCAATGCAAGATTTTCATATTTTAAAACCAATATTTACAAAACCGTGTGTGTGTATTTGTGGTGCCAGGGCGGGGGGGGGGGGAGGCACAATTTACAAATCTAAATCAATGAGTTTAAAGTATAATTTAAATACTGTACTACACTATGAATGCAGCATTTAGCAGAGGTCTGTTCATAACCCACAATTATCCATTTCTTCCCTTTGCAAATGACAAGTCTGTTTTGCGGTCAACAAGCCGAAAGGAACAAGTCGCTTTAGAATTCCTGAAGATGTAAGCGGCAGCGATTCGAGTTCTCTGTATCTGTATCGATCAGCAACCCTCAAAATGTCCTGCAAACTCATAAACTATAAGCCACTCAACAGCACTGCTGTTTGACACCTCTCATTTCATGCCTCTTGTATCCTTAACTCCATACATTATGAAATAAGGCGATCTCAGAAGCTGCTGTAAGCAAATGACAGCAGCCGGAATAGAGTTTAAGAGACCACATTGAAGTGATTAAATACAAACATGTTTTCTCGAAAGTCACCCTTATCTAAAGTGCTACAGAAAGTAGTGGGAAGGTCCTGGCAGTCGCACATTAAAATTTCAAAACAAAATAAAGCTCGAATCACCTGCCATTCAATAATAGTCTCTTTCGACATAATTTATTTTTAAAAAATAATAATATGGGGTTTCACGCTTTAACATGCTTCACATAACACGGCAAAGCACAGGAATCCAGGTCCGTTTCCCAAGTTTTTCTTCATGTTGTTTTCACTTTGAAAGTGTGCTGAATATAAATTTTATTCCAGAATTTTTTTTAACAAATTGCACTTGTGGCAAATTAGACCTCAAAGATGTATAGCTGAGAAAATGTCCCGAGCAACCACAAAACCATGTAAATCTACCCAATCCAAGAGGAGTGGGGGGGGGGGACCCTGCGATCCACACCAAATGGTTTGATGTCATTGCCTGGAAAATAACCACTTTTGCTTCCAAGGACACAAAAATATCCCTTTGGTTGACAATACTGTACTAAACTTTATCCGCACAGAGTTAACTAGCACCTGACACCAAGCACATTTCAATGAGGGGGGAAATCCCATGGGTTTAACTGATCTTACTTCCAAGTAAGTCGGTTTTGGATCTCAGGCTACCTAACGCCTCACCCCTTGATTCGGAAACAACTCCTAGGAAGTAAGTCTCATTAAAAATAACTGAGAATTGCTTCCACACTACATTATTAAGATTTGGGTGCAATACTGAAAGAGTTCGTGCCACGACGAAAGAAGATATCACCCCTGCAGAATCTACTGAAAAATATTATTCCATCTTGCCATCTGGGTGAACTAAACAACAAACCGCTTATACTTGGATTAAATAGGACTACCAAGACTGGTTCTTAGCATGCTAAGTGAAAGGCTCATGAACTGAGCTTGCTTGCAAGTACAGCTGTGATCCTATACACATTTACTTGAAGTTCAGTGTGGCTTACTTCCAAGAAAACATGTTGAGGCTCAAGCTACAAGTTCACTTGGGATCTGGACCTTGGTGTCTTCAAAATCCATGGGTAAGAACTTTAAATGCTCGAAAACAGAGTTAAATGTGAATACCTCAGCTCCACTGAGTTGTGTATCACACTGCAGGTCTTTTTAAAAAAAGCAATTCAGGCTAATTCAAATGCAATGTTATGTTTCCAGGGTGTTTATTTTCAACATTTCCCCTTGTTTCACAAAGAAACTCAGTTTCTACACAGATTTCCACAAGTTACGGAAAAGTTTCCAAAACATCTTAACCTTCCGATTCCCACAACGTTTTCTTTTTCTGCAGCCAAACTCAAATAAATAGAAGCTGCGCATCCACTGTAAAAAAAAATTAAAAATGAGGCGATACTGGACAGAATGTGAGCCGTCTCATCTGCAGAATCCAAAATGCAAGATTAAAAGGTAGGTGTGCAAAAGTGGCAGCTGCGCCATTATGGGCCTCAAAGTTAAAAGGATGCATTCAAACTATTCGGCACGAAACATGGCCCAAACATAACAGCACTGAACATCTGTTCTTTCTGTAATGAAGACATGCCTTAAAGGAACACTGGACATTAAAACAGCAACATCTCTAGGACTCCAATGTGCACAGAACTGTACAGATGAAGAACAGCAACTACACTTTTCTTTAAAAAGAAAAATCATACGAACATCTGTTTTCCCAGTTCCCAGCTGAGCAATTATTCTCTGCATCATCTTCGGAGAGAGATTTTAAATTATGCAATGCACATGGTCACCCACACAACAGAATATGGTCCTGTCCAAAACAAAAGCCCAAAAAATGCAAGAGGAGGAACGCGAAGGGCCAAACGGTTGTCGAAATGTCTGGTCCCTTCTGCGTCAGTGCCTTTTTAAATTACTATTCTGGGATGCCGAGAACCGTGGTTTCTGCTTTCAAGGGAGAACTGGGATGGCGAGTGCAAAAAAAGTTTGAACGCTGAAGTTTCATTCCCAAAGTTGCGCGCGTCCCTTGCCAAGAATAAAAAGCAGCAGTGGGCTTTTGCAAAAGTCTCTTTTCTCTCTCACTCCTGCTCCCCATCCCGCCCACACACACCTCTCTCCATCCAAGAGCCCCTCTCCCATCTCCCCTTACCTGCTCTCGGGGGATGCAAGGCAAGGAGGTCCTGCGATGGGACTTATTGCCGCAGCCAGCCATCTCGGCGGAGATCATCGAACTGGATCTCCTCCTGCGCTTAAAAACCGGCACCTCTTCCTTGGCCGGCCGGGCAGCAGCAGCAGCAGCGCCACAGCCCGCTCCTTCCGCCCCTTCGGTGCCTTCCTCCTCCTCCTCCGCCTCCTCCTGTTTCCCGGCGGCGCGGCGGCGGCGCAAGGCGTGGCGCGCGTAGCCTGCGCCAAGGATGCCCAGCAAGGCGAGCAGATAAGCCAGGTAAGGTCTCCAAGGCGCGCGGATGCTCTCCAGGGAGGCGAGCGAGGCGATCCGCAGGGCGCTAGTCAAGGCGATCATGAGCACGCCGTGGCGGAGCCGCAGCGCCAGCCATGTCCCGCCGGCCAAGCAGCCCAGCACCACCCCAGTGGCGGCCAGCGAGAGCAGGCGCTCCTCCCCGGGGGCCAAGGCCAGCTGCGCGAGCGCTTCCCCAACGCAGCAGGCAGCCACGAGCAGCGCCGCCGTGCGCAAGCGGACCCCGGCGCGCAGCAAGGCCCAGCCCAGCCAGAAATAGGCGGCCAGGAGGAGGCAGCACAGCGCCGAGCCCGGGATCGGGGGCCAGCTCGCACCTGGGCCGGGCGCCCCGTCGCCCTCAGCGGCCTCTCCTCCTCCTCCTTCTTCCGCCTCTTCCTCGCCGGCGCTGCGCACCAAGCGGGTCCCGAGCGCCAAGAGCAGAGCCAGCGAGCCTGCGCCCAGAGCGCAGGAAAGTTTGCAGCACGTCCAGATCTTGGGAAGAGCCTCTTCTTCGCCACTCCTCCAGCCTCCTACCCGATGGGGATGATGGTCATTCTTCTCCTTGCTGCTGCTCTCCACTTCCTCCGGCCCAGCAGAGGAACAGCAGCCGTTGCAACCGGCGCCTAAGGCTCCCTCTGCCGCCGCTGCAGACGGAGAGTTTTTCTCCTCGCCCGAGCTCCAGCTGCCTTGGCTTCGGACCCTGCTCGCACAGTCGCTGCTCCCAGCCATAGCGAGAGGTCTTTTCCTTCTCTCCCTTCCCACTTTCTCTCCAGGTGGGGGAGGAAATGCAACTCCCAACCCCTTCCCACCCCACCTAATACTTTTATTTGCTAGTTTTCCACGCGCGCAAGTATAGCGATGCCCCCAAACAGCGCCCTTGCAAGGGGAGGGAATTACCAAAAAAGTGTCCCGAAATATATTTTCCCCCTACTCCCCTAAAAAACAAAAGCCAAGCTGAAGTAGGTTTGAGGGGCTACGTGCAAAAGAAGCGAATGTTGTTGCTGTAAAAGTGGAAACAATGGTAATTCAGGAGGAGTTGGGCTCCAGAGGGTTGTAACGCGTATCAAAGGGTTTGGAAAATCCAGTCTCCTCCAGCCCAGGTTTTGTTCTGTTTTTTGAAAGAAGGCAACCCAAGACCTTAAGTATTACAGAAGGCTGGCCAGGCATGGGGCTTTCTATATCCGGGAGGGCTGCAGGCTGGTGCTCCTCTTAGGCCATGGGTGCTGCGGGGCGCCCTCGCCGCTCGGCCCGGGGAGGAGGCGCGCAGGGCGGGCGGGCCGGAGGCTGCTGCTGCTGCTGCTGGGAATTCCTTTCCTCTCCCGCCGCCTTTCTTCCCCGCGCCTCCGCCGCCGCCGCTTCCTTGGTGTTGCCGCTCCGCGCGCCTTTCTCACTCCGCCTTCCTGCTGGGGCGATCCTTGCCGGCGGGGTCCCGAGCAGAAGCCGCCGGTCGCCGCCGCCCCCCATGGCTGGGGACGAGGAGGAGGCGGCTGCCGCTCATCGCAGGAGCCGAAGGTGGGGGGACGGCAGCCGATGCAAAGCGGGAAAGTTTTGGAGGGCTGCGCAGGAGAGCAAGCCCCAGGCGGGGGGTGGGGGTGGAGAAACCTCTTCCTCCTTCGCTTAGCGCGGTGCCTTTGCAAAACGAAAAGGTCCCGCTGAGATCGGCGAGCCGCGAAGAAGAAAGCTCGAGCGAGCAGACCTGGCGAGGATTTTCTAGCCTCTTTCTTCCTCCAAAGAGAGGGTCGGTGGGAGGAAGGGGGCTCGGAGAGGAAAGGCGTTAACCCCCGCCCCTCTTTTCCCCCCCCCCCCTCCTTTTCGTGCAAGCGTGCACCAGCTCCTGTTCGAGAGGGGAGGGAGCGAGAGGATCGGGCAGTGTTTGCTGCTAGTCTTTGCACTGCTCTGCAAACCGGGTGAGTGAGCAACTAAAGGAGAGAGAGACTCAGATAGCACATGGATTTCCCGTTGGTTGGCACCTCCACCACAGCCTCCAGGCAGCGAGCACCTCGTGGTGCTGCTGCTACAGGTCACAGTCAAATTACCTTGTCCTAAGCACTCCTACTCTTGGGAAGGAAGGCCTGGCATGTTCAGGTTGTACTAACCATGTGTGGGATCGGGGCTTATCATCACAGATCCACACACCTGGAGAGTATTTACACACTTTTGGGTGGGGGGTTGTTTCTGTGCAATTGTGCTTGGGCATTGCTTTCGGTGCCAACTGGCAGAGCTTTCTGCAAAGGATGCCCATTTATTTCGACAGGCGTCTGCACCTCCACACTCTGCACAAGACAGGCCTGCAAGGAAAAGGGGTGCAAATAACTGTGTGCAATGTTTGATTAGTAAGTTCCACAGGGCTCACTTGGCACAGGGTTGCAGCTGCAGCAGGGCATTTGCCTGCCTTCTTCCCAAGAATTAAGCCCGTAATCAGGCCCGCCTAGTCCAGCAACCTGTTCTTGCAGTAGCTGGTCTAGGTGCTTATGGGGAGTGCAAACAGCATCTGAGTGCAACAGGCCTCTCAGTTCCCAGCAATTCATACTCCACACGTCCTTCCACAATGGGGACATTGGTTTCCAGGTGGGAGTTGATCACGGTGTGGATTTGCCAAGCGTGCCTTCTTCCTCCTAGCACCTTTCTTCCTTGCGTCCTGAGTTCGAGTGTCTTCAAAGCCCATGACACCTTTGGTAAAGGCTGCTCTCCAACTGGAGTGCTCGCAGGCAAGTGTTTCCTAATTGTTGGTGTTTATACTACATTTTTTTAGATTTGCCTTGAGACAATCTTTAATCCTCTTTTGTTGACCACCAGCATTACGCTTTCCATTTTTAAGTTCGGAATAGAGTAGTTGCTTTGGAAGATGATAATCGGGCAACCACACAACATGACCAGTCCAACGAAGTTGATGTTGAAGATGCATTGCCTTGACACTGGTGATATTTGCCTTTTCCAGTACACTGGCAATAGTTCACCTGTCTTCCCAAGTGATGTGTAAAAATTTTCAGAGACACCATTGATGGAATAAAAAAAATTCTTCCAGTAGCACCTTTAAGACCAACTAAGTTAGTTCTTGGTATGAGCTTTCGTGTGCAAGCACACTTCTTCAGAAGTATCTGAAGATGTATCTGAAGAAGTGTGCTTGCACACGAAAGCTCATACCAAGAACTAACTTAGTTGGTCTTAAAGGTGCTACTGGAAGAATTTTTTTTATTTTGACTATGGCAGACCAACACGGCTACCTATCTGTAACTGGAACCATTGATGGAATCTTTCAAGGAGTTGGAGATGGTGTTTATAAGTGGTCCATGTTTCACAAGCATACAGTAAGGTTGGTAGTACAATAGCTTTGTAAACAAGCAGTTTGGTTTCCCTGCAAATGTCCTGGTCCTCAAACACTCTGCACTTCAATCGGGAGAAAGCCGCACTCACAGAGCTCAGGCGATGCTGGATTTCGGCATCAATTTTGACCCTTGTGGAAAGATAACTGCCTAGGTCGGAGAAATGATCAACATTTTCCAACATTACACCATTGAGTTGGATTTGAGTTGGAGTTGGACTTGGGGACCAATCCAACAAATCCCGAAGTTCTAGTGTTTTGACAGAGGGGTGAACTTTTATTTCTCCATAGCATGAATAATTCTGTGCTCTTCTATCATGTCCCCTCTTCCTCACCTTTCCTCTAACCCAGTCTTTCTCAACCTGTTGGTCTCCAGATGTTGTTGAACTACAACTCCCATCACCCCTAGCTAGCATCAGGGATGATGGGAGTTGAAGTTCAACAACATCTGGGGACCCACAGGTTGAGAACCGCTGTGTCTAACCTAAGAAGCCCCAAATGTCATATCCTTTCCTTAAAGGCATGTAGCTTCATCTCCAGGAAGCAAGCCCACAAGAAGAGCTCTGCTGCAACAGGCCAATGGCCAATCTAGTCTATTTCAAGTGATGATGATACTGCTTTATATGTACAGAATAGAAGGGGGCTAAGCATATTTAATATTTCAGCACAGAATCTTGAAACATTCTGAATGCCAAACATTTTTTGCAGAGCATCATTTGTATGAACAGTGAGCAGAATGTGACCCCGAACTGCTTAGTTTTACAAAGGGACGTGCTGGATTCTTTTTTTGGACAGGATGAACTTGAACTAGTTAAATGAACTTTATAAAGACTCTGTTCCTTTTTCAGTGGTACCATTTTAACTAAACTGGAGAACCACAGCCTTCCATCCCTTAAAGGTTTGGGGCACATGCATGCGTAATAGAACCTTTCCTGTAAGTCCCAAAACACACGGTCGTTTGTTGTTTGCAGGCCTAAAGACCTTCATTCTCACAGCCACAGTCTAGGTCAACAGAGAGTAGCAATATATTTAGCACGAAACCACAGAGGGGGGAAACCTATTTGCCAGCTTGGGAACACTGAAAGCTAAGGAATCGGCCGATCGGAGAAGGGAAATTCTCTGGCCTTTCCACCCCGCAAAATAAATCTCTGGTTTTAAGATTTCAAGGTAGTTTCAGCGTCTTAATATTTATTTGTGTCTGTCTGAGGTTTTATGCCTTGTTCACTGTCTGACCCTGTTGGGTTAAAAGGACAAGAGGGGAATATGCATCTGTTCTGCTAGATTCTGTCAGAGGGCATCGTCTTAAATCGTGACTTTCCACAACCATAAGAGACAGCAGCAATGGAACAGAAAGTGGAGGTGTAAAATAATTCCCAGCACACTTGCAGCCAACATGTTTGTCACTAGCAGCTTTCAGAACACCTTGGGATGGCGCTGTGGAACTGAGCACTAGCTGGATCCGGTTTTTCAGGAAACCGGGATTCTGAAAAGGGTGTCCCAAAGTTTCCTGGAGGAGCGGGATCAACTCCCCTTTGAGGAAAGGTTAAAATACCAGCAATTCCCCAGGTGCGCATGATCAGCACATGCACTCCTGCAGATGCATGCAACATTTTCAGCGCTGAAAGGGAGCAGAAACGGGGGCCCAATGGGGCAGGGTGGTAGCAGAATGCAGGAACCCCTGCTCACGTGTCCTGATGATGCACGTGGCAGCTAGGAAAATAATAATAATAATAATAATAATAATAATAATAATAATAATAATTTATTATTTATACCCTGCCCATTTGGCTGGGTTTCCCCAGCCACTCTGGGCGGCTTCCAACAGAACACTAAAATACGATAACCTATTAAACATTAAAATCTTCCCTAAACAGGGCTGCCTTCAGATATCTTCTAAAAGTCTGGTACAGTGGTACCTCGGGTTAAGTACTTAATTCTTTCCGGAGGTCCTTTCTTAACCTGAAACTGTTCTTAACCTGAAGCACCACTTTAACTAATGGGACCTCCTGCTGCTGCCACAGCACTGCTGCGTGATTTCTGTTCTCATCCTGAAGCAAAGTTCTTAACCTGAGGTACTATTTCTGGGTTAGCGGAGTCTGTAACCTGAATCGTATGTAACCTGAAGCGTATGTAACCCGAGGTACCAGTGTAGTTGTTGTTCTTTTTGACATCTGATGGGAGGGCATTCCACAGGGCAGGTGCCACTACTGAGAAGGCCCTCTGCCTGGTTCCCTGTAACTTGGCTTCTCGCAGCGAGGAAACTGCCAGAAGGCCCTCGGCGCTGGAACTCAGTGTCCGGGCAGAACGATGGGGGTGGAGACTCTCCTTCATGTAGTCCTCCTCCTGTGCAAGTGGGGATTCCCCTGTATTAGGGGCTTTTTAGTTTAGGTGGGAGGCGAGCAGTGGGGAGCAAAACCTGTGAATCCCATTATGTGTGAAGAAAGTGGGTAGAGATGTTTTTCTCCTTCCTAATACTAGAACCTAGCACCATCCAATGACACTGAATGTTTGGAGATTAAGGGCAGACACAGAAACTTCTTCACATGGCTAGTGAACTATGGAACTGGCTGCTTCTTGATGGAGTGATGGCCGCCAACGGGTGGTTTTAAAATTTGTGAGGATAAGGCTGTTAATGTCTCTAGCTGTTATGGCTGTGAGCTCCTTCTGGTATCGGAGGGCAGTAGGCCTCTGAATACCAGTTATTGGGAATTGCAGGTGGGGAGAGTAGTATTGTTCTCAAGTCCTGCTTGTGTGCTTTCCAGGAACATCTGGTTGGCCACTGTGATAGCAGGATGCTAGATTTGGTGGGCCTTTGGCCTGACCCAACAGAGCTCCTCTTAAGCTATTTGCCTGTACCAAAGAGCCTGGATCTTTGCAATGGTTCCACACGGATTGTTCAGTAAGGATAAATCAGATTTAAGAGGCCATTTCACATATTATACAGAGGTCAAGCTGGGTTTGCCACCTGGTTTAAAATCTCTGCCTGATCACATCTCCTGGCTGTGCAGAAAGAGGATTGTCACAGCCACACATTGCATTTAAGACCTTAGCAGGCAAAGCAGAAGGTTCCTAGCTTGAGTCTGGGTGACTCTCAGGAATGCATAAGAAATGTGTCCCACCCGAAAAAGGAAAGGGGAAAGTACACATGAAAGCTCTTCCTGTTGTTCTGTACCCAGAGGCAAAACTTTAAAAAGTTACTACTCTGTATTTGGGAGAACCAGTACAGCCTAAGTGACTCAGGGATTGTCTTTAGCCATTTTGCCAAGTATGGATGTTATTCATTCAGATTTAGTCATAGCAGGGTTTGGGGGGGGGTTACATTTTTTTAAAGCCAAAGAGGCCCCTGGAGAGGCTTGCAAAGATCAGTAGTGAAACAGTCCCTGCTCTCAGCTTACAATCTTAAAAAACATAGCACACAAGGAAAGGTGGTGTGGAGGGAAGAGGAAAAAAGAAAGCTCAGACATTGTTCTTTTTTCTTTTTTTTAAAAAAGTAACTGGGATAGAAACCAGTCAGGTAGGCTGATGGAACGGCTGCCATTAGGTGACAGTTCAGGAACAACAAAAGACACTGATCTCCCACAGGTCTGTTTATCATCTCCTCCTGCTCTGCATCTCAATAAAAAGGCTGCCAGCTTCTGACACTTGTACTACAGTGCAGGCTGAACCATTGGGTGAAGAGGACACTGCTTCACCAAGCTCATTCTGCACTGGCTGTCAGCCCTGTCTGTCACCTTCCTCCTCAGTATCAGTGCAGGGAGGAGGGTGGAGACAAAGCGACAATAAATTGGCCTCACCTATTGTTGGCTCTGACTGTACCTCCCTCCTTCCCTAGTGGGCACCAGCCACCACTGTTGCACCAATATAGTAATTTGGGAACTAGGTGCTAACTCTGGGCAACTCGACTTCAGATACATATTAATTTCTTTGAAAAAGAGTGCTATTTTTCATTAACACTTTGATCAATATCCTATTCTTTTCTTTCAAGCAAGCAACAGCATGAGATGGGTGTGATGATGAGTATACTCGCTGATCACAGAGGATCATCTGTTTTTACTTGCCAGTGCAAATACAATAACGTTGCCCCAGAAATTGCTGTGAACTAATGTAAAGCCGGCAAGTGTGAATATTTTATGTGGAGAATAATGCTAGGCCCAGAAAACCCGGGAAGGAAAGAAACCCACTATTCAAAGAATTTAAGTTTGGCACTATTGAGGTTACGGAATTCTGCCTTATCAAATGCAAGGAGCTTCTACTCCTAAATACAGTTCACTGTGCGTTTCACCGCTGTCTTTAAAGATAAGTCAAAAGCACTCCCTCGCCAAGACATACAGAAATTTGCGATCCATCTAGCCAAGTCCAGCCCCTCAAGCGGAGGCACCTCAGTTCCAGGGGCCAAACATTCATCTCTAGGCCTTTCTCTCTCTGCCCCCCAAACTCTCCCCAGGGCACCCCCTTTGCTGGCACTGCACAACACCCTAAGTGTTTTTTGCCTGGGTTCCAAATTTATTTTTATTGATTGATTCAAATTTGTAGATCTCACAGTGGCTTGCGACATAAAAATACAAGATGAAAACACATAACCAAAACAAGAACGAAAAACCGCAAGCCAATAACCCCCCACCACTCCCACAAACACATTTAGAAGAGTATAGAATGTTAATCGTATTTCATTCATTTATTAAATTTGCACAGTTGTGCAGGCCAGCTTGTGACCATACAATTGGTGTACCAAATCAATTCCCCAGGTACAAATAGAGGCATTCACGGCAGCTGCCACTGCTACAAAAAAAAACTCCCACAAACCTCTGAATGCATTGAAGTTCCGACATTATTCAGAAGCGCTCAAAGTGCAAGGGACACTTCAACTAGTTTCCAATGGCATGGGAGTAAGCAGAGGTGTTTACAACACAATCCTATGCACATCTACTGCAGCGAGTTCAGTGAATCCTGCTACCAGGTATGTAGGCATAGGGCTGCAACTTTAATGCTTGCTGCAATGGCCTGATGGCGGCTGTTTGGCCTCTGGGACTCTTCCCACTCTTTCCCCCAGACCACATCACTATGCTGCTCCATAGCTCCATTCAGCAGCAACAGCGCTGCATGGAGGTGCCAGTTGGGAAGCAGAATACTTTCCTTGCCCTGGGCTCCAGCAATCCATGCTATGCCACAGCCTCACAGGGTGGTTGTGGGGAAAACCACGTACACTGCCTTGAGCGCCTCAGAGAAAAAGGCAGTACAGTGGTACCTCGGGTTAAGTACTTAATTCGTTCCAGAACTCCATTCTTAACCTGAAACTGTTCTTAACCTGAAGCACCACTTTAGCTAATGGGGCCTCCTGCTGCTGCCACACCGCCGGAGCACAATTTCTGTTATCATTCTGAAGCAAAGTTCTTAACCCGAGGTACTATTTCTGGGTTAGCGGAGTCTGTAACCTGAAGCGTATGTAACCTGCGGTACCACTGTATGTAAATGTAAGAAATAAAACAAAGAGCTGCCTATTCAGCATGTGAATATTGCCCTGAAATTCACATCACAATGTCAGGGATGAGAAATAATCCCCCCCCCCTTGCAGGCTCAAATGCCTAGCTTTTATGTTTTACAGTCCAAGACTCTAGTCCAATTCCTTTTGTCAGCCAGCTTGAAGATACTCTCCTCTATTCATGTTTCTTGTGAACCACCCTGTGATTTCCAGGTGAAGGGTGGTATAGAATTTGATGATGATGATGATGATGATGATGACGACGACAATGAACTAAGCCCACACTGGCAGCAAGTATTATACAGTCATACCTCATGCCGTGTCCGCTTCAGGTTATGTGTTTTCGTGTTGTGTCCCACAGCAACCCAGAAGTACCGGAACAGGTTACTTCCAGGTTTTGCCACATGCGCAGAAGCACTAAATTGCGCCGTGCGCAGACATGGCACTTCAGCTTACATCAGTTCCGTGTTATGGACGGGCCTCTGGAACGAATCCCATCTGTAACACAAGGTTCCACTGTATGTAACTTATCTTTATATTGCTACAGGATGAGTCTCAGCCCTTCAATGGACCTTTCGGAGCCGAGTCTGAAACGGCTTCTCTTACAGTCTGTTGTGCCTCCATGCTGGGAATCGACTGTGATAACGCCACGTGATGTTTACCAATGTGTAGCGTGGAACTCATTGCCAGTTACTCCTTATCGCATGTTATGACGATCACACTTGAAAGAAATGCTATCAGACAAACCACGATTGTTTTTTAAATATTTGCGTATGTGCATTAGGTTTTTATCACTTGTTTGCTGTGCATGGCTATTTATAAGCACTATCAGCCACTTGCCAGGGCACCTCGGAAAGCGACGCCTATTTTGTATATGTGTGATTATTACAGGAATACGATTACAGGCTGATAGTCGCTGCCTGAGGCAGCATTGTCCTGACCTGTGGAAGGCAATGGCAAATGACCTAACGTCCCTGGAGAAGTTATCCCACAGGTATCACTTGACGCAGGGTGTCCACTGCTGACAGTACAGACCTGCAGCCAAAGACACGGCCAGTCAGTTAGAAACAATACTGACCATATTGATGCAGTAATAAGTTCTGCTACAGGGTTTCCCAAACTTGGGTCTCCAGCTGTTTTTGGACTACAACTCCTATCATCCCTAGCCAGCATGGCCAGTGGTCAGAGATGGTGGGAATTGCAGTCTAAAACATCTGGAGACCCAAGTTTAGGAAACCCTGTTCTACTGAATTGAGTGAGCCTTAGCTCCTATGCTATTCCAGCTCTGCTGGGTTCCCCGAGTTACTGTGTAACTTTTGAAAACCAGCTTGCTAAGCAATGACTCGTTTACGAGCCGCGGTTTAGCAGAAATCTTTACTGAGATAGTGCAGACAGTTTGATCTCAGTGAAATATTCTGTTCTGCTTATTTTACTGTTCCCTAAGCCCTTTGGATTACAGGCATCTGGATTGTTGCTGGGGATTCAGCTGTGGTACTTTTCCCACAGCAGCCTTCAACCAATATCCGTGCATGGTATTTATAGCGCTTATCAGATCGAACGGCCGTGCGGGTTCCATCCAGCGCCAATAAGATCCATGGGAGTTTTTTTTGTCGTCGACTTCAGTGGCGATTGGACCGGACTTCTCTGCCAGTGAAACCTGTAATAAAATTGCTGGTCGTTTGACCTTCGCTGAAAAATGCAGAACTCTCTTAAATGCTTCTGGAGCATCTGGAAAAGGTTACTAAATCCTGCCTGACTAGCTGACAATGAGAGCGAGTGTAAGAGCTGGGAAGCTCAAGGATAGGAGATCTCCTGCAATTCCCCTCATTTTGGAAAGGCTTGGGGCCTGTATCACACATCCTGAGCGAAATAAGGTGGCAACCCTTTGGCTCTTGTTTACAAATTCTAGGGACAAACCATAGGGTTGCCAACTTTCTATACTACTCCTGCTCTTCTGTTCGATACACAGAAATTTAGCAGGGAACATTTTTCTTCATGTCGCAGGGAGAAGATTCACCTGTGCTATTTCAATGTGTTGGGCTTCTGTTAAAGGATACCTCAGACCTGGGGGCTGAATGCGGTCTTCCAGGCCTCTGGACTCTCCCCACCCCCATCCGGCCACATCCTCCACTGTCATCTGAAGACAGCCCTGTACAGGGAAGTTGTATTGTGTGGTGTTGTATTGTGTTTTTACTGTTTTTTGTTGGGAGCTGCCCAGAGTAGCTGGGGCCAACCCAGCTGGATTGGGGCCAACTCAGATGGATGACATATAAACAATTGATGATGATGAGGTCCTGAACCCATGGCCTACCAGGCTGCAAGTCATGATGCCAAGCCTGGTGTTCAAAGTCTGGAGGTCAATCCATGCAAGCGGAGTCCAAAGGTCAAGAAACGCAGTCCAAGGTCAGCCGAGTCTGGAGTCCAGCCGCCAGGATGCAGTCCAGAGTCAAACCCAAAACACAGTCCCGTAGAGGTCCAGGAGCATCTAAGCCAGGCATCCCCAATCTTTGGCCCTCCAGATGTTTTGAACTACAATTCCCATCATCCCTGACCACTGGTCCTGTTAGCTAGGGATCATGGGAGTTGTAGGCCAAAACACCTGGAGGGCTGCAGGGTTGGGGGTGCCTGATCTAAGCCAAGGTCCATCAACATGGGCAGCTGAGCAGACCCAGCACCTCAGTTCTGCGCCCCTGTTGAACTTTGCCTGCTGATTGCAGCATCTGGGCTTGACGAGGCAGGTGACCCTCACCTGCTCCAAGTCTACTCCAGCTGGGGAATCACACCCCTCCTCCCAGAGCTAGTGAGCCCCACATAGCCAGCTGTGGGCCCTTGCCTGCCTCAACCTCCTGGACCACCCCTCTACTGCTCCCTCTACCTCAGAGCCTGCTGTGTTCATGGAGACAGGCGCCCCTCTTTGGTGTGGCATGTCCTGCCCTGTGAAACTCCTTGCCAACTGAAGTTCAGCACGAGTCATCCCTGCTTTATTTTAAATCTCCTTCAAAAACTGCATTGTTCAGGTGGGCCTGTTTTGGAACTTGATTTTCTTTTCTTTTTTAACCATTTATTTTGGATATGTTATTGGTGGTTTTGTTGATGCTATTGTCATCATTGGGTTTCTATGTTCTACATCCCCTTGTCATGTTTTCTATGGAAAATGTTTCAAGAAGGATGACATTTCACCTTGGATTGACTAGACTTTGGTGCAGAGGAGGAAGGACAGAGAGTGAGCTGGGTCCCTGTTCCTGGAACCCTACGGCAGATGCGAGGCTTGCCTGTGTGGTTGTTATTACCACAGGCTAACTCAAACACATGGACAAATATGGAATGTGCAAGAGAGGCCTAATGCATTTAGGGAAAGGATGCCCAAAAAGAATCTGCATAAATAAATGAAGAGAGGCTTTTATGAAACATATCGACTGACTTCATGTCTCGATTCCACAATTCCACTCTGGGGGAGCAGATTAAAAGAATATCTAGGCCTTTAGTCAGCCACTCCATCTCTTGCAAACAAGATGGGTTTTCATACAACCACTGTGGAGAATAGTGTCAGAGGTAGCAGAAGCAATATAGGGAAGGTTCTGTTGCTGCTTTTCTGGGGGGAAAGTTAAAACTTTTATAAGTCACTGACAAAATATGGGGAGAAGAGGAAGGACAATTCATTTTTGGATACTTCTATATTTACATGTCACTGTATATTAATACCCACTTTATAAAAAGAATGTTATATTAATACCCACTTTATAAAAAAGAAAGAAAAAAGAGTAACTAGTTCTTTTTGTCTTTAAGGAAACATAACATTTAAAAAGGTAGGGCTCCATTTACTAATTTAGCTTTGATTTCTTTGTCCTTTCTTTTTTTGTTAAAATATTAATGTAAAGGGACCCCTGACCATTAGGTCCAGTCGTGACCGACTCTGGGGTTGCGGCGCTCATCTCGCTTTATTGGCTGAGGGAGCCGCCGTACATGCTGGTCATGTGGCCACCATAACTAAGCCGCTTCTGGCGAACCAGAGCAGTGCATGGAAATGCCGTTTACCTTCCCACCAGAGCGATACCTATTTATCTACTTGCACTTTGACATGCTTTCAAACTGCTAGGTTGGCAGGAGCAGGGACTGAGCAACGGGAGCTCACCACGTCGTGGGGATTCGAACCGCCGACCTTCTGATCGGCAAGTCCTAGGCTCTGTGGTTTAACCCACAGTGCCACCCGCGTCCCAATAAAGTATCAATAGCATCACTTTTAATTTCTGTCTTACAGATGAAGTCACACAAGGCAACTCCTTAAGCAAAATTCATGGGATTTAAAGGCAACAGCCCAAGAGTAAGTCTCGCTGAACCTGAGCAGGACTTACTTCGGAATAGGGATGGATGAAATCTGCAAATTTTGGTTGCCCCAGTCTTTGCATTTTGTGTCTTGTCACTTGACTGGAGACCTGCATTGCAGAATTCGGAAAAGTGCCCATCATGAAGAGTGTCTGTATTTCAGCTTGCTTTTTCTTTCTTTTTTTTGCAAAGTGCAAAAGTTGCCTTTAAATGGGAACTAAATTGTAAGACTCCCATTGCTAACTTGCTTAGCAGAATGTATAGATTTCCTTCAGCCCCATCCAGCCTCCTTGTAGACTCGCACTGCCTTTAGTCCCACAGCCAACTCCTTAGTGGAGAACTTCTCATTGCTGCCCAGGAGCCAAGTCCTAATCAGTTTGAGTTGGTACCTTGGTACTGGTACCTTGAGTTGGTACCAGTGGTACCTTGGTTCTCAAACACCTTGGTTCTCAAACTCCAAAAACCCGGAAGTAAGTGTTCTGGTTTTCGAATGTTTTTCAGAAGCCAAACATCCGATGCGGCTGTCGCCTATTGTTTCTGGGGCACCTGCACCAATCAGAAGCTGTGCCTTGGTTTTTGAACATTTCAGAAGTCAAATGGACTTCCGGAATTGATTAAGTTTGGCACTTTTGTTTTTGCTATTTATTTTGTGTTTTTGTTTTTGAGGCTTTTTTGATTAATTTGTTTTTGTGACTGTGTGAAACCCAGTTGAGCTACTGATTGATTGATTGATTGATTGATTGCGTGACTGTGGAAATGGATAAAAGCCCCCCATCCAAACAATAACTATATTCAGTGCAGGTGAGAGAAAAAATAATTTTAATTTTTATCATCTACAATACAGTGGTACCTCAGGTTACAGACGCTTTAGGTTACAGACGCTTCAGGTTACAGACTCCACTAACCCAGAAATAGTACCTCAGTTAAGAACTTTGCTTCAGGATAAGAACAGAAATCATGCTCTGACGGCGCAGTGGCAGCAGGAGGCCCCATTAGCTAAAGTGGTATCTCAGGTTAAGAACAGTTTCAGGTTAAGAACAGACCTCCAGAACGAATTAAGTTCTTAACCCTGGCTCATCCAGCAGAGCTCATGCCTGGGTTCAGAAGATACACCAAGCATTGCAGCAAAACAAGTGAAGTAGCCACAAGCTCCTTTCCAGAAGCCCACACATGGTTTGGAATAACATGACATGCAAACAAGGCCTAAGTTTCCTGTTAGAACACTGGTCTTCAAAGGTGAGTCGCAACAGGAGCACTGCTACCATGCAAATTTATGGTAAAATATTAAATGTGTGTTTGGGTTTACAGTGGATCCTAGGTCAGAAAAGGCTGAAGACACCTGTGTTAGAAGGATAGATATAACCATGGTAGTATAATAGAGTTCTGTTAAAAAGAAGTTTAAAATCTAGTCTGCAGGATACCAGTTTGGCAGTAATCTCTCCAGTGATTTAACCTCTATGCATTGGTTTTTAAAATCCTCATTATTTTTAATGTGCCCATCTGCATCTTACTCTCCCTTGTTTGTTTGTTTTTCCCTCAAGTCTCCCATTTCCCCTTTGTCTTCAAAATATTTATAAGTAGAGGATTAAAAATAAGGAGGAGGAGGAGGTTTGCTTCTTCCTACAAGCGTCAATGCAGGGCATTTTGGAGAGGAAATGGGTTGCGCATTGTGCTTGCAATTTTATGTTTCTCTGATGTGAAAATGACCTTCTTTGGAGTGGTGTACACAGATGACATCAGTGGGAGAGTGCCATGCAGTGTTATTCATGCCCTATTTCTTTGAATAAATTAAAACGAAATGTGGGTGAAGAGCCGCTTGCTTTGTGCTCCAGTCTACATTGTGTTTTGTTTAGAATATACACAGAGAGCAGAACCGGGTATATGAATCTTATATGTGAAATTCAGCCCTCCTTAGCCCTTTGCACCCTTTCTTAAATCCAAATTAAATAGATGGGAGCTCTTGCACGCCACTTGCCATCAGGATTGGGCAAGAAATGGTAGAAACAGGAGTCCTATGTGGCTTCTTTCAATTTCTAAGGAATGGGATAAAAGGGAGGGTGGGGGAGAATAGTCCCTTATTAATTTGGATGCATGGTTGGTTAATTAGTTTCAGATCAGTCCAATGCATTTTTACTCAGAGGTTAGTCCTGCTGCATCTGCAGGTAGGGCAGGGAGAAAATCTCAATGGAAATCCTGGAAAACTGACAGTCTGACTTTGTACAGCACAGCTTCCTATGTTCCTATGGCAACTCCCATTTCCAGGCTCACTAGGAAAGTCCAAAATGCAGGCAGTTGGGTTGGTCTATTAGTAAACATACAGTATGCGCACATACCAGGGAGCAGCAGTAATTAGCATCATACCCAATTTGTGAGGATCAGCTTGAGTTCCATCCTGTGCATTGTGTCTTGGAAGTTAAGTACCACTGAACTCGGGCGTAATCAGTGCACAGGTTTAACTTGTGAGCCACATTGCGCTTTGGCAGAAGATCTTCAGCCAGCTGAAATTTGACCTTTCGCTTTTTCATTAGAAATGCAAACAGTCTTGCAAAGAAGTGTTGCCAGCTGAGCTGGGAGAGAGGATTTCAAAAGGTCCCCACGAATGCACAAGAATGTATTTTGGGATAAAACAAGATGAACACATGCCAGTTCTTGCCTTTGCCCATCTCCCGTTCATCTTTCTTCCCTGGCTCAAAATATATGCCAAGATCAAATTCCCAGACCTTCCCAGTGCCTGAGTAAATAAAGTTGGTACCAAAATTTGAAGCACACGTAAAATGACCAACATGTTCTTTTGTACATATTTCTTGGCAATCAACTAGAATCCAGTGGTGTGTTGTGAACCCGGAGTCGAAACCGTCCTGAATGCAAGTATGAAGCTTGCATTGTGATTTGTGGGGAGAGGGATCGAGAATGCATTGGTTTATTAATGATACATTGCCACAGAACCTTTCAGCAGGAGCCCCAATTTTTCCATTTCTGACAACAGGAAGAATTATTATTATTTTATCTGATGTCACTGCCAGTTTGGCACAGATTAACAGACTTGCTGTTTATTTATAATCTCTTCCCCAGTCAACACAAAGCCAAATTGTTATAATTTATTTCCTCCGTTCCTTTCACTGTTGCCTTCCACCATGTCAAGATTTATGACTGCAAGCTCTTTGGGGCAGGGATCTTTTGTTTGTGCTACTTTGCAATGCACGAAGCTCGCTGATGATCCCTCAGAAAGAAAGAGCACCAGGGCAGTAAGCTGCCGGTAGCCACCTACTCATTCAAAAGGAGTTGCAATTCCCTCCCAACAACAACGTTAGCAATAAATGGTACTGAAACTGTCTGTTACAAGTATCTAGAGATAGGAAATTATTAAAAGAATATTTTAACCCTCTAGAACTACATATTCCGATTCATTTTCAATGGCTGCTAGCCACAATGGCTGTGTTCTATGTCCACTGTCGCTGGGAATCACAGATGGGGAGAACTGGGGCTGCCATACATTGAGATTTTCCTGGACATTGCTGGCATTTCAAAGGTGGACTTGACATACTGGGGGGATTTCTGAAAGGCAGCACTTTGTCCAGGATCTTAGGCATGTCAATCGAAAAATCGTGGTTGCTCAACAATTTTGGGGGTCTCTGTATTTTTGAAATATGGCAACCCTAGGAGGAGGAGGAGAAGAAGAGTTTGGATTTGATATCCTGCTTTATCACTACCCGAAGGAGTCTCAAAGCGGCTAACATTCTCCTTTCCCTTCCTCCCCCACAACAAACACTCTGTGAGGTGAGTGGGGCTGAGAGACTTCAGAGAAGTGTGACTAGCCCAAGGTCACCCAGCAGCTGCATGTGGAGGAGCAGGGAAGTGAACCCAGTTCACCAGATTACGAGTCCACCACTCTTAACCACAACACCACACTCAGGTTCTGCTTGCATCTGAATGCCAGTTTCTAGGAATCAAAGTAAGGAGTGAGGCGCTGCACTCATGAGAGCCAGTGTGGTGTAGTGGTTAAGAGCGTTAGACTGGTAATCTGGTGAACCGGGTTCGCGTCTCCGCTCCTCCACATGCAGCTGCTGGGTGACCTTGGGCTAGTCACACTTCTTTGAAGTCTCTCAGCCCCGCTCACCTCACAGAGTGTTTGTTGTGGGGAAGGAAGGGAAAGGAGAATGTTAGCCGCTTTGAGACTCCTTCGGGTAGTGATAAAGCGGGATATCAAATCCAAACTCCTCCTCCTCCTCCTCCTCCTCCTCCTCTTCTTCTACTTCTTCTTCTTCTTCTTCTTCTTCTTCTTCTTCTTCTTCTTCTTCTTCTTCGTCTGCTTCACATATGCATTTGGTTGGCTACTGTGAGAACAAGAGTGCTGGACTAGGTGGGCCATTGGCCTGATCCAGCATCTCTCTTCTGTTCATATGAAAGGTTGATCTGCCACCTTAATAAACTGAAAGAATGGGTTTCCTGCTAATACAGTCCAGCAGAAGTCACTTTGGGATGTAGATGTTGACTGTGGCCTCTGGAACCAGGTGTTGCCGACTGTGTTGGTTGATGGAAAGAATTTTCTCCAAGAAGGTTTGGACATCTTGGACTCCTGGAATGCATGCGCACGAAGAACTCGAACATCTTGCCCAAGGATGGTCAAACGAGCAGCTTTCCATTGCAATCCTGTTATAAGAAGTTATAACAAATATGTGCATTTTGCAGATGTGGTTGATTTGTGTATTTGTTTATACTCAATTTCATGCGTGAATCATCTCAAAGTGATTAACAGTAGCAACACGAACAAGAGGATTTCATGGGGCAATTTCAAACCAATGCGGATACAGACAGCGATACAATCTTCACTTAATAGTTGAAAAAGAAAAGTCTGAAATACAATAGACACTGCCTGTCTGATATATATAAAATGAGAGGCAGTTCTAAAGGCAGGGGTGCCATCTTGAATAACATATGGGGGTGGGACAGATAAGCCTCACCCCGCATAATCTATCACAAGCCACATTTGAATAGCAGTGTCCGTCAACTAAGGGGGGTGTGCAGCCCTTCCAAATATTTTATTGGGGTCAGCAAAGGAACTTAGGCCCCTAGGAATTGGCTCGTATGTCTAAAGGGTAAAGGTAAAGGGACCCCTGACCATTAGGTCCAGTCGTGACTTGAGACTGGGGTTGCAGCACTCATCTCGCTTTATTGGCCGAGGGAGCCGGCATACAGCTTCCAGGTCATGTGGCCAGCATGACTAAGCTGCTTCTGGCAAACCAGAGCAGCACACGGAAATGCTGTTTACCTTCCCGCCGGAGTGGTACCTATTTATCTACTTGCACTTTGACATGCTTTCAAACTGCTAGGTTGGCAGGAGCAGGGACCGAGCAACGGGAGCTCACCCCGTCACAGGGATTTGAACCGCTGACCACCTGATTGGCTAGTCCTAGGCTCTGTGGTTTAACCCACAGCGCCATCTGCATCCCTTACATCTAATGGGTAGCTGCCCCCATATTAAAGGCCTAATTTCTCCATTGTGTGGAACAGATTCTGTGCTGAAATGGTATCTGTGGAGACCCCTCCTGCCTAGAACAGTGATCATTTGTTTATGTAAGAGGTGAGACATTCTTTTTTGCTCTGAAGTGGTCAAAATGCCACTGTGATGGTACACAGGTGAGCTGTTGTTCATCATCTGCTCAACAGCTTGGTTTGTCCCTTCTCTGGCAATGATGTCTGCTGCTAGCATTGCCGTTTTGACGTGGGCTGGCTTATAGCACCAGTGTCACACCATAAGTCATGACACTGCATAAGAGCAGGCGTTAGTGTGCCAAAAAAACACTTGCTAACTTCAGATCTTTTATTTGCCCATGCAGTGGCCCATAAGATCGAGCCTTAAGTGTGTTTGATCAAGATTAAACATCACAACGGATGTTTTGGTTGGGTTTAGAGATGCTATAGCTGTGCACTTGGACCTGAGTCCACGTTTTGCATTACACATTCTATTGTCAGTATAAGCTCTAAACGCTCTTTTGCAATGTTATTTTAGCGAGAACCAGAAGATGCAATAGCCACAACGTGCTTGGAATAAGACAGTAACTAAAATCATTGATCACAAACAGATCAGGGGGTTGTATTTTTTAATGTCCCAAGGCAGATCCAAGGCAAATGCTGGGGCCAGTGCAGATCCCCTAGGTCCCAAGTCATCCAGGATTTAATATGTCATTGACAAATCCCTGAATTCAGACCATAAATAAATTGGTGACCGGTACAGTCCTGGATTTAAGGCCTAATGACATACAGTCCCAAGTCATTCCCTAGGGCAGGTACCAGCCTCAGATCAAACTTCCAGAGCCATTGCCAAACTGGACAAATTTTTCCTGTTAAAAACTCTAGTATAAATAATGGGGCAGTTTCACTTCAGAGTGAAGTTGATCAATATTTGCTAACCCAAGTAATCCCTTCTTTTGACAGGTCCTGAACAAACAATCACCCCGCACATGCAAACACGAGGTATATAAACCACAGCTAGAGTATAGTATATGGGAACAGAAAGTTAGGCTCCATTTGTGGCTGCAGCCTTCTGGTGGAGTCAATTGGGAAGTACCTGCTGTTTGTTTAACTATGGCTTTGGCCTGACATTTAGTTAGAGAAATGTTTAACTTTTTATGATCAGCATTCCAGATAAGTGGGAGCAAATCCTGCACCCAGTAAAACAAATGTCAGCTCTGCCAAATGCTCCTGTATGCTCAAAGACACACAGGTTGTGACCAAATTAAAGACTGGGATCCAGCACATTCCATTGCTCCTTTTTCGGTTTGAATAAATACTTTTGTTGTGATGTTACACCCTGGCCAAGGGTTTTGTGAACACAGGGGGGAAGGGGGAGTTTTAGAGATTCCCACCCGACTAGATCCATACCTTCCAACTTTTCTTCAATGAAAATAGGGAAATCTCATTCCATAATGATAATTTTACTATTTATACCCCACACTTCTTACTTAGTTGCCCCAGCCACTCTGGGCAGCTTCCAACATATATAAAGATAATAAAACATTTAACATTTTTTTAAAAACTTCCCTATACAGGATTGCCTTCAGACGGCTTGGGGATTGGATAACTCTATACCCTCCAGCTTCTCTCCAATGAAAATATGGACATCCTAAGGGAAAGCAGGACATTCCGGGATCAAATCATAAACCGGGATGCTTCTCTAAATGAGGGAAATCCCTGGAAAATAGGGACACTTGGAGGGTCTGTAGATCACAGGGGGATTTGGGCTTCCCACTTTGGTAAACAAGTAATTTCTATCAATGTGCCTAACCTTTCCAAACCTTGACTAAATAATGCAAATATGTATTCCGTTCCCTGTGGTTCTTGTGCAAACACCGTATCTAAATCCTGAATAACTGTAATCTGTATATCACCTGAATACTAAATTATAATCAGGATCAGCCAGCACAGCAGAGTGGGTGAGAATCGAAAGTGCATTGTCACATCAAACACCCCCACTACAATTGCAACCACGTGATGACAGTAGAGTTTAAAGCCATGCTAACCTGGAACTCAGAAATGGATGTACCAAAAACCAAGAAGCAGCTTGACTGAAAAATGAACCTGCAACTATATTTGTGTGAGAGTCATCACACACTCAAAATCAGGGATGTGATTTTGCAGGACCTGCTCTCCCCATTTGTGATAGTCATCATGGCTAGTAACCACGGATGCTGAATTTGGCTACTCCTCTTCTGAAGCCTTCCAAGTTGCCAGTGACATAGCATGGGGACCACAGGGACAGTTGCCCTCGGCGCAAAATTGTTAGGGGCACAAAATTTCAACACCCAGTGCTGCCTCAATACAGCTGGCCCCTTCTGTTGCTGGGCTCTGTTGAAAATGGTTTCTCCATGCAAACCAGGAAGTGACCTCTCCAGATAACGGAATGACTCTTCGTTTCTTATCTCTGCAGCTGCGATCTCCTGGGTGATGTGGACGCCATTAGGCAGTTGAATGCACCTGCATACTCCATCTGTTTCCCTTTCTACCACCACCCTCCCCTGTGTGCAGCCCTGGGTGCTGGCAACCCATGCTACACCACTGCAAATTGGTGGCCATTGCTAGCAGCATTGCAAGTAGCAAGACCCCAGGAGATATGTTTCCCCTTCAGTTCTCAGAAATATGTACAGGATGGTGTTCCTCCAGAGATCTCTAGAGCATGAGTTCCCAAACTGTGGTCCACGGACTGCCATTCAAGTGGTCTGCAGCATGCTTGTAGATTTGAGGTCAAAGACGGGCAGTGGTACCTCTATCGCTTTAAGCAGCCATGTTGATTTTTTAATTCTGTTTTTATTACGCCTTTTATTTCTTGTATTGTATTGTATTGTATTGTATTGTATTGTATTGTATTGTATTGTATTGTGTTATTTTGCAATCTGAATTCCATGGAATAAAAAGCAATATGTAGGAAATAAAAGGAGCGATAAAAAATGCAATTAAAAATCATACAGTATGTAGCAGAGTGCATTTCAATTGCTGGAGTAGGCAAGGGGAAAAGACCATTAAGTGGTCCAACCAAACTCTCAGCAATTTGCAAGTGGTCAGGGATGGAAGGTTGAAACTGCTCTAGAGCTAATTTAGGCTGCCACAACAACAGGGGATCTTCTTTGGTCACTGCCAGCCCACCCCCCAATATCTGTTTGGGGAAAGGGAAGGGGGCAGAGGGGAATTGTGAGGGGTCAGGAGGTCATTCTCTTAATGGCATCATTGGGCAGAGGATGTGCCCTAGGCCTCAGAGTGAGCCTGTACTCAAAGTGAGCCATATTAATAACCAATTCAAATTGATCCAAAAAGAGTTCCTTTTTGGTGAGCCTATTCCAAACTGAGCCTGAAGAAGCTCGGTCACCATTATGTGGATACACATAGTAGCCTTGTGAAGCTTTAACAACCCCTGAGCTTATGTAAGAGATTTCAACCAGAGCGAAGGCAGAAAGTGCTGTTCTCACTCTGTTTTGCACTCTTGAGAGTGGAACGTAGCCAATGAGCTTTGGCTATGTGATGATGTCGGAAGTCACATTGGAGCGATGACAAACCTTCCCCCATCAGCAATGGAGAGCATAATCTCCGTTGAGGTAAATTATGGATGCGAAGCCTCAGACCCAGACTTATAGGCCTGTATATCTGGCCCTCAGCACTCTATCTCAAGCCACACACCCATCTCTCAGGGGCTCTACTGTGTACCTTGAATGTTTTCACCTGGCTGGAACATGTCCTTCAACTCTCTGATGATGCCTTTTGCCTGTCCTAATGAAGGATAGAGACACGTTTGTGAGTGGGTCTAGAAATCAGCCTACTGTACAAAGGTAAAATTTGCACCCATGGCTCTGCCCCCTTTTCCTCTGGCCCCACGCACCACTGGCACTGGAAAAAGGTTCGCCATTCCTGAAGCGAATATGGCAAATGAAATGCCCATATTCTCAGAGGGTTGCGAGAAAAATATCATTTAAAGGGAGGCTCTGTTTCAGGAACTGTTTTGGGCAGTTTGAGAGCCTCGGTTTCATAGAATTGGAGCTGAAACGGGGTCTTGTAGGCCGTTGCTCAAAGGTCAGCCGTGAAATTTCAGGCTATTTACAATAGTCACTGGCTCCTGTGTGAGCGAGGATAGGGAGCCCAGGCCTCTCAGTTGCAGTCCCTGGCAATGTTAGCATGCTTGCACACACACACACACACACACAGAGAGAGAGAGAGAGAGAGAGAGAGAGTGAATTTACCTCATTAGCATGTCTTGAATGAAGCAGGCTAAGATTTTAAGTGGATCCATGTGTTTTCAGGACTGCTTTGTTTACCGCTCCTAGTGTTGGGTCTCAGCCGCTGTTTATTCATCAGGGCTGTTGCTTATCCATTCATCATCTAACCACAGAATTTTAAGTAAGGGCATTTGTTTGCTTGCTTTGTCAAAAAGCCCCCCTCCCCTCTTTTGCATATTTACTTGCATCCTTGGTTATGAGCACTGGAATATTTATTTCCAAGGCAAATCTGCAAAAGAAAGGGTCAAACAGAGATGAGAGGAGGAGAACAGAGGAAGAGAAACCAGAAGCAGGTTGCTTGGTGATGAAGTTAGTACTGAATGGGCAGATCATCTAATATCTGAATTGAAGTCACTCAAGGCGAAATGGTGTTACAAGCAATTCAGAGGCTTGTTGACACCCCAGGATTGCCACCTTGGCTTCTTGGGGGCGTTCTTGCAACTTTAATAATTGCTTAATAAGCAGTTCACACTTCTCAGATATTGTGTCTATCAATAACAAGCTGCATTCTTACTTAAATATGATCTTTAAAAGTTCAGCTACTCTTTCCATTCATTGCACAGAACAGTAACATTTCTTCCTCTTCTAACATAGCTAGAAATGGTGGATAAGATTTTGGGTTTTTTTAAGCAGTTCGCTACATGAAATTGTGCATGTTTGCAACTGGGAAAAAAAGTTGTGATGGTTATACAGGATGAGACGTGTTAACAGTATAATAAAAACAAATCTTTAAAATATCTATTAACATATCATTTCTAATAACATGTGTGTAATTAGCCAAAGCGGATAATGGGATACTTTTTATTGGAAGAATAATGTTGAATCCACAAATCATTCAGGTCCCACTTGTTATTTTCTCCTTGTTACTCTATCATGTAAAAGATTATATGAATTATTCTGGGTACAATAAAAGGTATTGTGTTATCTAGCCAACTTTAAATTGCCTACATTTGCTTGTGGCTCACTAAAGCTACAAAGGAAAATCTCTCAACAAACACCTTGTGAGTCATATTTTCCATTATTTTCTGTAAACACAGTGGTTTTAAGACACGTCTTTCATAAATGCTTGCAGAGTGCTCTAAGATACAACCTCATGCCAGAATTCTTCCGCTCTTCTTTATCGGCCTACCAGTCCCAGCACAGATTCGGACGTAAACATCTTAGTGTAATAAACTATGCTTGGTCTAATAAACCACCCAGCTTTCTCCCTTTGCCTCCTCCTTTCTCTTGTGAGTCTCAATTCGACAATTCTGTGCTTTATTAAATCACAGTTTAACTGTTACATCTGAACTGGGAAACTGTGATTTCATCTATTTAAAAGCCAGGGTAATAAACCAGGTTGAGGCCATGGCTGACATGGTTAAGAATGTGAGAAGAGCACTGCTGCATCAAATAACCCTTTAGTCCAGCATCTTGCTCTGGTTAACCAAATGCTTATGAGAGGCCTGCAAGCAGAACCTGAGTTCAGCAGCAGTCTCTTCCTGCTTGTGATCCCCAGCAGCTAGTATGCAGAAGCATACTGCCTCCAGGAGGGCAGCACAACCATCATGGCTAGTAGCCATGAAACTGGCCTATTCTCTTCATGTCCACATTCATTTGGTACCCTTGATCCTTCATCTCCCTGTTGCCAGCTCCTTATTAGACCACTTCAAGATGATGATGATGATGACAGTGATATCTCTTAAGTCCCAGGTGTTTATGAGATCACTCTACATCAGAGATCTTTCTTCCTCAGTTCTGATCCATTTCCTCTATCTCAATCCGTTTAAGGCAGGGGACATTCCCAGACCCACCAGGAGATGCCAGGGATAGAACCTGGGACTTTAAGTTATGGCCCTTCAACACAGACCCTCCACAACCTTGTCTCAATCCATTTCAATTTCCATCACTGAGAGGAAGTGACCATCCAAGTAAAGAATGAGACTGGAAGGGCCATGGCTCTGGAATAGAGTGGAAACTAAGGCAGGGTCAGGACCCTGGACAAGGATTAAGGTCCTTATTACATTCAGGACCATGGTTAGCAGTCTGAAGCAGACAGAGCAAGTTGTCTTTCTTGGAACAACTAGGAAGTGGGTGCAGGGTGGGCAGAACATCTTGCAGGCCCTCAAAGGCTATTGGATCACACCTTCGTCAACCTTGACCACTGGCCATAAGGATTACATCCCTGCCTTTTCGGTGCTGCATCTGGTCGGTTAAAGGCCAGGTGTCTTTCGCTGCAGCTGTTGGCTTCTTCGGTGCAGCAGGGCTTTGAGCATCTTTGGTGGAAGTTTCTCAGGACTTTCTTGATCCTCCAAGGAGTCTGTGGTCCAAATAAACTGGATAAACTGTGGGTTTGGCTGGGTCATGCTGAATGCATTTACTACAATTCGAACTGTTTCCTACAATTGCTTTCCTGGGTGTTGTCTGAGTACTTCAGCACTTAAGTCAGAAACAGAAACAATAATAACAACAGCAGTTCCATTTCATTGAACCGTTTCAACTGAAGACACACTTATTTCTGCACGCCCACCTCCACATACTTGGGTTTTTAAAATTACATCTCTCAAAGTGTGCACATGATGTACTCCGTGCCTATTCTGCTGGTACATATTAGATGCAAAACAAATAAACGAGCAAAAATGGTTATGCTTCTTACTTTCAGAATATTATCGTTCCAACAGTAGGGAAGGAGGGCCCTTGAGCCAAACTCATGAACAGCTTTCCTGCCATGTGAGGAAAGAGTTTGCAACCTACTGGGTGCCTTGTCATCTTGGGCAGCCTACATTTCAGAGGGAAATTATTCTTATTACATACCCTCTGCCAGGAGAAAGGTATGTGTCAATCTAGGGCTGCCACCAGGTCTAAGGAAGCTCTGGCCAAGGTGCCTTCAGACGTCACCTCCCCAGCAAGCTTACCAGCTTACCTGGCATAAGGTTGCAGAGAGACAATGGTGTGCCTAGTAGCACTATGGCAGAATAAAGATGGTGGCTGCTGCATATGGAGATCATTGTGTCCCACTTTACAGAGGACCATCTTCTGTAAGAGGAGGTTCTCTGTTTGAAGGGCTGTCTGGTGCAACTCCAATATAAAGATGAAAAACCATGGGAGGTGTGAGTGAGGCTATCAACAGCTATTAATGACTGTGTTCTACCTCTGCTGTCAGAGGCATGATTAATTCTACACATCACTTGGGAAGACAGGTGAACTAATACCAGTATACTGGAAGAAGCAACGATCACCAGTGTTGAAGCAATGATTCTTCAACATCAGCTTCTGGACAACTGGACATGTTATGCGGATGCCTGATTATCATCTTCCAAAGCAACTACTCTATTCCGAGCTTAAGAATGGAAAGCGTAATGCTGGTGGTCAACAAAAGAGGATTAAAGACTGTCTCAAGGCAAATCTTAAAAAAATATAGTATAAACACTAACAATTGCTCCAGTTGGAGAACAGCCTTTCCCAAAGGTGTTATGGGCTTTGAAGATACTTGAACTCAGGATGCAAGGGAGAAACGTGCTAAGAGGAAGGCATGCTTGGCAAATCCACACCATGATCAACTCCTGCCCGGAAACCAATGTCCCCACTGTGGACGTGTGGATCCGTAATTGGCCTCCACAGTCACTTATGGACACATTGTTTAAACTAGGTTTATGGAAGACAATCTTACTCAGCTAGGAGTGATCGCCAAGGAAGAAGAAGAAAGGAGGAGGAGGAGGAGGAGGAGGAGGAGGAGGAGGAGGAGGAGGAGATTCCTCTATTGCTGGCAATCACAGGTGATCAGAGCACTGTTGCACTCCTATCCTGCATGTGTGCTTCTCAAAGGCATCTGGTTGGCCCTCTGTCAGAACAGGATACAGAACTAGATGGGCCTTTGGCCTGACTCAGCAGGATCATCTTATGTTCTTATGTTCAGGGTCCTTGACGTTGCCCATCAAGAGTAACTGGGTAGCAGAGTAAGCAGGCACACAGTGTATCTGGTCACGGTGTCCCCCACAACAACGAGGCATATTGCACTTCTATTTAAATCACAGCAATTATTTGGATCTCTACATGTAAATCTGCATATGCAAAAATGATGCAGATATGTTATCTGCTTGTGTCCTCTTTTTGAGAGGAGTCTTGCATAATTTGCAGAGTTCATAAGCTGAGGATCTCCAGTCTCTCCTGGGCTTCTATGCAAAAGTGGCGAGAGAGCAGTTTCAGAAACGAAAGGAAAAGGACCCCCAAACCCACATGCTTCTCCAATGAACTATAGAAGGCAGAAAGTACAGGAAATCAGGGGAAAGTTATAGGAGCATCATCTGAAGAAAAGACTTTCCCCCTTCATCGAAAGATCAATACTCTGGAGTCTAGGCCAATGAGATGTATAGATGAGAAAGAGCAACTTAGGATAAATTCAGCCTCAGTAACACACACCCATGTCTCCTTTTTTCATTTTTAATTCTAGCTAGGCACTGTCAGGCCTCTGTCAGGCCTACATGATCATAGCTTCATTTAAAGAATAAAGCTGCAACCGCCACAGGTGTTAATGTGAACAACAATTTTTGTATGCAAATGGCCAAGCAAGTAGACCTCATTCATCCATTTGCTGTTTTAACAGAAAGGGGGTCTAGGGATTACTTGACTGGGGCTGAATTGCATAGGCATTGATGCGCATAAACTCTAATTCACATGATAAGATCCCTCCCCACACCCATAAAGGGGAGGGGCTGAATAAAGGGGTGTGGTGATGGGTAGGGATTCAATTCGGTTTACATTTAAAGGTGAACGTCCTTAAGATGAGCTATGATGATTTGGTTTTGGTGATTCTGTGTTCGCTGGGATGGTTTTGTGTGTGCGTAATCCGGTTTTATTACACAATAATTTATGGATCAGCTCCCTTGAGGATCCTTTGGGCCGTAAGATGGGCCAGAAATATTTAAATAAAATGAACAGACCGATTCAAAACTGTGGCCACGGCTCTGCCCTTGAGATAGATGGCCAGTTCAGGAGGATCTTGGCGGTTGCAAATGTCTGGCTTAGCTCTATGCTTCAGCAACGCATGAAGAGGGAAAGCATGTGCCATGTATCTGTATTTGTTTAGTCGAATCTGAAGAAAATCGGTAGAAAGTTAAAACTGTCTGCATCGCTCCCAAATTCTTCACACCCAGTGGTGCAGAAAATGTACCATATGCTGTTCAACAAATGCGCCCTTGCGCATTGTTCCGAGACTGTAGAGAAGTCTCCGTCTGCCAAACAACAGTGCTGTCAAATTAGCAAATGGCACAATAGGAGGATTTTAATTTGTTTTGGGGGGAGGAAGCTAGGAAAGATGAAACTCTATGACTGTAAACAATCATCTTCCTAATGTATTTTGATCGTGCCATTCTAGCGCTATCCTCTTGATGGACTCTGATGTTGTTTGGGTTGCACATGGGTTTTCAAGCTTGAGATGTTTATTTTGTTTTAGCAGACATAATTGGGTGATCGGTGCACATACGCGAGGGCTTGCATCATCAGTGCTTATGCTTTCCTGAAATGGAACGCGGTGACCCTTTCATTTCTTTCATGAGAGCCAGTGTGGTGTAGTGGTTAAGAGCGGTAGTCTCGTAATCTGGTGAACTGGGTTCGCGTCTCCGCTCCTCCACATGCAGCTGCTGGGTGACCTTGGGCTAGTCACACTTCTTTGAAGTCTCTCAGCCCCACTCACCTCACAGAGTGTTTGTTGTGGGGGAGGAAGGGAAAGGAGAATGTTAGCCGCTTTGAGACTCCTTAAAGGGAGTGAAAGGCGGGGTATCAAATCCAAACTCTTCTTCTCTTCTTCTTCTGTTCTCAGTAGAGTGGAATAAATAAAACTTGGGTTCATTGAACATCTTCAAAAGAGGGAGAACAAGATGGTAAAGGATCCGCAAAACCTGCCTTATGAGGAATGGTTGGGGGAGCTGGGCATCTTTAGCCTGGAGAAGAGAAGATAGCCATCTTCAAATATCTTGAAGGGCTGTCACATGGAAGATGGAGCAAGCTTCTCTTCTGCTGCCCTAGAGGGTAGGACTCGAACCAATGGATTCAAGTTACCAGAAAGGAGATTCCAGCTAAAGATTAGAAAGAACCTTCTGGTGGTAAGAGCTGTTCAACAGTGGAATGGACTCCTTCAGAATGTGATGGACTCTCCTTCATTTTTAAACAGAAGTTGGATGGCCATCTGTCAGGGATCGTGAAAAGGGAAGTCATTGATTATATGTACGTAAATACATAAATATGCACACCCTCCTCTTAATACATTCTCAAATTTTGGTGCAAGATGGTGGCTGTGTTGGGACATCATGCAAACTACGGTTTATCATGATGGAAAGAAGGTGAATCTTCCTACCTCCCGTGTGGCTGTGAGAATGAGATTGAAAGCTGTCACTTACTGTTTCAGTTCACAACGGTTCAGCATTAAGACTGAACTCTAGTTAACCTTTCGTTCTAATAAGCCATAATTAAAGTTAACCACAGTTTAACAGGTTTTAATGGAACAACAAGCTGTAGTTAACTTAAAACAACAACAACACCTAGAAACAAAAGTTTCTTAGCACCTTCTAATGACCATGCTGGAAGATAAGTGGGGGAAGTGTGCAAAACTAGGGGAAAGGTTAGGTTCATTCCAAATACAGTTCCTAAAAAGTGAAGATCAATAAAATCAGATTATTATTATTATTATTATTATTATTATTATTATTATTTTCTACCCCGCCCATCTGGCTACTCTGGGCGGCTTTCAACAGAACATTAAAAACAGAATAAACAGAATAAAACGTCAAACATTAAAAACTTCCCTAAACAGGGCTGCCTTCAGATGTCTTCTAAAAGTCAGATAGTTGTTTATTTCCTTGACATCTGATGGGAGGGCATTCCACAGGGTGGGCACCACTACCAAGAAGACCCCCTGCCTGGATTGACTACATGGAACTGGCGGAAATGACTGGCAGAATCCGAGACCAGAGAGAAGAGACGGTGAAAGAAGACTGGAAGAAATTTAAAGACTATTTACAGAAATATTGTAAAATTAAGGAATCTTAGAAGGATGTTGGATAGAAACTAAGGGTTTTTTAGCTGTAATGCTTTAAGAGATATGAAAAAAGGTTTGCAACTGGGTAATTTCAATGGTAAGGATTTGCTGAATCAACAAATTGAACTGGAATACAAAAAAGGGAGGTATGAGGAGGTCCAGGGAAATAAGTATAAGGAAGATAGGTTATGGAAATTTAATGTCCTTTTAATTGTTTTATTTGGTATGTTTTCTTTTATTTTTTACTTCTTTGGTTATATTTTTTTAAAAAACTTTATTCTTGTTCTTTCTGTATTCTGTATTTTTTGTATTTTTTTTTGAAACTTTAATAAATATCATTTAAAAAAAAAACAACAAGAAGGCCCTCTGCCTGGTTCCCTGTAACCTCACTTCTCACAATGAGGGAACTGCCAGAAGGCCCTCGGAGCTGGACCTCAGTGTCTGGGTTGAACAATGGGGGTGGAGACGCTCCTTCAGGTATACAGGGACGAGGCCATTTAGGGCTTCAAAGGTCAGCACCAACACTTTGAATTATGCTTGGAAACATACTGGGAGCCAATGTAGGTCTTTCAAGAGTGTATCACAGTATATCGACTAGGGAAAGTTTCCTCATGGCACTATAGCCTACAGAACATCACAGGGCAATTGTCCCACCAACAGGCACTTTCTACCATTGCCCCTGCCATATATAAAGCATCACCAGTTGTCTTGTAAAGACATATCATTCCCTCCTAACCTTTCCATGATCCATAAAACTGGAGCCTGTTATTTCTGGTTTTTATATTATCTCTCTTTTTGTGATACTGCTTTATTGCTGTATTTTTGTATACCAATTAGTGCTTTTTTAAGCACTATATATATATATATATATTAAGCGGTAAAGAAATGTGTTTAAATATATAACCATGTGTGATCCAATGCTACTGCAGCTTAACCAAATTAAAACAAAAATCTGAGAGTCCTAGGGATATATAAATAGGATGGAGGCGGAGGTGGCAAGGAAGATGATAACATGTTTAGCGAAACAGGCCGCTCATGCAAACCGGCCGGTTGCGGAGAACACGTGATGACTGAGAAGAAAGGAAGTGGAGATGAAAGGGAAACTGGTAACTGATTAACATCTTAAAGTAAAAGGTGGAACATAAAACATAAAACTTAAAACAGACTCTGGCATGCTAAACTTCACCAGAGGCCACTGGGTGGTAGGCAATAAATCAACATCATGAAAGACTGGAGAATAAACCCAGCAAACATTTGCATATTGTTCTATTTCTGAAGCCCTGGATGATGAGGAGAACCTCCGAATGACCCTCTTTTTTTTGCAGTTGTCTTACGCTTGACTTCTTGAGTTAATTTGTAACGAGGAATAATACCGATACATCAGCCGGCAAAAGAGCTGCCTTCTTCTGTGCAATGGACTTCTCAAACGTGATAAGGATTGGAAGAGACTTTGCATTGAAGGACCATTTCAGAGCAAGGGTTTAATAAACCGTTTTTTCTCCTGCTTTTGCATCAGCTGTAAGGGCCAAGTGAGGTCAGAGTTAAAGACAGGGTCTGACGGCCGAGCAACACATTGCACCTACTGCATAGCAATGCAGTCGCATCCCTTGTTTTTCTTTAATTAATTGCAGGGGTGGGATTGTTGTCAGGATCGCAGGGCAAGGGGAGAGGAGGTTCGTCACTTCCCACTCCAGCTGTGATGTGGAATCCCCCCCCCCCCAAAAAAGAACAGGCAAGCAGTTTCAGTTGGTCTTGAGGGGAGCTCTTTCTTTGACTAAACTTCAGAGCTGCGCCAGAGGGGAGTGTTTTCTAATGGGGTCAAGAGAGATAAACCTCCCCTTCTTGCACGCAGCAATCCCAAAAACAATCACCCTCCACATGCATGCTTGTAATTAATTAAAGAAAAACAAGAGACGTAGAGGAATCCTACACATTCTGTTGTCTGGCTCTAAAAAGAGCCAGTGGTCAGCTGTCAGAGCAGAGACAAATGGGCTTGCACCAGTCACACAATTAATGTGAATGTGAAATATTGTGACCCCTCTGATGGTGTCGATGGGGCCCCCAGGCTATAGAGCAGTCCCCCACTTCCACAGTGGCAGAATTTGGTTTCAGGGTGTGATAGGAATTTTGAGGTCTTAGATATATGTTAAATGATCATAAGTGTACCAACCAAGCACATACATAGATCAGCACAGGAAGACCGACCTGGAACCATTTTGATTCCCAAACTGTCCCAAACTGACCAAATGTTTTCTCTGCAAGGTCAAAGGAAAATGGAAACGCCTCCCCATTGTCTTTTCCTTCACAAATCCTGTCTTAAGGGTATGCCTGTGTTTGAATAGGGTGTGAGCCTGTGACATGGCCCAGGAACTAAGTATTTATCATTACAAAAGACTGGCCAGGCTACCCAGGCAATCCAATCAAGAAACCTGCCAGACAGGAGATAAACAAGGACAGGAGAAAAACAACATTCAAATTTCTGTTTTAAGACCGCCTTTTCTGTGATGTAGGTATAATGTATCTGAGGGGTGGTCTTAGGTTACACCCCTTCTGTGATGTATGTATGATGTTTCTGGGGTTGGTCTTGATCTACAGGGTAGGAATTTCAAAAGTCTTTATAAGGCCTTGTGCACCATTTTTGGGGGTTCCCCTTCCTCTCCTGCAGGTGAGGGGAGCACCCTGTTGCAACAGTTCAATAAAGATCAAGCTTACTAGCTGCTTTGCTTCTCAATATTCTCTGGTTGGCCTCTGTTATTCTCTCCTACCAATAGGGAACCTATGTAAGGACTCTATATGGGCTCTTGGATGCCCCATAAGGGAAAAGGGCAATTTTTGTTTACAACAAGGGTTAGAAAAAGAATTCAGATGTCTTTTATTTTGCGTTACAAGCTGATTGCTTGCTGCGCATGTGCGCATGTGCTTCTGTGTTGTAGCACATTACCGTTCTTCCTCCTTGGAGCAGAAAAATAGGGGATGAGAGCTTTGAATACGGAAAAAAGAAGTGTAGAGTCAAGCGGCATGTATCCAAATTAGTCTGAGTCATCTACTGTATATTCATCGTATTTACTGCTGCCTTTGGTTTTACATGGGGCGTGGCAAAGTCCCTCCAGGCTATGTACAATGAGCTTGAAAAGCATTGAAAATTGGCAGAAATTCATGGAAAACAAGCACAAAATTAGAACACTGTTGATTACAAGGGAGGAGACATTTGTTGCCTGATCCAACTCAAGTCATATTTCATAATAATAAAAAAATTCAAAAGTATTTGTGCTTCAGTGTTAATTTCTCAGTATGGATTGCATACAAAGTTAATGGTGATACACCATTTTGTTTCTTTTCCAAATGCTGGAAGGCAACCAACCAGGCTATACACATTTATGATATGAGAATCCAATAGTCTATCTTTAGGTGACAATATCCACACTGCGCTAAGTTGATACTTAAAACGCAGCTCTAGGCATGCTTACTCAGAAGTAAGTCCCATTTGGTTCGATGGGATTTGCTTTCTGGTAAGTTGTGGCCTGAATTTTCCATTTCAACCCATTGCTTTTTGCCTTCCCTTGGCAAGGAAGATCACAAGAGTTCGGCTTCTTCTGTCTGAAAGTAAGATGGTGGTGCTGTGTAGTGATGGCTTCCTTAAGAGTAAAGAGGTATTGATTCCTGTTTTAAGGGGACCATGTGTTGGCCCAGGAGAGGGCTTTCTCTGTGGCAGCTCCTAAGTTGTGGAACTTCCTTCCCACAGAGGGGCATCGGATATCTTCGTTATATAGCTTTTGGCGAAAGCTCAAGACTCAGCTCTTTACCCTTGTGTTTGACCCTTGGCCGAAACCCTGGAGAACCATTGCTAGTCAGAGTTGACTATCCAGGTATCTCAACCTTTTCAAACCCAAGTCCCACTTTTAACCCATGCATCTAGGGGCCCATTTCTTAATTTTTCATCATACATCTGCATGGTGGTAGTGCTGCTGTTGGATCACTTATGGGTCCCGATCCAACCGTTGAAGACATTCTGTGCTAGAAGGACCTGTTGGCAGACTCAGTAGAAGACAGCTTCTTGCGTTTAGCATCCTAAAATTCCAGTTGCACTTTCTTTGCCAGATGTTCCACAGAATCTCCTGGTTGGCGGCTAAAGTTAAGAATTTGTCAAGAATGTATAACTTGCTGCTGAAATGGAATACTCAAGATGAAACGGTGAAATCTGCTATGATTAAATGGGCACAAGATGTTGGACATAATATTATGATGGCTGACTGGGAACAGTTATGGACCACTGGTATGAAGTTTACGGCATGTAATGCCTTAAAAGAGAATTTAATGAAAATGATTTACAGGTGGTACATAACACCAGTCAAGCTTGCATAAATTTACCATTTGCCCGATAATAAATGTTGGAAATGTAATGAAACTGAAGGTACATTCTTTCACCTTTGGTGGACATGCCCAAAGATTAAGGCATTCTGGGAGATGATCTATAATGAAATGAAAAAAGGTATTTAAATATACCTTTCTAAAGAAACCAGAGGCCTTTCTCCTGGGCATGGTAGGCCAATTGGTGCCAAAGAAGGATAGAATTTTTTTCATGTATGCCACAACAGCAGCAAGAATACTTATCGCAAAGCACTGGAAGACACAAGATCTACCTACCAGGGAAGAATGGCAGATGAAGCTGATGGACTACATGGAACTGGCGGAAATGACTGGCAGAATCCGAGACCAGGGAGAAGAGTCGGTGGAAGAAGATTGGAAAAAATTTAAAGTATATTTACAGAAATATTGTAAAATTAATGAATGTTAGAAGGATGCTGGAAAGAAGTTATATGACTTTAGCAGAAATGTTATAAAGAATTAAGTATGAATAGATTGACAATGGGTAAAGGTGTAAAACTTAAGGTTAAATTGCGTTAAGATAATTATGGAATTAAATTCAAGAAAGAGGGAAAGGATTTGCTGGAACAATTAATTGAACTAGAATACAAAAAAGAAGGTGTGAGGAAGTCGAGGAAATAAGCAAATGAAAGATAAGGACATGAAAATACGGGGTCTTTTTTTGGTTTTTTCTTCCTTCCCTTCTATTTTTTTTAAAAGGTTTGTGTTTTTTAAATGTTTCTGTTTTTTTCCTTTTTAATGTTTTGATGTATTGTTGATGTTTTGTTTTATTGTATTTTCTCTTGTTTTTGAGGTTTTGTAACTGTTCACGGCTTGTATTTCTTTCTTTTTTGTAATTCTTAAACTCTAATAAATATCTTTTAAAAAATAAATAAATAAAAGAATCTCCTGGTTGGCGGGAAGTATCGTAAGAAGCTGTGTTCCATCTGCGCATCTTCAGGGCTCTTTGGTTTTTTTGCCCCCTCTGGTTTTACAAGAAACTTCCCTCGAGAAATATCGTGAGTCTCGTCAGAGTTCTTTCAGATTGCTCCAGGCAGGAACCTCCAAATTCACCTCAAGGTTTTGCCCGAGGGGAAGTTTCAATGGCAAATCAAAAACAAAGCGAGAACAGCAACAAAACATTTTTGGATAAACATCAGATAAACAGGCATAATACCTCTTCTCTTTCCTCCTCAAATTCATATAGCGCATCTTCACATATCTTGCCCTCCTCCGTGTATCTTCAGGAAACTGACAAAAAATACCCCACCAAACTGAAGTCATCTTATGTAATTATCTGCTGTTTCCTTGTAATGCTGTGCAGCTGTTCGTATCCAGAGTGCAAGGCAGAGCGGGCTATTTGGAGAGATAAGTACAAAGGAAATATAAAACTATTTATGTTCTTATTCCCTGCACTTTGCTGGAGCAGGCCTTAAATGTAAGTTCCTTGGAAAAAGGTTTGTTTAGTTTTGAGGTGGCCGGGCCTTGCCTTATATGTCAATGAAAAAAGCACTGTGGGTTTAGATTTGGACAGATACAGCTCACATGTTGCTTAGGCACAATAGCCTTTCCTCCACAGTTAACTCCAAAAGATGCTGTGCTCCTAAACAGAACCAACTATGAGCCAAGCTCATCCACAGAACAGCAGAAGAGCTGCAGATAATAAACTGGTGTGTTTTTCACACACAAAAATCTCTATAGTGAGGAATAAGCTTGATCCCAAAGCAAGGCAAAGGAACCGCTTCAAGTCACCACTGTTTTCTGATCTCTTATTGCTCTGCATCCAGTAAAAAATGGACTGAAGATCATCTCAGGGGAAGAAGCAAAGCTAGAGCTGGCAATGGCAAGTGCATGCCATGAAAAGTCGCAATTCCCGTTTTGTCCGTGTCCTTTGCCTTTGGAGAAGGGACGGGGAAAGTTGTGTGCTGCAGATCTTGCTGGACTACAACTCCCACCATCCCTTGCCATTGGCCATGCTGGCTGGGGCTGATGGGAGGTCAATGACCCATCTCGTCCATCATCCTGTTCTCACAGGAGCTGACCAGATGCCTGTGGGAAACCCACAAGCTGAGAGCAAGAGTGCTCCTCCTACCTGCAGTTCAAAGCAACTGGGATTCAGAGGCGCAATGCGTCTACAGTAGAGATTGAACACTGTCATTGTGGAGGGTGACCATTAGAGGACCCCAGCTTCCTTGCCCCAGCTTTAGAGTTGTGGCTTGTTAAAAAAAAAATTGTTATGGGGAGTTGCCAGCGTGGTGTAGTGGGTAAGAGCGGTAGTCTTGTAATCTGGTGAACCGGGTTCGCTTCCCCGCTCCCCCACATGCAGCTGCTGGGTGACCTTGGGCCAGTCACACTTCTTTGAAGTCTCTCAGCCTCACTCACCTCACAGAGTGTTTGTTGTGGGGGAGGAAGGGAAAGGAGAATGTTAGCCGCTTTGAGACTCCTTCGGGTAGTGATAAAGTGGAATATCAAATCCAAACTCCTCTTCTTCTTCTTCTTCTTCTTCTTCTTCTTCTTCTTCTTCTTCTTCTTCTTCTTCTTCTTCCCAGCACTACTCCAGGGTCTCTAGCAGCTAACTCTATGATCCTGCAGTCAGGATGGAGGGGGATTTCATTTGATCCACATTTTTTAGGCAATCTATCCTAATTTGCACCTCCAGACCGTAGATTTCGGCACAATTATGCTTGGGATTTTTCCATTTTTCAATTTTGTGCTACAGATCCTGGCTCAAATCACACCAAAATGCAGAGCATGTGAGTGCGCATGCATGCAGCATTTGGGGTAACATTCATTAAAATATGAATTTAAATACAGGACAGAGTGGAATTAGAAATGGCAACATGTGAAATTGCCAGAGACCACAGAAATGCATGGCTTCATGAATCCCTACTCTGCCTTTTACGTGTTGCGGCTGCAGAGGTATATGCTGTTCCTTAGACCTTTAAAAACAAACAGTGTTGGGGTGTCTGAATTGGTGGACAAGCTATTGCAGAGTAAATGAATGCAGCAACAGCAGGCAGAGCAGGTCTGGGGAACCTTGGGTCAGGGGCCTGAATGTGGCCCCCAAGGCCTCTCTGCCTGGCCCTCAGAACTCTCCTCAGGCCACTCCTCTCTCTTCAGGCCACTCCCTTCACAGGTCCCAGATGACACTGAGTTGCTTTAGCATGGCTGGAATGTGTCCTCCAACTCTGAAAATGCCTTTTACTTGCCTGGATGGAGAAGAGAAAGAAGCATGAAGAGTATATGTGGAAACTAGCCTACTGTTCAAAGGTAACATTTGCATTTCTTGCTCCACCCATTTTTGCCTCTGGCTCCTCCCACCACTGGCATATGGCCCTTCGAAGGTTGCTCAGGAGGGAATGTGACCCTTTGTTGTTGTTGTTGTTTAGTCGTTTAGTCGTGTCCGACTCTTCGTGACCCCATGGACCAGAGCACGCCAGGCACTCCTGTCTTCCACTGCCTCCCGCAGTTTGGTCAAACTCATGCTGGTAGCTTTGAGAACACTGTCCAGCCATCTTGTCCTCTGCCGTCCCCTTCTCCTTGTGCCCTCCATCTTTCCCAACATCAGGGTCTTTTCCAGGAAGTCTTCTCTTCTCATGAGGTGGCCAAAGTATTGGAGCCTCAGCTTCACGATCTGTCCTTCCAGTGAGCACTCAGGGCTGATTTCCTTAAAATGGATAGGTTTGATCTTCTTGCAGTCCATGGGACTCTCATGAGTCTCCTCCAGCACCATAATTCAAAATCATCAATTCTTCGACGATCAGCCTTCTTTATGGTTCAGCTCTCACTTCCATACATCACTACTGGGAAAACCATAGCTTTAACTATACGGACCTTTGTTGGCAAAGTGATGTCTCTGCTTTTTAGGATGCTGTCTAGGTTTGTCATTGCTTTTCTCCCAAGAAGCAGGCGTCTTTTAATTTCGTGACTGCTGTCACCATCTGCAGTGATCATGGAGCCCAAGATGCAGATGTGACCCTTAGGTTGAAATAAAGTTTCTTCACCCCTAAGGTGAAGCCCTTCCTCACTTCAAACAGCACCTCAGTCCCCATATTGAGGTAAAAACCAATAACTTTATGCTATAATGATCCCCCCGCCCCACACCTTCCCCTTAAAGAGCAAACTCAACATGGCATTAAATGACTATTTGCCCATAATGTGCATTAAAAAATGCAAATAGCACGTGCAGTTTGAGGAGGCCGATAATTATCAGAATTGCAGCGGTCATGGAAGCGAAGCGGAGCCCTTTCTTCAGTCAGTACATCATGAGGCTGCTAATCTCTGGGTCATGGGTTTGAGCCTCACACTGGGCAAAAGATTCGTACATTGCTAGATGAACCCCGTGGTCCCTTCAAATTCTATGATTCTATGACTCCCCTGCTGCAGTCCTGAGCAAAACCCCTCCTCTGAAGCTGGCATTTGTATTGAGAGGAATGCTTGTGATGCCAACAGCATATTTCTTCCCAATGTGAGCGACAGCTTTAGCAAAAGGGTTTTGCCTCAGGACCATAGGAGGGAGCAAAGGGTCACCCAGCTGGATGGGTGGGATGTAAATAATAAAATTATTATTCTCCCTCATCTGCTATAATCCCAATTAATTCCCACCACCCCCACACACGATGCTGTTTTGTTTTTGTTTTTCCAACAAATTAAATGCAAATATCATTTGCAATATCATTACTAGTTGGGCCCTCAGTATGTACAAATATCTGATTCAAAGCTTGATTAATAATAATACACAGTGGAAGTGGTGACACTGAGCACTTGGATCTTGATACTGATATATTTTTGTCATTATATAAGCACTGTGTACTGTGAGCTTCTAATAGCCCAACACAAGATTGCAAGAATGGGGGGCAGGGTTGCTGCTGAAATGATTGCAATCCCAAGGCAATCTTAAATTTTAAATGTAGCTGCGAGGAACTAGGAAGTCAGGCTCAGCATTGAAGGCATGAAGCAATCTAACTGAACCCGGCAAGTTCGTGGCCTGAATAGACTGCACTTCACCTAAGGATTCCTTCAGGGTTTAGAGTTATACCAGGCATAGCTTAATTCAGCCCAAAGTGTAATGTTAAATGATCACTGCTCCATGTTAAAGGATGACCTGAAATGGCTGCATAGAATCTCAGAATCAAACGTAACATTGGAACCCTGCGAATTGTGTGTTTTCAGGGAAGAGTGAATATGTGGTTAGTTTGCTAACGCTTGAGAACAAAAATTCTGGTCCTTGAGCGAAACGTTGGTGCAGAGACTTCTGGCTAAGGAGGGATATTGTTCTTTGGTTTGTTGTGGGTCATGTCCCCCTGCCCCATGGCTCATTGTGGGAGCAGAGTCCAGTAGGTTTAGGGAGATCTAGTGACGGAAATCCTTGTGAAATCTGTTTGACGTAAGGTGTGCAGCTAGAATAAGAAGGTGTCCCCAAAGGTGTAAGACTTTGCTGGGGTTGGGGGAGGTGAAGACACCTCAGCCCTATGGAGTTGGCACCTATGGCACTGACTCCACCTCCTGTTGCCTTCACTGCCTTCTGCCATACCTGTCCCAATGGATACCAGCTGGACAAAATGGTAAACTATGGTTTGCCATGAAACTGGGCATGGGCATAATGGTTGAGCAGAAAGTGCCCAGCCATCGTTAGACATTACATCTGAACCAGCCCACTGGCTTCTCATGGTATGTTATTAACATGGGCAGAGCAATTGTCACAGGTGACTAAAGACCCAGGATTGGCTTCTACAAATGATACCCTGCAAATTAAGCTAGTTTCTTGTGTCTCCCACTGTGTTTGAAAAGTATCCCTCTTTTAACTTCTGAAATTATGGAAAGTATGTAGATCCAATACCACATAGAAGGCACCAAGGAGGCCATTTTGTCAAGGCCATTTTAAGTGTGGAAAGGTGGCTTGACTGCCAAGTATTGGTCTGACATGTTCCCTGTCAGTCAGAATATGGGGTAGTTTTCCTACTAGGTAACCCCACCATACACATCCCCACCCTTCCCTGACATTAGGCAATGTGACGTATCAAACCATTGACTGCAAGAACGAGGACAATGAGTAATGGAAATGGAACATGAATGAAGAAGGAAGGTGTCCAGTTTTGTCCGATAATCTTCCTTTCTCAGGCAAATCTGGGCACCCCTCATTAAGTTTTAAAGGTTGTTTAAGTCCTTGCTATAACTTCATACTCCAGTTCCCTCTCGTGTAAGAGTGGCAAATGAAGCCTACATTATGGATGGTTCAGTGCACTAATCTCCTCATTGAAAGACCCAATCATTTGCTTATAAGCAAAGAATGCTCGGGGTTGTTTTTAAGTCTCTCTCTCTCTCTCTCTCTCTCTCTCTCTCTCTCTCTCTCCTCCCTCCCTCCCTGCCCCACCTTTCTAAACAGTATTTAAACATGATGTAAGCCAACAGAGCTGCTTTAGGTGTTCAGACTAAATATATACAAACTTCTGAGGGTCTTTGATAATTTGGAATCCAGGTATGCCTCTGGGAACCCACATTTGTAAGGATTGCAACTAGATTAGAAGGCATTATTATATAAGACTAGCAGAAATTACCCAGAGCTGCCTGTGAATGCTAAGAAACAAACAACAACAAAAGAGATTTCTAAATGAATAGTGTAATTTGTGAGTTTGGGGGCTGTACAAACATATACTGATGCATGGCTGGGTGCCTCCAACGGCATTCATAGCTGAAAAGCAACCCCTCCACCCCAGGAAACCTCGTTTGTAACCACCACATCAAACTGGGTGAAGTCATGCCGAAGTCATGTTTTGGTCTGCCATCTTGATTCAAAATGGCACCCGGCATCCAAACATAGATGAAGACCAGCACCTCCACCTACAATCTTTGTGCTCAGTTGTGTCACAACATCTAGAGAGGCGTCCACATTGCCGTGTGTTGTTCGGTAAGAATAAATGAGAGTTAAGGGGCCATTTCATATATTAATTACACAGAGGCAAAGCTGGGTTTGCCACCTAGTTTAAAATCATCAATATTTTGTAGCCATCATGATTGCTTACCATGCAGAAATAGGTTTGTCCACCCCTGTTCATTCACAAGTTAATTTCAAAGCATTTATTGAAAATATGTCAAAACATGTTACAAAAGAGAGGTAGGACACCAGTGGCTCTCCAGATGTTGTTGGATTTGCAACGGTGCTTTCCCCCCTGGCACCGTTGGGCCCGTCCTCTCACCTAAAAATAGAGTGTGCACCCACCTCGCTGAACACCAGTCCCAAGGCTTCCCACAGACTACCTCAGATTATGTTGTGGAAGACTTGCGTGAGGTAAAACTTAATAATTAGGAGTCTCAGGCTGGATTTGTTCAAATAAACAATAACTATTTTATTTAACAAGAAAGTCTATGACATGAGCAGATAAAACTTAGGATACTTCAGTTTACAATGTTATTTCACTTTAAGGTTGTCTCAGTTGTTTCACACTTAATACTTTGGTTCACTTAATACTTTGGTTCTTAACAAGGTGCTACCTTCTGTCAGTTACACACCCCTTAGACAACCCTACTCCAAGTAATAGACCCAAGGTTTCACTGGTTTGGGAGTCTTCTCTTACTAGAAGAATTTCTCCCCTCCTGACTGGAATGAGACCTAAGTAGACTGTCTCTTTACAGCTTCTACTTCTCCTGTCTCAACCTCAGCCTCCCAGTTAATTCCTGGCCTAATTACTCTTACAAGACACCACACACTGTCCTTCACACCAAGCTCTGAGACTCCTTTCTCTAGCTTGTGATATTTTCCTCAGAGTGGATGTTTCTACATAGCACCAACTCTCACTCCCTATCTTCCTACCTACCTTCCCAACTTCTATCCCAGCCTACTCCAAACCCTCCTCCCAACACTCCCTCCAAAACTCACTCCCTGTCTCTCCAATCCTCTCCTTTTCAACTCCCCCTCCTGGAACCTTGGCCAATCAGAGGCTGCCATACATTAACCCTTTTATGGCATGGAGAAAAGAAAAAGAAAAATACTTGGGGACCCAACCTGCCCCAGCACAAACAAACTTTTCCGTTACAGAGTTCAACTCCTATCAGCCCCAGCCAGCATGGTCAATGGCCAGGGATGATTGGAGCTATAGTTGAACAACATATGGTTGCCCATCCATGATAATAGGCGAATGGGGCTGTTTAAGGGCTCATCCCCACTTCCGCTAGTCCCTTGCTTGGTGAAACCCGCTCTTTCCTGCTGAATTGGAGCAAACATCAGTCCACAGAAAACCTGATTGACGTTTGCTCAAATTCAGCTGTAAAGAGCAGGTTTTCCCTGGGGGGAAGTGGTTGGACAAGCAGGAGTGTGGATTAGGCCTAAGTAGTCACAAATTAAACCCTTCTTTTATATAGGGTTCTAGGTTTTTAAGTTATTTATCCTTAGCCATTTTGTTTGCCTGTGCATTCTATAACCGAATGTGGAGCATATAGAGAATAACATTTGTATACTCATTAATGATAATTCACTTAATTAAGCCCAAATACTCCTTAGACAGAAAGTTGCTGTGTGTGACTTGAGTGAATTCTGCTTCATCTGTTTCCAATTCCCGTGTCGGATGTTTAAATATTTAGTTGTGCATCATCACAGGGACAATCAGTTTTAATTTGTACAGGAGATGGTAGCTGAAGCAAGACCTAAGCTCCCAATTCCTGTGGCCCTGCTGATTCTGTAGATTCACACAGTATTCATTGTTGCATTTTGCATGGCATTTTTAAAAAATAATTTAAAGGAATAAAACCTACAGGCAGCCAAATTCCAGATTTGCTCAAAATGCAACTGTTACGATCTATTTATATAATACATTCATCAAACGCCAGGCCAGTTCATACATATAAAATTAGCCAGAGTCATGGATGAATAATGAGGTAGCCAAGTTTTCAGATGGTACAAATTATTCAGGAGAGGGCCATCCGAAAGAGGCAGTGACAATCCTTACAAAATTCCTGAATGGGCAACGAAACGTCAGATGACGCTCAGTATAAAGAAGAGTGAAATGATATACAGATAGGCTAAAGATCCTCCTAAACAGATGGAATCTAAGATGCCAGTTCTGAACGGTTGCATGATAAAACTGACACTGAGGCAGAAGGGCTGATCTGAAACCTGTTCATATGAAGGACCTTTTGGTTAATTGTGAGGCTGCTGGGACCAAAACACTTTGAAGGCGCCATTTCCCTGATTTGGTTGGCTTCCTCGTAAGACTGCCCCACTGGAAGTGGTGGGTGGGACACAGACACCAGAATGGTGTTCGCAATCCTGTCCCTTGTTTAGATTAGGAAAATGACATGCAGGGGACATAGGTTAAACCTCTCCCAGCACCTCTGCTCCAAATAAAAATCAAAACACCCGGTGCCTGTTTTTAATTTAAAAAAACAAAGCAAAAGCAAAAGTCAGAAAATTCTCTAACATCATCACATCTGTTTCAATCTGAGGATGAATCCAGGGTTGCAGAGGAAATGCTTTTTTTAAAAAATCATTCTTTTTGTTGGGCAATATTCTACATTTCATCAGATTTCCTTAGCGCTTACAAGAAGCGATAAATTGATGAAGGCATTTTTGGAGAACAACTTGTCTTTCTAGATCTCTGGGCAACAGAGTCTTGGCACCCTTTCTGCCTTTACTAGCCGAGCCAGCTGGTTCCATCCTCTTTCTCTCCCTGCAACAAAAGTTCACGATCTGGCGAGAGTGGCCCTTTTTGATTACTTAAGATCTAGGCTCCCACCAGCAAATTATTTGTGAAATGTCAGCAGCCTGGCAATGATCCATAGGCTTCCTGGCCCATCTACCTAACCCCCTGTCCACAGAACATCTTCAAAGTATAAGAAATTGTTATAGCAAGTCAAACCATTGGTCTATCTAGCCTGAACTAACCGGCAGCAGTTTTAGGTCGGGGTTCCTCCCAGTCCATATACTTCTTTTTTATTTTGGCAATCAGCGTGCCACATGTGTGTCTAAGTGGTGTACAAAAATAATTTTTGAAACCTCAGTTAAAACTATAAAATGCCTGCTTGATTTATTTATTTTTAAGTCTTCAGTAGGTGCTAGACAGGGACGCGGGTGGCGCTGTGGGTTAAACTACAGAGCCTAGGACTTGCAGATCAGAGGGTCGGCGGTTCGAATCCCCGCGACGGGGTGAGCTCCCATTGCTCGGTCCCTGCTCCTGCCAACCTAGCAGTTCGAAAGCACGTCAAAGTGCAAGTAGATAAATAGGTACGGCTCCGGCGGGAAGGTAAACGGCGTTTCCGTGCACAGCTCTGGTTCTCCAGAAGCAGCTTAGTCATGCTGGCCACATGACCCGGAAGCTGTACGCTGGCTCCCTCGGCCAGTAAAGTGAGATGAGCGCCGCAACCCCAGAGTCAGCCATGACTGGACCTAATGGTCAGGGGTCCCTTTACCTTTAGGTGCTGGACATTCAACAGGGAGGGACCTCAACTGGAAGGGAGCTGCATAAAATTGGACCCACAATACTAAACTTATGGCTCCTGGTGGAGACAGGCCACTGCATAACACATTCTTATTTACATGTACTGCCTCTGCCTATCCAGCAAATCTCCCCCAAAACAGTTTACAAAGAAAGGATAAAAGAATAAGATGGAATAATAATACTGAACTTTTAAATAAGTGCAGGATTAAAACAAAATTAGAGGAGGTGGTTAAGCATAGGTTGGGGCTTAAAGTGATACTGCAAGATAAGCAAATGGAATTAGAAGAGTTTAAAACAAGACCGTTTGCTCAAGGAGAAGGTTTAAATGAACTTAGCATGAGGATGCACAGAATTAATATTGCAGTAATACTGAATGTATCTAGTAGGGAAATCCACTGCTGGATATCAGCCAACAGAAATGCTTTTTTGATGTCAGCAGGACTGAAAGAATGCTTACAAACTCTCTGTGTCCGAGATGGAGAAACTGCAACCCTTCCAATGGCGTTGGACTACAACTCCCATCAGCCCCAGTCAGCATTGCCAATGGTCAGGGATGCCAAGAATCGTAGTCCAACAACATCTGGAGGGTCACACGTTCCCAGTCCCTGCTCAGTATTGAGAATTAATGTGCTGCCCACTAGTTAAAGTAGGACCTGAGAGACCAAGGTTCAGCTCCCCAATTCTCCATTCCCTGGGTGACCTTGGGCCAATCACACTCTCCCAGCTCAACCTAGGGCATTTATTCATTCAGAAATTTGCACTCTTGCTATTCTTTATGAAATGAACGCAAAGTGGCTTCCAAGAACACACAAGTCAACCAAATAGAACACAACGAAAACAGTAAGAAGTCCTAAAATCAATTTCATACACTAATAAAGCCAGAGAGTGGGGTCACATGAATGCAGCATAAAAACTGGGGTGGAACAAAACTTTAATTCCCACTAAAACCTGAAGCTTAAAAGGGGGGGGGGGATTCACAGTTTTAGGGAACGAGATATGAGTCAGATCATTAGTGTTATATACTGAAGTTCTCAGCCTGAGCCAGCAGGGGGATACTGTAGATAGTTCAGGTCCACATATGCAAATAAGGGATCGAAAGTGACTTTCAGTGATTGGATAGTTACAGAAAGTTGTTACTGTTGCGTTCTAGTGGAGCTCTATATAAGCAGGCTGGCTGAACCCTTCAGTTCTGTTCTGTTCTGACCTGTGAATAAACAAGAGCTGTTTGGAGAATCGCTGTGTCGTCTGATATGTTCACCCACAACTTAACAATTAGTGCATCTCAATGTTGTCTTGCCAGGATTTCTGATGGGTCTCCCTTACCCTACCTGAAAACTCTGTAGTATTGAACCCTGAAGAGAATGTGGAAAAAAGGTTCCTCATTCCTGTTCTAGCTGTATTTGAGCATTCTGCAAAACCTACATGTGAGCAGGGAGACTGGAGGCAAGTCCCCTGAGCCCCATTCCAAATTGTGTGTGTGTGTAGGAAATCTGAAGTAGGTTCCCCTATGATTTTGAACCCTGAATTAAACCCCTGATGAATGTTGGTATGGATGTTTTGGAGCTGTTGTGGCTTATAATTTCTGAGCTTGAGCCCAAATCACAGGTACTGCTTTCCAAGAGGTGCCTGAAATATTAATTTTTCAATTAGTAGGAGGTGATAACTCATGGTGTACTTTTAAAGCAGTGAGGCAGATGGTTTAGACCTGCCTCACAGGTTTCAATTACAGCTCATCAAAACTTTATATCTTTCTGATATGGGGCGATGGTTTTTTTCTAAGCCGTTAGATTTTGTTTTTCTTTTTTTATTAACGCTAACAAACTTGGCAAGGTGGGGAGAGAATGTAAATCAACAGTCTGGGCCTATTTTGATTTTGCTACGGCTATGCAGATAATCTCAGCATTCTGTATGAGGCTCATTCCATAAACTTAATTTATAACTTCTTTGTTTGTTTGACAATATTAGCACAACACTTATTTCTTTAAAAATATTTACATATACAATTTCATGGCCTCGCTCTAACAAATATTCTTAGGACATTTTGCAGGCAGTTAAAAATTTCCCCTCACTAAGCTACAATCTGCAGAGTCCCCTGGGAAGAAAGATTGATTGTTAAACCACTCAGCGAATTCTAGCTCTGGGAGAGAAATAAGGGATCTCATACCCTCAGTGCCCTTAACACACTACATTTCCCAGGATTCTCTGGGGGAAGCCATGACGGTTTAAAGTGGCAAGATGTTGCTTTAAAGGTATAGTGCAGCTGGGGCCTTAGAGTGAGGTCAGGGAAATAAAAACCACATAGCTAGAAAAGTATAGAACAGCTGGTATCCAAAAGGTCTGTGGAAACAAAAAAGGCTCTTGCCTGGTGCTCACATAGGAAGCAAGCCAGACCCAAGATGTGTGGGAATAGGTCAATCACAGACTGAGCTGGCTGAAGTCTCCCATCCTGGCTTGGTTGGGACTCAGCCAGCTCAGCCAAAGCTGGCTCAGGGGCATTGTGAGGAAGGGCAGGGGGAAGACTTACCCCTATTCCCTCTTCCGTTCCAAGATGGCGGCGCTTCCATATGCTGCGGCTCTGAGCTCCCAATACGTCACCTACTCACGCACAAAACTGTAATCTCACTGTATACAAGTTGTACAAGTGACAATAAAGTATTTCAATTTCAATATTGTTCTTTAAAACAGAATTTGACAAAGGCTTACTTTTCCTCTGCCAGGCTGAGGCCTGCTCCTGAACTGAGTTCAGAATAGGGGTAAGTTACACTGGCATTTACCCCTGTGTAAATCACCCTAGCTTCTTGTAGTTTGGATTGCTCTGCCCATCCCTTTAGCTATCTCTGGCTTCCAGTTGCTGGCTCCTGGTTCACCTCAGAGAGTGTCAAGGCTGGGAGTCAGACGCAGGTCAGCAAGAAAGACGCAGAGTCAGCTGTCAGTGAAGTTAACTTCTTATTCAAGGAAACAGCATGCAACTCAGCAAACCCTTCCCAGTAGGTCTTGCACCTATAAAGCAGTTGCCAGGGTTGAAGGTCCCTGCCTTCCACCTCTTCTAAGGCTCCTCCTTTCCTGGATGTTTCCCAAGCTGTCTCAAACTGTGTTTGCACACCTCTGGCCTCTGTTCAGCTCTCCTCATTATCCTGCACGTTCTTGAAGACTGGGGTGGGGTGGGGAGGGGGAGCTTGTCGCAGCCAAAGAGGGAGACTCCCTGGATGTTTCAGCAGCCTCTTGATCCCCCTCCTCTGCTTCAGCCGTAGAGTCTGAACCACTCCTGTCACCGGCTCTTCCTGCTCACTAAACCCTTCAGCTTCCATCAGCTTCCAACAATTCCTCCCACACTTCTCCCTCTGACCTCTCCTCAGTGTCCCACAGCCAATTCCCAGGCTCTGAGCCTTCCTCCTCTGGGATATCCCTTGGGGGTTCCCTGGCTGGTGCCTCCCACCACTCCTCGTCATCCAGCCTAATTAATAAGAATAACAATAACAATAATAATTTGTTATTTGTACCCCGCCCATCTGGCTGGGCTTCCCCAGCCACCCTGGGCGGCTTCCAACAAAGATTAAAAATACATTAAAATGTTGCACATTAAAAACTTCCCTGAACAGGACTGCCTTCAGATGTCTTCTAAATGTCAGGTAGTTGTTTATCTCTTTGACATCTGATGGGAGGGAGTTCCACAGAGCGGGCGCCACTACCAAGAAGGCCCTCTGCCCTGTAGCTTTGCTTCTCGCAATGAAGGAACTGCCAGAAGGCCCTCGGAGCTGGACCTCAGTGTCTGGGCAGAACAATAGAGAGGTGTTTCCACCTCAGCTTTGATCATCCCATCCTTGGAGGTCAGCTGTCCGTGTGAACAAACAATACTGGACAAGCTGAACCACTGGTCTCATTTAGTGTCACATGTGCTACTAGTATGACCATGATAAACCCAATTCTCTTTTTTTCTGGACTATTATCAAAGAGTGCAGAAGAAGATGTACATAACATTTTTCAAATACTCTCTTCCATTCTTTCAGCTTATAGATCATTTTCTTTTTTAACCGAAGGAAAGGATGAGCTCATCGGTTTGGTCCAACTTCAACCAAGGCCTTCTTAGCAAAGGACTCTCTCTTTTCTCCCTCTCTTGCTCTCATTCTGCAGTGTTGTAACACCTTTGCTCCCCAATTTATGGGCAGAACGGAGAATGGTTAATCCATTGCCACATGGCACAAAGTCTTAACCTTATAAAACGTACTTGGAGCCTTATATTGTATACTAATAGGGCACGAGGACCAGTTTTCCAGGTTTACAAGGTGGAAATTTGAATGGCCGCAAAACATCTTGGGTTTTATTGGCAGTGAATTATGCTTGAGGAATGCAAGACATCTCATTTTCTTCTCCCTGGATCCGGGAAAGGAAGTTCTTCAGAGGGCGACAAACGGCTCTTGATTCAATCAAGCCAATTTTAAAGAGATAAATTCAATGCAGTCAAAGGAGAGATCTCCTTTCCCCGCTGACTTTATTGCAAGTCAGAGTGGCCTTTGTTGGTTCTTAGATCAGGGCAGCCTTCCGCAGCTGGGTGCCCTCCACACATTTTGACCTGCCATGCTGACTGGTGGAAGTTTTAGCCCAAAACATTTGGAAGTGCCACCAGACTATGAACCTCCATGTGATTTAAGATCTGAAGGGGCCTCGCTCCTGTGTTTCACCTGATTGCTTTTGCCTGTTAAGTAGACCTAGCAACAAATTGCCATTACCCATAAAATAGCCCTGAATTTATAGGAAATGTTTGAGGAGAAGGTTGCTGGCAAGAGGAAGTAAAATAGGCTTGCAGAGCAAGCCTCATTGCATGCCCAGGCCTGCAGCACGGTGAGGGGCGAACTGTATTTGGTTGAAATCGGCCACAACTTTATTGATTGCAGATGTAAGTAGGTTTGGGACAAGGCATTGAGTATGCATCCAGCACCCAGCCGCCCGACTGCTGGTTGAAAAGTTGTTGTTGTTTAGTCGTTTAGTCGTGTCCGACTCTTCGTGACCCCATGGACCAGAGCACACCAGGCACTCCTGTCTTCCACTGCCTCCTGCAGTTTGGTCAAACTCATGCTGGTAGCTTCGAGAACACTGTCCAACCATCTCATCCTCTGTCGTTCCCTTCTCCTTGTGCCCTCCATCTTTCCCAACATCAGGGTCTTTTCCAGAGAGTCTTCTCTTCTCATGAGGTGGCCAAAGTATTGAAGCCTCCGCTTCAGGATCTGTCCTTCCAGTGAGCACGCAGGGCTGATTTCCTTCAGAATGGATAGGTTTGATCTTCTTGCAGTCCATGGGACTCTTGAGTCTCTTCTAGCACCATAATTCAAAAGCATCAATTCTTCGGCGATCATCCTTCTTTATGGTCCAGCTCTCACTTCCATACATCACTACTGGGAAAACCATAGCTGTAACTATACGGATCTTTGTTGGCAAGGTGATGTCTCTGCTTTTTAGGTAGGGTCAAATCTGAGTTGAGAGGTCACCCCTGAGATGTACTAGGTGCTATGGCCCTTCAACCCCTGTGTGGACCCCTCCTGGACCCCTTTAATAGGGCACCCAATCAGCAAAAGGATGCAACCCAATGCCTTATCCACCAAAGTTGTGCCATTTGCTATGAGGCAGGTGGAAATCTGTAGACCGTCCAATTAGTCTGCAGGAGGGGAAATTCTACCTAGCCCCAAATTGAGCAACCGAACAGGGAAGATAAAAATCAATGATTTTTTTAAATCAGATTTTTTTTATTTAAATCGGATTTTTAAAATAAAATGCTTTTGGAGGAAAAATCTTTCTAAAGATGGTTTTCTATTTAAGTTACATTATAGTCAAAATAAGGATTTGTTTCAAGTTCTTCATGTGTGCTCAAACTCAGTCTCTGTTTTTTTCTTTTTTCTTTTTTAAAAAACCCCGTTTAACCACATCAGTTAACAAACATGGATACAAATGCTATAATGTTATTGTTTTAGTTAAATTGTTATTAAGGAAATGATTGTTTTTCTCCTTCCAATAAAGTACAGCAGAAAGGTTGTCCAAATATAAACAGTTAACTTATTAAACCTCACAGTAATTTCATAATTATCTGTCTCTATGCATTTCTAACAGTATAACCAAATCAGTAATTTTCGATATAACTGTAAAAACTACTCTGAAAATTTATTATTCCAAAAATGAAAACTTCATCTGGTTGTAAATATTAAGATTATACCACTAAGAATGAGTCTTTCCGTAAAAAAAGAAGATTTAAATCAAATCTTACTGACTAGTGATTTATACCGTGATTTCAATCAATTTGATTTAAATCAAATCCACACTGCAATCAAATATACCTTATCTCCTCACACTGACCTGTCCTCTCCCCTTCAGGCAGAACACCACCAAACTTGGTGGGTGGTGAACCCCACGATGATCTCTGATGCGAAGGAGGATGTCCAGGTGTAGTCTTCCTTTTATACTGCGGTTGCCAAGGTGGCCCCGCAGTCCCAGCTGCACCGATTGGCCCATTCAAACAGGACTTGGGCATCAAGCCAGGGTGGCCAAAGGGAAGTTGCCAAGTGTCCCACAATGGCCACGTGGGGAGGAAAAAATGGCACCTGGGAATGGGCTGTGGATGCACCAAGGCAGCAAACACAGCTTTTCCCGGAGCATCAGGTAAGTGGGAGCTATATAAAGATGACGTAACTTAGGCCAGTGTAACTTATGCCAGTCTAAGTCTACTTCTGTTACAAGTTTTTCTCATGAACTTTCGGGAAGGGCTGCTGCCGGCTGAGCCAACTGGTGGGTTTGGTCCTGAGTTCTGAGGATCTGGCCCAGGGTCATGTGACTGAGCTGAACAGGGATTGGAATAGGTGTAAGTCTCTCTTTGCCCCATTCTACCCCCCCCCCCCGGAATCCTTCTTTTGGCAACTTAATGTTGGTGTAAATTACACGGGCTTAAGCTACACTGGGACCTTAGGGTGAAGGGCAGGATTAGTAGTAGTAGTAGTAGTAGTAGTAGTAAGAAGAAGAATCCAAGCTTCTGAATCCAAGCTCTCTCATCCCAGCAGATCTCTTTCAGCTTTTGCCTTCTGGAAGAAGGTACAGGGTTATAAAGACTAGGACTAGCTGCCTGAGAAACAGTTTCTATCCAAATGCGATTTTGGTTTTAAACGCAGTGTAAGGTAGTCTCTATGGGAGTATATTGTATTTAATTATGGGGTATCAGAGTTTTTTAGGGACGCAGGTGGCGCTGTGGGTTAAACCACAGAGCCTAGGACTTGCAGATCAGAAGGTCGGCGGTTCGAATCCCCACGACGGGGTGAGCTCCCGTTGCTCGGTCCCAGCTTCTGCCAACCTAGCAGTTCGAAAGCACATCAAAGTGCAAGTAGATAAACAGGCACCGCTCCGATGGGAAGGTAAACGGCGTTTCCGTGCGCTGCTCTGGTTTGCCAGAAGCGGCTTAGTCATACTGGCCACATGACCTGGAAGCTGTCTGCAGACAAATGCCGGCTCCCTCGGCCAATAAAACGAGATGAGCGCCGCAACCCCAGAGTCGGTCACGACTGGGCCTAATGGTCAGGAGTCCCTTTACCTTTACCTATCAGAGTTTTTAGGGGGTTAACCAGGTTGGGATAGCTGGGATAGCAGGCTTGTTGGTTTTTGAATGTCTGCTGTAGATTTTTTCAATTTCGTTGTTCTGTATGGGACAATGACAATAAAGATTATTGTATCATATCGTATCATATCTTGAGACTGGATTGTACTGTTAGGCAGGTTCATTAAAAAAAAAAAGTTTTTATTTTTATATTCCGCAGAGGAGCTTCATTCAGATTTGCCATGGTTTAAGAGGTGTCTTGACTCAAAAACTGGTTTCTCTGTCCCTCCAGCTATTGTCATCCCCCACCCATGAAAACTAAAAGCACATGTCACAATCATTCATTGTGATGAGATGGGACACACACGGAGAAAGGGAAACAATGAGACATCTATACGTCTGTGATACAGCAGAATGAATGAAGAGCAAGTTAAGGCTCGCCCCTCCACTGCCATTGCAAACTCTTCTATTTTTGATTTCTCCAAAAAGCTATTTCTTCCAATGTGCTGCAAGTAACAACGTGCTTCGTGCAGGTTAGTCAATGAATTAGACCAGGATTCTGCCTGCAGCACATTGAGAGAAAATTCTCTGCCAGAGCTTAGAGGTGACAATGAGGACACACTCCCCTAGTCTATTTGCCCCCATTGCCCCATGGAATTTGATGGCATTTGAACATCAGAGCACAGGAATGTCCTTGACCAATCCTATAGCACTGCTCCTTTGAGAAAGATGGAAAGTGTGCTGAGTTGAGTTTTCTCCTGAGGGTTCCTGTAAAACAGATCTTGCCTTGTGAGATGGGGGTGCTCCCCTTTCTCCCCATTTCAGGATTCATCTAACTGGGATGGGGAAGAGGGGATATTCCAGACAAATTCTGGAACAAAGGGAGAAAATGTGGCATGCAAGCTTCTCCCCCTTGCCATTTCATCCTCACAACAGCCCTGTGAGGAAGGTTAAGCTGAGAGACTATGACTGGCACAAAGTCAACCCAGCGAACTTCATGGCAGAGTGGGGATTTGGACCCTGGTGTCCCAGACCAGACCCTACTCTGCCACTACACCCCTCCGGCTCAAAAGCAATAAATGCATCCAAGCGTGGGACACTTGTGCTATAACTCCCTTCACTTAGGGGCAGCAGTGCTGGCGGAGGCATGAAGAGAAGCAGAAGCAATCTGAGGAGTGCAAAACTCTGGAAGGAGCTGCAAATTCCTCTCTCCTTCCCACCGCATTCCTTGAAATATGGTTCCCCGAGGTCAGAAAAATGGAACGGAAGTACAGTTGACTGAAACGTCATCACTGGTTGATGCACATCTGCCTCTCTGTTCCCTTGAGAACTGCAGGCGTAGAGTGCCAGGAACAAAGACAGAAGACAGGGACAAAGGGGGAAGCCATGAAAACGATCGCATGTTAACTATGGACATTAAAAAAGAAAAGAAAATCCCTGGAATGTTGATATTGCCACCCTTGCTTCTTCTTAACAGCTGCTGGGAATCACAAGGTGTAGTGATGGTCATCACCTTTGGATAGATTTAAAAGGGAATTAGACCCTTAGATTAGGGTATCAGTGGTGACCAGCCACGATGGCTACATTCTACCTCCACTATCGGAAGCAGTCAATTTCTGATCGCCAGTTGCTGGGAATCACAAGCGGGGACAAAGCTGATCTGTGCTTGTGTCCTGCTTGTGGGCTTTCCATAGGCATCTGTTTGGCAACTGTGGGAAGAGGATACTGGATTAGATGGGCCTTCAGCAGACCTCTGGGACGCGGGTGGCACTGTGGGTTAAACCACTGAGCCTAGGACTTGCCGATCAGAAAGTCGGCGGTTCGAATCCCCGCGACGGGGGGAGCTCCCGTTGCTGCTAGGTTGTTCCTGCTCCTGCCACCCTAGCAGTTCAAAAGCACATCAAAGTGCAAGTAGATAAATAGGTACCGCTCCGGCGGGAAGGTAAACGGCGTTTCCGTGCACTGCTCTGGTTCGCCAGAAGCGGCTTAGTCATGCTGGCCACATGACCCGGAAGCTGTATGCCGGCTCCCTCGGCCAATAAAGCGAGATGAGCGCCGCAACCCCAGAGTCAGCCACGACTGGACCTAATGGTCAGGGGTCCCTTTACCTTTTACAGCAGACCTCTATTGCAACAGGTTCTAAGACCATAGGTTTGGAAGAACTCCTCAGCTCAGGAACTGGTTTCAGTCGACAAGGTTAGGCAGATAATGGAGGAAGTGCTCCATTACAGCGCAATTCTAGGCACCTTGACTCAGAAGCAATTCGCACTGAGCTCAATGGCAGCTTGCGCTCTAGCAAGCAAGTTTACAACTGCACTGTCGGTCAGCAAGTAGGGATGGAGAAAATTTCGGAAAATGGGTGTGTGTGAATAATTAATGCAGGATGGTATGCAGATTAGGCTGAACAGTTATGTTGTTGCTGTTAACTTTGCTGTCTGGTCTTTGATCGCGATAAAGATTGATTGATTGATGCCATGAAAAGTTGTGATTCCCGTTTTGTCCCTGTCCTTTGCCTTTGGAGAAGGAACTTGCCATTGCCAGCTCTAGCTTTGCTTCCTCCCCTGAGATGATCTTCAGTCCATTTTTTACTGGACGCAGAGCAATAAGAGATCAGAATTGATTGTCTGAACAGCTATAGCTCAGCATCTGCCTTGCATGCAGAAGATCTCCCAGGTTCAGTTCCCAGCATCTCCAGGTGGGAACAGGAATGCTCCCTACAAAAAAACAAAACAAAACAAAAACCACCCTGGAGAGCCACTGCCAGCCAGTGTAAACAAAAAGACAGCTTCCTATCTTCCTGTAAGTTTCCCCCCAAATTTCTCCCCTCCCCACAAGTCTGAGAAAGATCTCACATCATTTTCTAAATCAAGGCGGGTGGCTTTTGCCCAATTCTGTCAGCGAGGAAGACAAGAACACCGGAGGAAATTAGGCACTCTGGCCTCTGCCGGATGTGGTTAGACGGCTCCCCCAACCACCACAAGGGAGGGAGCATGTTCAGTCTCTGCTTGACAGCTTGATTCCTTCCAGTATAAGGGCAAGACCATAAAACAAATAGAAAATAAATGGAGCCAATATATCTTATGAGTAATTAGAACAAAATGACAAACAATAGGCTATTATTGTGCACAAAGGAGCTCAGGCACCCATTCTGAGTGTAGCAGGCAAATCCATATTATTGCCTGACGGGGCATGTCCCTCAGGAATGGCATTTCTGAGCTCAGAGACCAGGCACTGGCAAACTTTATCCCGCCCAGGGGCCACATTCATGCATAAACAGCCTTCTGGGGGCCAGAGGCAAAAAGTAGATAAGGCAAACGATCTGACTCTCACCTTTATACACAAGCCATGCAAAATCCACACACACACACACACACTTCTCCTCCAGACAAGTTAGAGAGGCATTGTCACGGTTTAAGGATGCAGTCTTGTCACGGTCTGGCTGCATGTGGAGGGGTGGTGGGAGGTAACAATTTGGGAACCCCCAAGGGAACCCCCAGGGGAAGAAGGCTCAGAGCCAGGGGACTGGTGAAGGGATGGCATGAGTGGTCAGATGGAGAAGAGGGAGCAGCCTGGGAGGAGGAGGTGTTGGAAGCTGAAAGGGTAACAAGGTTTAGTGAGCAGGGAGAGACTGCGGCAGAGAGCAGTCTAGACTCAGAGGCAGGAGAGGCCAGAGGCCAGGAGACAGAGGTGAGGCAGGCTGCTGAAGAAGCCAGGCAGTCTCCCCCTCCTGCTGCAACCAGCTCCCCTGCCCCCGGTCTCCCAGAACACGCAGAAATATGAAAATGGCGGGGCAATGAGGGGCAAGATGAAGGAGCCTTAGGCTGTTGGGGGAGGAGCCTTAGGGAGCAATGGGAATGTGGTGACCTTCAGTCCTCACAACTGCCTTACTGGGAAGGGTTGCTGTGACCACTAGGGATGAGCTGTTTTGTTTCTTTAAATAAAGAACTTCACTGCTTTATTGTTTTATTGTTGATCTACACCTGACTCCAAGGGATGCGGATGGCGCTGTGGGTTAAACCACAGAGCCTAGGACTTGCCGATCAGAAGGTCGGCGGTTCGATCCCTGCGACGAGGTGAGCTCCCGTTGCTCAGTCCCTGCTCCTGCCCACCTAGCAGTTCGAAAGTACCTCAAAGTGCAAGTAGATAAATAGGTACGGCTCCGGCGGGAAGGTAAACAGCGTTTCCGTGCACTGCTCTGGTTCGCCAGAAGTGGCTTAGTCATGCTGGCCACATGACCCGGAAGCTGTACGCCGGCTTCCTCGGCCAGTAAAGCGAGATGAGCGCCGCAACCCCAGAGTTGGTCATGACTGGACCTAAAGGTCAGAGGTCCCTTTACCTTTACCTTTACATTTATACCTGACTCCAGCTCCTGACAAATCCAGGCAGGTAAAGCTATCTGAGGAGGGGATAAGCAAGGCCAGGGAGGGGGTTACCAGGGAAGGACTGATGGCTGGGAAGAATTCCAAGCAGGGTTGCAATGGCCTGGGTTCATAGGGGGTCAATGACCCATCACTATTTCAGCAGCAAGGTCTCCATCTTCAGCATCCTTGTTGTTGTTCTTTAGTCATTTAGTCGTGTCCGACTCTTTGTGACCCCATGGACCAGAGCATGCCAGGCACTCCTGTCTTCCACTGCCTCCTGCAGTTTGGTCAAACTCATGCTGGTAGCTTCGAGAAAACTGTCCAACCATCTCGCCCTCCGTCGTCCCCTTCTCCTTGTGCCCTCCATCTTTCCCAACATCAGGTCTTTTCCAGGGAGTCTTCTGTTCTCATGAGGTGGCCAAAGTATTGGCTTCACAATCTGTCCTTCCAGTGAGCACTCAGGGCTGATTTCCTTAAGAATGGATAGGTTGGATTTTCTTGCAGTCTTCTGGCATATGGCCCTTGGATCTTCTGGCATATGGCCCTTCGAAGGTTGCTCAGGAGGGAATGTGACCCTTTGTTGTTGTTGTTGTTTAGTCATTTAGTCGTGTCCGACTCTTCGTGACCCCATGGACCAGAGCACGCCAGGCACTCCTGTCTTCCACTGCCTCCTGCACTTTGGTCAAACTCATGCTGGTAGCTTTGAGAAAACTGTCCAACCATCTCGCCCTCTGTCGTCCCCTTCTCCTTGTGCCCTCCATCTTTCCCAACATCAGGTCTTTTCCAGGGAGTCTTCTGTTCTCATGAGGTGGCCAAAGTATTGGAGCCTCAGCTTCAGGATCTGTCCTTCCATTGAGCACTCAGGGCTGATTTCCTTAAAAATGGATAGGTTGGATCTTCTTGCAGTCTTCTGGCATATGGCACCATAATTCAAAATCATCAATTCTTCGGCGATCAGCCTTCTTTATGGTCCAGCTCTCACTTCCATACATCACTACTGGGAAAACCATAGCTTTAACTATACGGACCTTTGTTGGCAAAGTGATGTCTCTGCTTTTTAGGATGCTGTCTAGGTTTGTCATTGCTTTTCTCCCAAGAAGCAGGCGTCTTTTAATTTCGTGACTTCAGCATCCTAGAGCCATCCAATCAGCATGATAGGGGACTTCTTTAAATCACTGTATGCTCCAAAGCTGTATGCTCCAAAGTAGAACTATAGCCAGTACACAGAAGTTTGCTGTCTCCTGGCAGTGGAAACTGTTCCTAGTCCATAGGCTTGAATATTGTTTTCTTCCATTGTTCAGGTCTGGTGGCCCTGATGAGAAGTCCCCAAGATGCTTTCTGAAAGCCTAACTTTGAAAGAGACAACTTGCACAGTCATTTTTGTAACTCGAGCCTGGCATTCAGCAGACCGATGTGGAAATACGGGACGCTTTTGAGGCACCTGAATCTGGAAGTGTTTAATGAAAAGGCCTCTCTGAAAATTGGCTCGGCGAAGACACTCAAAATATTTACGCTATTTGAACGAAAACAGCCAAGAATAGATGAAACTCCAGTCACGGTGTACTGCAAAGAGCGACTTTGCTTTCAGAATCCATTACTTTTATGGAGTTTTGTTAAATTACAAATAGTTTCCTAGAAAGATTTTGGTTTTAAAAAAGCAAACATACCGTTCATTTTAGTGGACAAAGTAATACATTCTATACTAAAGGTGATACATCAGAAAACAGGATTCATGTATTTATTTGCATATGTTTTATTAAGATATTTCACACACACATATACAGTAATTTAGAAACTTTAAAAAATATATACATAGAAACACAATACAGCTCACCATAGTGGGAAAGACTGTGTCCAAGTGGCCTGTTTGCCAGCTCCGTCTACTGCCTAGTGCTTGTGATGGGCAACTTCAAGGCATCTGACCTCACTTCCTTTTGCCCCGTTGCTCCTTCTCATAGTTCTTCATCTTTAAAATGGAACCTCTTGCTTCGGCCTTGCGAACAGATCCAGGGATCAGAGAAGATGGAGAAAAAGAGTTTGGATTTGATATCCTGCTTTATCACTACCCTAAGGAGTCTCAAAGCCGCTAACAATCTCCTTTCCCTTCCACCCCCACAACAAACACTCTGTGAGGTGAGTGAGGCTGAGAGACTTCAGAGAAGTGTGACTAGCCCAAGGTCACACAGCAGCTGCATGTGGAGGAGCAGGGAAGCGAACCCAGTTCACCAGATTACGAGACTATCGCTCTTAACCACTACACCACACTGGTTCCCAGAGGACGGGAAGTTCAAGAAACCTCTCATGCGGAGAGGAACTAGCTGCTCCGGCACCCAGAGCAGCACACATGCTGTGCACCCAGGGGTGGGGCGTGCCGCCCATGGGTGTGCCGCCCGTGGTGAGCATCCCAGGGGGCACTGCCCGTGGCCAGCGGTGAGCATCCCAGGGGGGTGGGGTGGTGATGTCACCCCCCTCAGGGATGACACCCAGGGCAGGCTGCATCCACTGCACCCCCCTTCCTCCGCCACTGCTCTCATGTGACTAATATATTCACAGATTACATAGCACTAATGCTGTTTCATCCTGGGGGCACTATTCCCATTGTGATGAGACAGTTGCAGCTACAGTGGTAACTCGAAAGTTGAACCGAATCTGTTCCAGAAGTCCGTTCGACTTCCAAAACATTCGGAAACCAAGGCATGGCTTCCAATTGGCTGCAGGAAGCTCTTGCACCCAATCGGAAGCCGCGTCGGACATTCAGGTTCCAAAGAACATTCTCAAACTGGAACACTCACTTCTGGGTTTGTGGCGTTCGGGAGCCAAAAGGTTCGACTTGAGAGGCATTCAGGATCCAAGGTATGACTGTATATGGTACAGTTTCTGTTGACATTTCCATTCCACCTTAAGGAACAGGCATGGGATTATTGCGTGTCACATGTCTGTTTACATTCCAGCACAGTATGCTGGGAACTTCCGTTGTGTATTGCTTTTGCTTTTCTCTCTGAGACGACATGAGAGAGAGACGACATGTTTCTTTGTCTTGATTTATGATTAATAAATCTGTAGTTGTAGTATGCTTCCACAAGCCTCACGCCTATTCTGTGTGCACAGTTTGATCTGCTGATAGTGTACCCTGGCTCAGAAGCCCGGGTCGCTGACTTAGGTCAGAGCAGAGGTGATGGTCTTCACCACGGGCCAGTGGATGGAAACGGCTGAGCTGGGGCTTGCCAGCTGGCCTCCTGGCCCTCTGCATGTCGACAGTTTGTAGCAAAGTATACTAAGTTTGAACTCATGTGTCTCCATACATTTCTAGATACACAACTTGCATTGCATTGGCTATCTGGAGTACACTTGTGCAATGATCTTTTTTGATGTTTAAGGGTAACTATACCTCAGCATTTGGCGAAACTGGAAATGCTAAACTACAAACCTCTAATGAGATAGAGCCCTGGGGGCCAGAGAGATATGCCTGTAGGGGCACATTTAGCCCGCAGACCTGAGGCTCCCAATCCCTAAATTAAAGGAAAGTTACTGGCAACCAGACAATACCCTCGCAATGAGACAACCTCATCGTATCATTTGCTCTTGGGGAATGCAGAGTAAGCAAGAAGGGCCTACCTGATGGTGTGAAGCACTGTGTTTGCCTCCTTTCCAGATCAACCATGTGTCAATTTCTGACTGCAATATAAACATTTCCTGGCTACGAGTTCCTAGTGCCAGGCTGGGACTTTGCTCTCAGTATGAAACCTCCCAAGATTGCATGGCAAAGTCTGGAATCGGGATCCTTAAGTCGGCGAGTTTCCGCTTTCTTCCCCTCTCTTGACAAACGGCTTCACTCTGGGCCTCTCGCAATTTTTACTCTGAAAAAGAGCCAAGAAAGGAAATTGCCACTGAAGTTTGTTTATTTTTTGCGTACTTATTACTGCCTGCCAGAGATGATGGTGTGCGCAGCGATGCCATTGTACTGGGTAAGCCAGCTCAAGAGCACATTTCCTTTAATAGATCTACATAAAGCACATTAAACCCGCACCCCCCTAAGTAAAGTGGGTCATATGAACCCTATTTCTTGTCATATGAACCCTATTGGAAACAGCTTACAGACCTTCCAAGTGTCCCTATTTTCCAGGGACAGTCCCAGATTTACAGAAGTCGCCCCATTTTCTGATTTGATCCTGGAATGTCCCACTTTTCTTTAGACCGTCCCTATTTTCATAAGAGAAATGTTGGAGGATATGGCAGGAGGGTGGCTACATCAGAACGGGGCCTTTTCTGCAGTGGCTCCCCATTTGTGGAATGCTCTCCCCAGGGAAGTTCATTATAACCTTCATTATACACCTTTAGGCGCCAGACAAAAACGTTCCTTTTTAACCAGGCCTTTGCTTGATTTTATTGACACCCTATACCTTTTTAAAATGTGGCTCTTTTTTGGGAGGGAGGGGTTATTGGGTTATTGTTTTGATTTTATATAATGTGATCTTTTCTGTGAACCGCCTTGAGAGCTCCGGGTATAGGGCAGTATATAAACTTAATAAATCAAATAAATGTCCCTATTTTCATCAGAGAAATATCGAAGGGCATGGAATAGGATGTCCCAAGGGCTTTTTTTCAGCTGGAACTCACCAGAACTCAGTTCCAGCACCTTTTAGGTGGGCACCATTGCCATTATAAGAGAACAAGGGAGGTGTTCATAGTGAGTTCCAGCACCTCTTTTTCTAGAAAGAGAGCACTGGGCGTCCCTTGTTTTCATTGGAGAAATATTGGAGGGTATGAGCTTAAGGCTTGTTGCTCAACGTGGATGTGGAGAACATAAGTGTCAGGTGCTGGTGCGGTTGCTCGAGAGTAACCAGGCAGGACTCTGACCTGCGGTTCACAGGTTTTATTTTGGTGCAAACTATTTACAGTGAAGAGCCCCAAAGCTCACATCTGGCTCAATCGCTAGCAGAATCCGGGAGTGGTCTTCTTTTGGACCTCCCCCAACACCTCCCCCAATATATATTTGCCATGTTCAAATATATATAAAAGGATGTCACATAGAGGAGGGAGAAAGGTTGTTTTCTGCTGCTCCAGAGAAGCGGACACGGAGCAATGGATCCAAACTGCAAGAAAGAAGATTCCACCTAAACATTAGGAAGAACTTCCTGACAGTAAGAGCTGTTCGACAGTGGAATTTGCTGCCAAGGAGTGTGGTGGAGTCTCCTTCTTTGGAGGTCTTTAAGCAGAGGCTTGACAACCATATGTCAGGAGTGCTCTGATGGTGTTTCCTGCTTGGCAGGGGGTTGGACTCGATGGCCCTTGTGGTCTCTTCCAACTCTATGATTCTATGATTCTATAAGAGTTTCATTACCCCCAACCGTCTCCTCCCCTCTCTGTGCACCAAACTACTGCACAGAATGGGCGATGGCAAGGGTGTGTTTCCCTCCTCACCGGCTTGCTCAGGCGCGGTGTTAAGGCTCTTTCTAGGATCCTCTGGTCCCTGCACCTCTTCTCCACTGGAGGTGGGGCTTTCCTCCTCCCCAGAAGAGGAGCTGCTTCGCAAGATTTTCGGAGGCTCCCTGTAACACAATTGCCCTTCTGTTTCTCGCCCCTGAGCCGATGGCAGTTCCCTGACAATAAGATAGTAAGAACGCTGCTAGATCATCAGACCAATGCTCCAATATCCTTTTCCCCACATTGTCTGGCCAGATCCTTTTAGGAAGCCCAGAAGCTGAGCACCCATCTATCTAACAAAGCAACTGGGCTCCTGTGGAAAGTGACTGACTCTCCTTTGTTTGAGGATTCAAAGCAGGGGTTGGCAATCTAAGGTCCGTGGGCCAGTAGCAGTCCATGAGGCTTGTCTAAGAGGCCCATAGCGACCCCTGCCGCCCCCGCCACCCCCCGCCACTCCTCGCCACCCGCTCTTACCAGCGCAGCACGGTGCAGTGCGGTTCGGTGTGGCATGGCGCAGAAACCGACTTCTGGGTTGATGGCACCTGTGCGCATGTGCACAGGCACTGCTACAACCCGAATGTGCACCGGAAATAGTGTGTGTGCACACATGTGGGACGGAGAAGCGCCCGTGCGCATGCGCACACGCTATTTCCAGCACACTTCCGACTCGGAGGAGTGCCGGAAATAGCATGTGCACACACGCACGGGTGCTCATCCGATCCGGAAGAGCGCGTGTGCACACACACTCCGGCCCATCTTCCAACAGACAGAGCGTCAACCGGCCCATCCTCGGATAAGGTTGCCGACCTCTGATTCAATAATGCTAGAAAAATGCAACTTGTGCTTCTGAGAGAAGTAGTACGACTCAAGCAACACGTTGGCGACTAATATCCACACAATCATTACCAAAATGATTATGCATTCGTTATCAATCTTCTGAGAAAAATACAAAACCTTACGCAAAGCCACAGAGACTTGCGAACTACCCAACCTAAGATGAACTTATAATGGTCTGATTTTGATGGATTTTTCAAGTGCTTAACTCAGTCTTTTGTTTTCTTTATCTTTTTAGGTAAGTTCATGAAGATACCAACAAAAGGTAAGGTCGGTGTTGTTTACAATACCAAGAGATGCTAGTGAAGTTGTAGGTGGATGTTAATGAAGTTGTAGACAGGGTGCTGGCGTCTTGCACCTGTTTCGTCCTGGTGACCTCTGATTCAAAGCATCGGGCTGGGGGGGGCGTCTGTGTTTCAGGGCTGTTGGGGTAGCAGCTTCCTTGCAGTGCCTAAATGACCTTCGAGTTAATTCCAATCCTATTATTCTGAGGCTGTATTCAGCTACAGGGCTTTACTTTCTGCCGCAGGCGTGACTGGCAGGTAGGATTGGTGGTGGCTAAACCTGTAGCTCCAGTGCTGCATTCATTGAGCAGGTAACTTTTTCCAACCTTTGCAGACTCCCAGAACAAATAATTCTGGGGGAAAACTTCCATGCACTTTCATAGTTGACGCAAACTATCTGAGAGTTTAGAAGGCAGGCGTACTTCTTCTGAGCTGCGGCAGACACATGCTAACAAAATAATTAACAGTGTTAACACATTATTCGGGGTATTTCCATGTTAGCAAGTAACTCTAGGGCTTTTCCATGCACGTCAATAGTTCACAAAAACTGTTCCAGAATTAGGGAGGCAGATGTACTTCAGAGCTGTCATAGATACATGCTGCGCCATCTGGTGGTTGTCAGAGACAGCGCAACAAGGAGTCCCTGACATGCTAGAGCTGTAATCAGCGGAGGCATTTCCATATCAGCGGGCAAACAAAATTTGACATCTTCCACAAATATTTGCAATCACAATCTGTGAGCCTCTGTTTTGTTTCCGAAGCCTTTGCTCACCTTAATTTTATTCGCTCTTGTGCATCAGGTACTCGTTGTGCCACAGTTACAAATCCGTTGCAAGGGACTTAAATTAAGTTTGATGAAATCAAGCAAACAGGCTCAAGATTGTATTTATTTTGGTTGCAGCCTGATCAAGCAGAGGTAAATGCAGACACAAAGCCCAATCCAGGCAGTGTGACTCCAGCCCACTCACCTTCAGTAGCACTGAACATCCAGAATCATAGAATTTTAGTTAGAAGGGACCGTGAGGGTCGTCTAGTCCAACTCCCTGCAATGCAGGAACCTTTTTGCCCAACTTGGGGCTCAAACCTATGACCCTGAAATTCAGAGTCTCATGCTCTACCAGCTGAGCTATCCTGCAGGCTCTGCTGTGTCACTGAATACCTGCACGAGATAATCAGAGGTACCCTAAACATAGAGGCAATAATAATAATAATAATAATAATAATAATAATAATAATAATAATTTAGTATTTATTCCCCAGCCACTCTGGGCGGCTTCCAACAATAGATTAAAATACAATAATTCATCAAATATTAAAAGCTTCTCTAAACAGGGCTGCCTTCAGATGTCTTCTAAAAGTTGAATAGTTGTTTATTTCCTTGACATCTGACGGGAGGGCGTTCCACAGGGCTGGTGCCACTACCAAGAAGGCCCTCTGCCTGGTTCCCTGCAACCTCACTTCTCGCAGTGAGGGAACCGCCAGAAGGCCCTCGGAGCTGGACCTCAGTGTCCAGGCAGGACGATGGGGGTGGAGATGCTCCTTCAGGCATACTCCTTCATTTATTTATCAGCTTTACCCTGCAATGTTTAATTTCATTACTATTTGATTGATCGGTTTGCTGGACACTTAAGAAATCTCTAAGCAACTTAAAATTAAAAGTATGGCATAAGAGCACCACACGATGAGGGGTGCAGAGAGGAACCAGTGGCACTAACAAGGAGGACACAGCGTGCTTGGGAAAAGTAGTTTTGTGTTGCGGGGTGTAGGAAATTTCAACTCCCATGTACCCTGGCAAGGTATGGTGTTTCTCAGCATGCTTAGATGATAAAATGCAGAGTAGTTGAGAAGTTAGGCAGGAAAGGAAAGAGGCATGCTGAGTAGAGGAAGGAAAAGAGAAGCCCACTTTCCCTCTCACACTAAGACAGGCGTCATGTAAACATGTAAACGGGATGCCTTTAAAAGCAGAATACAGTGGTACATCGGGTTACAGACGCTTCAGGTTACATACGCTCCAGGTTACAGACTCTGCTAACCCAGAAATAGTACCTCAGGTTAAGAACTTTGCTTCAGGATGAGAACAGAAATTGCGCGGCAGCAGCAGGATGCCCCATTAGCTAAAGTGGTGCTTCAGGTTAAGAACAGTTTCAGGTTAAGAACGGACCTCCAGAACGAATTAAGTTCTTAACCCGAGGTACCACTGTATTCTTTCTTTTCTTACAAGGTGTGGAATAGGTCTGTCCCAGTGTCAAAATCTAGACTATACCACCTCATATTACAAGTGCACTATTGCAATAACCTGACCTTCAGTGTATTGTCCCAAGGCAGGTTACAACCTTAAACCACAATCTTAAAATCAATTTAAATTTTTGTAAATTTCAGTGCACAAATCTTTCCAGGGAGAAGGCTAAGGCTGAGATCTTCTCTCTTCTCTCTCTGAATTGTTTCTTCATGCACACACTGGCGGAGGAAGAGGAGTGCGGGGGGAGTGCACCACCCCCGGCAGCGCGATCCCCAGGGTGCCATCACGGCTGCCCCCCCCCCCTGTGCTGGGCGCCCGCCCCCAGGACACGACCAGCCCCACCCCCCCTCTGCCCCCGGTGCTGGAGCATGAAGCTTTGCCACTGCATGCACAGATTTATTTTTTCCCTTTCTGCAATCTGATGAGATATAGTCCCAGAGCACCATGTACTTTTTTTTGTATGTTTGATTCAATTTTAGCGCTTCAAACTTTAATCGAGTTAATCAGCTAGTTAATGAATAAAACACAGCACAATTCTATGAAAGTGTCCTTGGAAGTAAAGGTACTTATTACCACATAAATTGGTATAGGATTGCAGCCTTAGTTTTATTTAATTAATTTTGAGCAGGGAAGGGGAACACTGATTCTGGTGATATATAGCCCTTTGTCTGATTCCATCCAACTTCAGCAGGGAACAGCTGAGCGGGGGAAAGGCTTTGATATTGTACAAAGTGAGCAATTACAGCTAGTTCCTCTGCAGGAAGATCTGCTACAGGAAGATCAAAGCAGAGGGGGAAACATCTCAGCAGACAGGTTCCCAGCAAATATGCAAGAAGTTTCCATGCACTTTGCAATTCCATGCATGCAATCTGCGGGGTGGTATTATGAGGCTTTGAATAACTGTAAGGCAGGGCTTGCAGCTCAGCTGTGCACTCTGGGGATTTGCATCCTTCTCAGATCACTCAATTCGTTGTGCTTTTTGCAGAGGCAGCGCAGGTAAAAGGTGTCGGAGAACGCTGTTTGCAAACTGTAAAGTTTCAGTGGAGACTGGATACTTGATTTTTCTATGCTGTCCACACGCAATGTCGATCTATTCCTTTTTCTCCTATCCCCCCCCCCCAAAAGTGCTTCTTGAGAAATTGCTTTCATTCCAAAAATAAAAACTCGTTGCAAATTGATTCTGCATTATCCACCGGTGTGTCCATTTGAAAACAGATGTACGAGTAGGGTTGCCATATTTCAAACAGTGAAAATTCGGACAGAAAAGTTGTTGAGCTTTTTAGGCTGTTTTTGAGCTATTTTTATGGAAAATTGGCAAAAACGGCACTGCCAACATGGGCTGCCATATATATGGATTTTCCCAGACATTTTATTTTTGTTTTGACCAATTTCTGCCCAGACACTGCTGCTGAATGCAGTATTCCAGATATCTAGATTCAGGTAGGCAGCCGTGTTGGTCTGATGCAGTCAAAAAAATAAATAAATTGTCCAGTAGGGCCTTAGAGACCAACCAAGTTTGTTCTGGGTATAAGCTTTCGTGTGCATGTACACTTCTTCAGATACTCTGAAACAGAAGTCACCAGACCCTTATATATAGAGGGAGGGTGGGGTGGGGTTTTTCTCAGAAGGGTAGTAGGAGATGGGTGATTGATTCAATGGGTATGGTAAACCTGCTGATGTCTGTTAATGACTGCAATTAGTCCTACAGGAAAAAGCAAGGGATAGTATGCAGATGACCAAAAATAGCTTTAGCATGTGTAATGAGACATGAATCCAATATCTCTATTCAGACCAGGAATCTCCATAGTTTTCAGTTTAGTAATAAGTTGTAATTCAGCAACTTCTCTTTCAAGTTCCAATTCTGAAATTCTTTTGTTATAGGACAGCTGCTTTGAAATCCTGTACTGAATGTCCTGGGAGATTGAAATGTTCTCCTATTGGCTCACAAGACAGAGAAGCCGGTAGGAGAACACTGTCTCATTACAGAAGGACAGATCCTGAAGCTGAGGCTCCAATACTATGGCCACCTCATTAGAAGAGAAGACTCCCTGGAAAAGACTCAGATTTTGAGAAAGATTGAGGGCACAAGGAGAAGGTGACGACAGAGGACGAGATGGCTGGACAGTGTTCTTGAAGCTACCAGCATGAGTTTGACCAAACTGTGGGAGGCAGTGGAAGACAGGAATGCTCTGGTCCATGGGGTCACGACTTCATCCAATTTGAAACCAGAGTTGGACACGACTAAATGACTAAACAACAACAAAAGCTATTTTTGGTCATCTGCATACTATCCCTTGCTTTTCAGATATGTCTATGAAATCCCGGACATATGGCAACCCTATGTAAGAGCTACAGTACCAGCAATGCCCAATATGGGCATATACCAGGATTGCAAGCACCACTTTCTTCTACATTCACTTGGGGCATCTGCAGGGAGAAATAGGGATGGATGGATGGAGGGATGGATGGATGGCTGGATGGATGGATGAATGGATAACTATGGGGAGGGTTATCAAATGCATATTGAGTAACCAGACTCATCCTTGTGGATGGCAATGCCTAGAATCAATCCAGACTGAAAACAGCATATTCAGGGCAAGCATGAATGGGATTCCAGTTTGAGAAAAGCTACATTTTAATGCTACATAGAATCAGATTATATATCTAATAAATATGTTTTTAAAAGTGATAATAATTGAATACCACCTTCTAAATCTTAAAAAAAAAAAAACTTTTTGTCAAAGTTTTGGTGATATACACATATATTTAAAGTTAACCGCTCATCATATTGATTGCTTTAATTTATTTTATGCAAGCCACTTGAGAGTTTTAGATGATTAAGTGCTACTGTATATGTGATGGGACGATGAGCTGCTTGTGTGTAAAATCCTAGTCCCTCAGAGTTTGGTCAAGTTTGCAAACCTCTGTCTGTAACGGAGCCCCTTAAACATGGCTCCGTCAGTCGCTGGCAGATTCCGACAGTGGTTGCTTTCGGAATCGCTTCCAACATAAAAGCTCCTTAACGGAAACACGTCTTCTGGACTCTCTGCGTGACAGTTTCCGGCGAGGAGTGGGTGTCCCTACAGGAGGTCCTGAAACCTCCCCACTGTTTTCGCTGGAAGTGTCTCTGAGCCATCCCTCCAGCTCCCTTTCCCTCAGCTCAGCTCCTCTCCCCCTACTGGTTCCCTCTTCAGCTGCTGAGTCTCTCCCAACCTGTGTGAGCCCTTTCACTTCCCTTCCTTCCGATGGCAGTTCCCTGACATCCACCTCCCCTCCAGGGCCCCCTTCATCCCCTCTCGCCCCCTCCTCTACGGGCGGTGAGGAGGCAAAACCCCGGAATGAACTTCCTTCATCTTCCGATGTCCCGAACACTTCTCTCCACCTGTTGCGGTTCCTGGTCTCGAAGTACTCCTCCTCCTCAGAGTCCATCTCCCCTTCCCCTTCCGATTCCGAGAATCCTTCCAACTCCTCCTCCTCATCGGTGGTCCCAAAGTATTCCCTCCGGAACCTCTCCACAGGCTGAGGTTTCCTTGGGAACCTTTGATGGAACGTTTCTATCAATACCTCGTCATTGATATCTTCTGCCATTACCCAAGTGTTTTCTGACTCCGGTTCTCCTTCCCACGCTACCAAATACTCCACCTGATCCCCCTTCCATCTGGCGTCGAGGATTTCTGCCACATGGCTGCTGCATTCCCTTTCTTCTATGACCGGTCCCCGAGTGGCCATCCCTTCTCGTCCCCCCTCATACGGTGACAGTAACGACCTGTGAAATACTGGGTGCAGTTTCATGTGGTTGGGTAACCGGAGCCTGAAAGCCACTGGGTTGACCTGTTGAATGACCTCAAAGGGACCCAATCTCCTGGGTCTTAATTTCTTACAACCTCCTTTGAACGGCAACCCTTGGGTTGACAGCCACACCCTATCTCCCACCCTTATGGTTTCACCTTCCCTTCGGTTCTTGTCTGCCTGCCTCTTGTATTCTTCCTTCGCCCTTTCTAAGTTGAGTTGGAGCTGACGATGGATTGCTTCCATTTCTTCTACAAAATGCTCGGCTGCCGGGACACCCCATCTCTCCCCTTCTCCCCCTGGGAAAGCCCTGGGATGACACCCATAATTAGCTAAGAAGGGGCTCATCCCTGTGGACACATTCTCGGCATTGTTGTAGGCAAATTCCGCCAGCGCCAACTTTTCTACCCAGTCATTCTCTCTGTCATTGACATAACACCTCAGGTATTGCTGGAGGACCCCGTTTGCTCTTTCCGCCTGCCCGTTGGTTTCAGGGTGCCGGGCAGTCGAAAAGTTGACCTCCACCTGCAGTAAGCTCATGAGCTTCCTCCAGAACCTGGAAGTAAATTGTTTTCCTCGGTCTGAGACCACCCTCAATGGCACCCCGTGCAACCTAAAAATGTGTTCTACAAATAACTTCGCTGTCTCTTCCGCCGTGACTGCATGCGAGCAGGCTACAAAGTGGCACATCTTTGTTAGTAGGTCTACCACCACCATGATGGCTGTTTTCCCCTTGGACTTCGGCAGATCAGTCATAAAATCTATCGACACTGCCTCCCAAGGTCGTTCTGGGGTTGGTAAGGGTTCTAATAGCCCCGCCGGTGCCCGCCTCTCCCCTTTGGCTCGCTGGCATTGCTCACACCCTCTTACATACTCCCGTACATCTTCCCTCACCTTAGGCCACCAAAATTCCCTGGTGACCAACCACATGGTTTTGTGTTGTCCAAAATGCCCCGCCGTGGGGCTGTCGTGCAACTGCTTGAGTACCCTCCCCCTTAAGTCTCCTTCAGGGATATACAGTGCCCCTTTGTAATACAAAGCTCCATTTCTTTCCTCGAAACCCCCTGGTTCCTCTCCCTCACCCCTAAGACCTCTGAGCTTATTCTGGGCGTATTCATCATTCTCTGTTTCCTCTACCAGTTCTCTTTGTCCCACCAATGCCGCCCCACACACCCAGCGGTCCTCTGGAATGACATGTCTCTCTTCGGGTGCTCCCTCCCCCTCCAAATATTCAGGTTTGCGTGAGAGAGCGTCCGCCCTAATGTTCTCTGGGCCTGGCACGTAACAAATCTCAAAGTTAAATTTGGAGAACTCCTGGGCCCATCTCACTTGCCGTTGGTTGAGCACTCGTGCCGTCCTCCAATACTCTAGGTTCTTGTGGTCAGTGCACACTTGCACCTTATGTTGTGCGCCAATTAGCAGGTGCCTCCATCTCCGGAACGCCTCATGAATGGCTAGTAGTTCTCGGTCATACACCGTGTAGTTCCTCTCGGATTTGTTCAGCTTTCGCGAAAAAAAGGCACACGGTCTCCACTCTGACTCCTCCTTCCCTGGCTGCAGAAGCACCGCCCCAATAGCTCTGTCTGATGCGTCAGTTTCCACTCTCATCGGTTTTTGTAAATCCACATGCAGGAGTTGTTGTTCCGAGGCGAAGGCCCTTTTTAGTTCCTCAAATGCTCGCTCCGCCTCCTCAGTCCAAACGAACTTCTTCTTACTGCTGAGACAGTCCGTAATGGGCGCCGTCAGGTGGGCAAAGTTTCGGATGAACTTACGATAGAAGTTCCCAAATCCTAGGAACCTCTGCACATCCTTCCTTGTTTTGGGTGTTTTCCATTCCAGCACCGCCTGGACCTTGCCGGGATCCATGGCCAATCCCTTGTCTGACAGGCGATACCCCAGGAATTCCACCTCCTTGGTATGAAACTGACACTTCTCCAGTTTCACCCACAGCTGGTTGGCTTGCAGCCTGCTCAACACTTCTCTGACGTCTCTCACATGCTGCTCCTCATTCTCAGAATACACCAACACGTCGTCTAAGAAGGCCACACAATTCTTGTAAAGCAAAGGCCCCAGGACGTGGTTCATAAACGATTGAAAGCACGCGGAGCCTCCTTGTAGGCCGAAGGGCATAACTAAATATTCAAATGCCCCCAAAGTGGTGAACATGGTGGTTTTCCATTCATCCCCCTTCCTTATTCGTATCAGGTTGTACGCCCCCCTTAGGTCCAGTTTAGTAAAAATCTTTCCCTTCCTGACCCTTGTCAAAATGTCGTCAATCCTGGGCATAGGGAAAGCCACTGGTTCTGACACTGCATTTAAGGCCCTGAAGTCACACACAAGCCTCGGCTTGTTCGTGTTTTTTTTATCCACAAAAAACACTGGGCTGCCCCCCACCGCCCTGGACTCTCTGATGAACCCTCTCTTCAGGTTCTTGTCAATGAACTCTCTTAGCTCCTGCATCTCTCTGTCTGACATGGCGTACAGCTTACCTACAGGGAGCTGTGCCCCAGGGAGTAAATTGATTTGACAGTCAAAGGGTCTATGCGGGGGTAGTTGGTCAGCTTCCCTTTCGCTGAAGACGTCGCGGAGATCTGCGTATTGTCGTGGTACCTTCACGTTCTCCGTTACTTCAGTCCCTGCTAGGGTGGCTTGGGCCCCTGCCAAACCCTTTCCCTCTTTGCAGTGTTCTAAGCAATGTGCTGAACCAAAAGAAACCACTCTCTGATGCCAGCCCACCAGCGGATCATGTAACGCTAGCCAGCTCATCCCCAATATAATGGGAGCTCCTCCCAAGGTGGCCACATTAAACGCTATCAGTTCGGTGTGCCTTGCCACCTTCATTATCATTGGGACGGTCTGCAAGCTGACTTCTCCTCCCAACAGCTCCCTGCCATCGATCGTGGTCACCTGCAGGGGGTTGCTTAAAGGGATCGTCTGTATCTGGTGTTCAGCTGCAAACTCTTTGCTCATGAAATTGCAGGAGCTGCCTGAGTCCAACAGCGCCTTTATCTTTAGAGGGTGTCCGTTTGGCAGCTCTAGCGCCACTTCTATCACTAGGGCGGGTTTAGGAGGTTCTGGCGTGGGCACTTTCACTGCTCTTTGGCCTGGCTGCTGTGCCCCGACGGTGGCAGCCAGGCGTTGGCTTTTACTTGCTTCGGTATTTCTTCCTCTCTTCCCTCCACAGCTCCTACCATCCCTTGCCATTCCTTCCTCTGGGGGCAGACTCTGGCAAAGTGACCTGGCTGTTGGCAGAGATAGCATTTCCGGGCGCCTTTTCCCTCCTTCTTTCCCCCCTCACTGGGCTTTGAAACTGCGCGCGCGCGCGCTGTTCCGATTTCCATCGGCTCTGCCGGCGGGAAAGTTGGCTCTGGAATGTCTGGAATGCGGAACTCCTTCCAACGTTCCCCCTTCCCTTCCCGCCTCTCCAATGCTCTCGCCTCCTGGCGCGCTCCTATGGTCAGCGCTGATTTGGTCAGCTGGTCCATAGACTCCGCCCTGGGCGCCCGGGAAAGTTCGTCTTTCACAGCCGAAGAAAGCCCTTCTTCAAAGAGCATTTGAATGGGTTCCGCCGATAGATCCCACCCCAATTTATGGATCAACATGGTGAACTCAGTCCAGTACTCACGGACAGATCGGCTCCCCTGTTTGCAAGCCATTAACTGTCTGCGGACCACTCCCTGTTCAATATCGCTGGAAAACATCAGATCCATGGCGCAAAAGAACTTCATCGTGTCCTTTAGGACGTCACTATTCGCTGCCATCAGGGGTCTAACCCAGTCTCTCGCCCCCTTTTCAAGATGCCCAATCACGAAAGCCACTCGTGATTCCTCGTCAGGGAATTCATCAAACTGCAGATTGAGGGCATATTGCATCTCTGTCCGAAAGCCATGATAGTCTTTGGGCTCCCCCCCAAACTTCTGCACCAATCCTGGTACCTTTCTGACGAGCTGGGTGTCTTTCCCCTTTTTGTCTGCATCCTGAGCCCTCCTCTCCTCAAGCCTCGCCGTCTGCAGCGCTAGCTGGACCTCCAACACCCGGTACCTTTCTTCCAGGCTTGGACCCGCTCCAGCTCCTGCTTCTCCGGTTCCGGCTGGGTTGCTCATGATGCCTTCTCCTGCACAAGCTGCTCACGAAGACTGTCGGAATGCTGTGATGGGACGATGAGCTGCTTGTGTGTAAAATCCTAGTCCCTCAGAGTTTGGTCAAGTTTGCAAACCTCTGTCTGTAACGGAGCCCCTTAAACATGGCTCCGTCAGTCGCTGGCAGATTCCGACAGTGGTTGCTTTCGGAATCGCTTCCAACATAAAAGCTCCTTAACGGAAACACGTCTTCTGGACTCTCTGCGTGACAGTTTCCGGCGAGGAGTGGGTGTCCCTACAGGAGGTCCTGAAACCTCCCCACTGTTTTCGCTGGAAGTGTCTCTGAGCCATCCCTCCAGCTCCCTTTCCCTCAGCTCAGCTCCTCTCCCCCTACTGGTTCCCTCTTCAGCTGCTGAGTCTCTCCCAACCTGTGTGAGCCCTTTCACTTCCCTTCCTTCCGATGGCAGTTCCCTGACAGTATATAAAATAGTTAAATAAATGACATTAATAAATAAAGTGTGTAGGTGGCTTAAGCACAAAAGTGGCATCAATTGATAGACAGCTATATCATAGAGTAACGCTTGATTCTGTTTTATCCACAACACATTTCTCCTTTAATTCAGGTATTGCTTTGGAAATCTTGTGAATTGTATGTTGTAAAGGACTTTGGCTATGTATGATAAACTCGACTGACTTCCTCTGAAATTTGGCCATGGCAGAGTCGTTGACCAACAGCTGCACAACAATAAGTAAGTAAATAAGCAGACAAACCCCAGATATATATGGCAAGGGGTTTAGAGATGCCTGCTTCATCAGTAGGAAAGGAGACGAGAATGAGGATGTCTACAAAGGAGACAATTTACCAACTTTTGTTGCAGAGGCTGCCTTCTGGAAACAAGATCAGCTTCATCTGGTCCTTGACATCCCATCTGGTTAGTTCTGAAGAAGCTTCCCTTCCTGCTACTGTTTGGCATAATAGCTGCCTGCACTCCGCCAAGTTTTAAAAAGCTCAGATTCCAGATCTAACGTCTAGCTAGGCACTGATGGGGAAATGTCTTCTATTTATAGATGCCGTGGGCAGCACTTAATTGGTAAACATTTCGAGGTCCTGCTCGGCCTCCTTGCAATGGCATTCAGGGGAGTAAACCTTTCTTTGCGCAATGAATTATGCCTCTTGGAAAGTTTGTTGTCGTTTTTTAGTGTGCTTTCGTTCCAACCCACTCTCCCCACATGCTGGAGCGCTTTCGTTAAACAAGCGAAAGGATGAAAACAACAGCTGTTGAATGGGGAATATCCAACATATTCTGAAGAAGGAATGGCGTTCAGAGAGGCATCACACCTGGACAGCCAGGTAGAAGTGGGAGCTAGTAGAACTTTGCGCCATGTGATTCAGCATGACTTCCTGAGAACCTCTACTCGTTCCAGCTGCAGTCCAGATTGAATGGCTCCTGTTCAAATCTGCCAGAATGGCTGCTGTTCATTGGAGAGCATCACCCGCACCAAAGGCCTCAGGGTCTATGTTGTTGTTGTTTAGTCGTTTAGTCGTGTCCGACTCTTCGTGACCCCATGGACCAGAGCACGCCAGGCACTCCTGTCTTCCACTGCTTCCCGTAGTTTGGTCAAACTCATGTTCGTAGCTTCGAAAACACTGTCCAGCCATCTCGTCCTCTGTCATCCCCTTCTCCTTGTGCCCTCCATCTTTCCCAACATCAGGGTCTTTTCCAGGGAGTCTTCTCTTCTCATGCGGTGGCCAAAGTATTGGAGCCTCAGCTTCAGGATCTGTCCTTCCAGTGAGCACTCAGGGCTGATTTCCTTCAGAATGGAGAGGTTTGATCTTCTTGCAGTCCATGGGACTCTCAAGAGTCTCCTCCAACACCATGGGAGTCTCCTACAACACCATAATTCAAGATCAGGTTCTATAGTCTGCCTTTAAAAAGGAGGCCTGCAGAAGACCCATAAAGATGAATGGATTAGCACAGAAGACATCGATGTAAAGAAAAAGAAGGGACTTTTTATCATATGTGGTGGGAATGTAGAAAAGTTAAAAATTTGGGGGAAATGATATATAATGAATTGAAGAAAATGTTTAAAATGACATTTGCAAAAAAACAACAACCCAGAAGCATTTTTGTTACGGATTGTAGGACAAGACCTGCCAAGGAAAATAAGGAACCTATTTATGTATGCTACAACAGAGGCAAGAGTCTTGATAGCACAAGGATGGAAGAATGAGGAAACCTCGACAAAAGAATAGTGGGAAGAGAAATTGATGAACTACGCAGAACTGGCTAAACTGACATACAAATTGTGAGAAAAGGACAATTGTGACTTCAAGGAGGAATGGGAACTTTTCACAAATTGTTTAAAAATACAACGAAATGAACTGGACTCATTGGCAGGTTTTGAATAAATGTACACAAATTTATTGTTGATAACATGATGGACAGATATGTAAGGATATATACAATTTTATAATATGCAGATAAAATATGTGCAGCGAAATCAGGGAGAGGAGCTGAGGGAAGTCTTGGATAGGGGAGGGGAGGGGGAAATAAGGGGGAGAATTATGTTGGTGATTATATGGTTTGATAATTTGTTATGTGGAAATTGAGCAATAAAAAATATTTTAAAAAGAAAAGAACAGAAGGCATCTAGTCCAGCATCCTGTTCTCACAGTGGCTGACCAGATGACTATGGGAAACTTGCAAACTGGACATGAGCACAACAGCACTGCCCACCTGCAGGTCCCTGCAGTCAACTGGTGTTCAGAGGCATAATGCCTATGACAGTGGAGGAAAACATAGCCATTGTGGTTTAGTAGACATTGCTAGCCTTGTCCTTCATGAGTTCGTCTGAACCTCTTTTGAAGCCATCCAAGTTCGTGGCCATCAGTGCCTCCTGTGGAAGTGAGTTCCACAGTTTAACTATGTGCTGCATGATGAAATACTTTATTTTCTCTGTCCCGAATCTTCCAACATTCATCTCCACTGAATGTCCATGAATTGTAGTGTTGTTATTGGCCTTTATTGGCATAAGTTTAAACAATAAAATCATAGTCAGGGAACTGCCATCGGAGCTAGAGGCGGAGGGAAGGCTCCAGAGGGATGACGGAGAGGGTCCCAGTAGGGAGAGAGGCAGCGCGTCCGCTGGGGAAGGAAATCAGCATAACACCAGTAGAGAAGGGGGGCAGATGGGGGAATCGTAGAGGAGGCTCCAAGACTCCTTGCCGGAGACCAGCGGAGAGAGTACGGGTACTCCGCTGCCCACACCCTCCCTGCGCAGAAGACTTCCGCGCAGGGAGACTAGGAGGAGACTTGGCGTCAAAGAACTTTTGTGCTGGAAGAAGTTCAAGAAACGCCCACTGACGGATTCTGCCAGCAACTGAGACAGTCACGATGCTGGAGGCTGTTCAGTCAGAAAGGGTTTAACCAGGTAACCTCGCCAGGAGTGGCGGCAACTTACGCACGAGCAACCCCTAAATCCATTACACATACAAAGTCATACAAAGTCATCCAAATACATAAATAACCGAAACACATACAATATACAAAAGACTAGATAGCTACCACTGAGTAAATCAGGCCACTTTAGATTTAGCTTTAAAAATCTTGGCTAAATACCCTGAAACAATCTTGATAGTTTCGGGAGTATCATCCCCCAACAAATACTGGATTACAGACTCTTTGTAAATCGATGTTTAAAGCTGTAAGGGAGTCACTAGGAAATCTCTGCGAAGGGTGAGGGCAAGCCAAAGTTATGTGATGTATTGTATCTGGTGTTTTCATATTACAGGAGCAGAATCTGTTCTGGAAGGGGATTTTTTTAAAAACCTTCTGAACAAAACAGATGAGGGAAATGTATTTAGACAAGCTAGCATAAAAGCTCTGTGATGCAATGGAGTATCTAAATTATAAAAGTAATTAGGCATTACTCCATGGTGGGGCTGCAGTCCTAAATAAGCAGAAGACCATACAAAAGGCTGAGAGGGGAAGAGTTTTTGGATTTCATCGTCTAGCAGCCTCTGCTTAATGAGAGAGAAGATTTGTGACTCATCTGATAGAAGAAAGGAATTTATTGCAATCCCTATTGGCCTGAATTTGAGGGTAATATCAGAAAACCATGTAAAATATGTATCTCTCAAAAAAGAAGTTAGTAAACTTTATGCTGTGCGTAAAACAACAAAATAAGTAACAGTACAGCGGGCTTAATCAGAAGTCAAATTATTTTTTTCTCTGTCTTCTTCTTTCTGCTCTTCTCTTCTTTTCTTTCTTTGTTATGTAAAATGGATATAAATAAAATTTATGTTTGGTGATGTATGTATTGTAATGTTGTGCATTGTTAGGTATGGTGGATTGTTGTGAATGGTGGAATGTTGTGTAAGTTATTGTTGATTGTTAAATAAAGGATATTTTTAAAAATTAAAAAAAGTAAACTTTCCAGGTCTGTATTAAAGTGAATTTTTAACCAGAATTTGAAAGTCATAATCCAGCTCCTAGGTTCTAAGAGATGCTGGCCTAACTCTGCACACATAGCCAGATAGGAGGCACATTTTGGAGCTCCTAGAATTTGTCGGAAGAAGGATGCCTGCACACCCTCGACTTTGTTGTTAAAGTCAGTTATCCATAAGGGAATCGCGGAACAGTTTTTGTGCTATAAGCCCTAACCGCTGTAGGCACATTCTGGTTACCATCAGAAACATAGAATTGTTTAATTCATGCTGCAGAGCATTTAGCTAAGTTGGTTATCCTGTTGTGATGGGTCACTCATTTTAGATTGTAATAAAAGGTGATTCCCTAAGTATTTAAAGCTGTTAACCTGTTTGATTTATGGATCACCAATACACCATTTAGATGGATGCCAACTCTTTGAAAATACCAAGATCTTGGATTTAGAGTAATAAATCGCTAGGTGATTTCCTTGGCAGTAATGAAAGAATGCTTTTAGATACCTTTGGAGCCCAACTGTGGTCCAGGAGAGAAGGACAATGTCATCTGCATATAAAAATATGATAACTGCCTTAAGTCCTAACCTAGGAGGGTGGCAATTCACAACTAGTTGGTCCCCCCCCATATAATTAAAAAATAGATTAGATGTGTGGCAAGAATACAGCTTTGTTTGACTCCTTTAGTAGTTGTAAAGCTAGGTGATATGTGGCTGTCCAGGGAGATCTTCACCTGGCACATAGTGTTCATAAGCAGCTTTTTTTGATCAAGAAAAGTAGTCAGAGTTCTAGCCCAATAGCATTCAGTTTCTCCCATGACAGCCCTCTGCGTATCGAGCCAAAAGTACTTTTCAGATCAATAAAGGCCACATATAACTTTCCCCTTTTGGATTTCATATATTTATGCGCTGGGAAGGCAAGTGAGAGACAGTGATCAATAGTTGATTTCCGTTTTGTAAATTCTGTTCAGGGCAATAATTCTGTTCATTTTAATCCAATTCAATGGACAGCACTCTAAATGTTTAGAATAGAGTTCACTTATAGCGAACAGAAGACAAGTAGGGCGATAATTACACGGCTGCTCAGGATTGCCTTTTTAATAGATTGGGATTATTACAGAATTTAACCACGGTTTTTGGTATAATTCCATATTGGTCTATGAGAGTGAAAAGGTTAGCAAGTGTTGATGCCCACCAATTGGCATACTTTTTTAGAATCTCAGCATAAAACCCATCAGAGGCAGGGGCCTTACAGAGTTTTTAATCTGCAATAAATTCCATAATTTTGTCTGAGCTTACCAGGGGCCAGTTTGGTCTATTAGAGGGCACAGGCTCATCTGGGAGAAAGCAGGGTGAGGCATTGAATATTTTAAAATAGTGGTCCACCCAGATTTGGGGGGGAAATAGTAGGTACAGTTAAAAGAGAGTTAATATTCAGGTAGCCCGAGGTTATTTGCCAGAAGTTTTTATGACCGTTCATTTTTATTGCATTTGTTAAGCGTGTCTGTTTATTCTGATGGTATATTTTCTTTTTCTTAGCAATAAGTTCATTATATAGCTTCCTACGCGCAAAATTGTGTTTTTTTTAATCACCCTTTTTGCGACAGTCTCTGAATGATATTCTGAGCAATGTTTTCTCTGTATAGCATTCCTGGTCAAACCAAGGAGGGGGATTAAAGAGGGTAACAGTACCACAATAGTCTATTACTTGGGAGTAAGCTGTTATTGCTACATTAATAGAAAGTGGGTTAGTAAGGGTTGCTCTCAAATGTAAGGTTTTGTCCATGTCCAGGAATTTGGTGATCACACCTTCGAATTGCAGGGACCATCTAATCCTTTTCAGAATACTATGAGAGGCCTGATATGAGTTACCAGGCTTCAAGGTCTTATTAGCTGGGCCTCATTGTATAATCAGAAGTAAGGTGGAGAGGTCACTTTCTGTACAGACTCCAGTGGAAAAGAAGTTAACATCAGAATATAGGTTTAGAAAACAGATACAATAGTCCACTACGCTATGACGACGAGATAAAAGCAAGCTCATCAACACCAGGAAAGTTATTCAGTCCGTTTGAGATAACTGTATTATGGGCAATACAAAATCCCATAAATTTTAACCCCACTCTGTTAGTTAATCTATCATTAGAGGAGCGGAGAACAGACAGTGGGGTAGGTATTATATCTACGCCTTCAAAGCCCAACTGGGATGCAATGTATTGGTTGTTGGCCCCAATTCGCACATTTACATCGCCCATAATAATAAATTGGGCAGATGGAATTTTTTTGGATTGAGAGAGCATAACATCTAACAGCTTGTCCCAATTAGCAGTTAGAATCATCTGATCTTCTGAGGGAGGGAGGTGGACATTTACCAAAATTACCAGTTGGTTATTCATAGTTATTCGGTAAGCTTGGGCTAATGGAGGATAAGGAATTGTATTGAATGTCAAGCCAGACCCAATTAAGATCAATAGGCCAGCTTTGTGGCGACCTTTGGAGAATTGTCTATGAGCAGGTAAATTATATGAAGAGAACCCGGCAATGTTTACCTCAGTCATTAACCAGGTTTCTTGAGGTAATATACAGTGGTACCTCAGGTTAAGTACTTAATTCGTTCTGGAGGTCTGTTCTTAACCTGAAACTGTTCTTAACCTGAGGTACCACTTTAGCTAATGGGGCCTCCCACTGCCGCTGCGCCGCCGGAACACGATTTCTGTTCTTGCCGATCGGCAAGCCCTAGGCTCTGTGGTTTAACCCGTGACTGACTTAGGTTCACTCATTTCAGTGGGTCTACTCTGCAAATAGCTTAATTGGATACAACCCTAAATTTCTGCATCTGTAAGTACAAAGAACACCACAAGATCCGACTGTATCCTCTCCAAATGTCCCTATTTTCCAGGGACAGTCCTGGAATTACAAAAGCCACCCCGGCTTCTGGTTTGATCCTGGAATGTCCCTATTTCTGCCAGCAACTCTGCTGCCCCCACTGAGCTTAAGGAGGAGGTCAAGCCAGCATTTGTCCTGAGTGGCAGTGGTTGTTCTCCATGGCCTCTCCATGGCCACTGCTGCTGGCCTCCTCCCTTAGGCAGCTTGTAGGGCTGCTGGAGGGACGCGGGTGGTGCTGTGGACTTGCCGATCAGAAGGTCGGTGGTTCGAATCCCCACGACGGGGTGAGCTCTCGTTGCTCTGCCCCAGCTCCTGCCCACCTAGCAGTTTGAAAGCACGTCAAAGTGCAAGTAGATAAATAGGTACCACTCTGGTGGGAAGGTAAACGGCGTTTCCGTGTGTTGCTCTGGTTCACCAGAAGCGGCTTAGTCATGCTGTCCACATGACCCAGAAGCTGTACGCCGGCTCCCTCAGCCAATAAAGTGAGTTGAGCGCCGCAACCCCAGAGTCAGACACGACGGGACCAAATGGTCAGGGGTCCCTTTACCTTTACCTTTAGGGCTGCTGAAGAGCAGACAAGAAGGAGGAGAGGCTGCCGCTGCTGCGGCCCAACCTTAGGAGATGTATCAGCTCCAAGGGGCAGGCAGATGGCAGGGCTGCCCTGGGCGGGAAGAAAAGAGGGAGCAGAGCAGAGCGCAAGGAGCCTTGATTGTTTTTTTTAAAATGTTTTGTGCATCTGAAAAGTGAAAAACTTCTGGGAAATGATATATTATGAGATGAAAAATATGTTGAAATATACATTTATTAAGAAACCAGAAGCATTTTTACTTGGCATCGTAGGAGACTATATTAATAGACAGGATTGTAAGTTGTTTTTATATGCAATGACGTCAGCAAGAATATCACTGGCACAAAAATGGAAGCAAGAAGAATTACCAACGATAAAAGAATGGCGGATGAAATTGACGGACTATGCAGAATTGGATAAATTAGCAGGAAGTATTCGAAACCTGCGGGACCAGAGATTCTTAGAAGACTGGAGTAAATATACAAACTATTTGAAAAGCAATTGTAATGAACAGATTACGCTAGTAGGACTGCAAGAAGGACTGTTTGAAATATTGCAAGAAAGGCTATGAAGAGAATTATTAGTTAATGATAATTAAGAGTAATAGAGAAATTAAGAAACGCAGAATAAGTGATAAAGAATGGAAAATCATCAGAGGTGTTAACAGAAGTCTAAAATATTGTATAAGATAAGAAGTTATGTTATATGATGGTTGGAAATGATATGTTAAAAAAAACTAATAAAAATGTATATATAAAAAATAAATAAAATGTTTTGTGCATCTGTGTCTAACCTTGCCCCTTTCTAAAATGCATTTATTGTTGTGTGTTTTTCTTTTTGCAAATGTGCCAGACAATAAAATAAAATAAAATTAGGTTTGAGGGTTTTTCCCAGGCATGTGTACTGTGTCCCACTGGTGCAGAAGTGGTAGCGCTTGCCTGTCTTCTGAAAGGAAATACTCTGCAACAGGGAGAAGACAAAAAAACCTGGGTGGGTTGAGGAGGGTCAGTTGAGGGTGGGGTAAGAGAGAAATGTCCCTCTTTTCACCTGAAGAATGTCAGGGGGTATGAGGCTCAAGGCCCATCTGCCCTAAACGGCCTCGGTTCTGTATACCTGAAGGCGTGTCTCCACCCCCATCGTTCTGCCCGGACACTGAGATCCAGCACTGAGGGCCTTCTGGAGGTTCCCTCGCTGTGAGAAGCAAAGCTACAGGGAACCAGGCAGAGGGCCTTCTCGGTAGTGGCACCCATCCTGTGGAACGCCCTCCCATCAGATGTCAAGGAAATAAGCAGCTATCTTATCTTTAAAAGACATCTGAAGGCAGCCCTGTTTAGGGAAGTTTTTAATATTTAATGCTGTATTGTTTTTAACACTCGATTGGAAACTGCCCAGAGTGGCTGGGATAGAAATAATAAATTATTATTATTATATTATATTATATATTTTCATAGTGGCCAACCAGATGTCTCTGGGAAGCCTGCAAGCAGGACAGCAGGGCAGTGACGCTCTGGGCACATGATGGCCCAGCAGTGCAGGCTGCAAAGCATTATGGGAGGGTTCTGGAAAGCTCCCTCTGGGGATTCTGATTCTCATGGCAATCCTACTGTGCAATTAGACACACAGACACCCTGCCAGTTCACATGTTCTGCCAAATGTGCATAGGTTCAGGGGGAGGGTGAACAGGCCAACAGGCACAATCCTGCTCCTGGTTAGAGGAGAGAGAGAGAGAGAGAGAGAGAGAAAGTGCGAACACAGCTTCCAGATCACAAACTCCCTGACATGGGAATTGCAATCACTTCCAACAGGTCTGGGGAGTCTTATGTAACGTTCCGTAGCCAACTTCTGCTGGAGAGTAATCAAGCTTTTAAGCTTTCCAGAGCTCTGGAGCAGAAAAGACCTATTTTATTTATTTATTTCTGTTTCAGGATGCTATGAAGGAACAGTGAAAGAGCTTCCTGGCAAAGCAAGGCTCTCTGCTTCCTCTTTTTGCCTGCAAAACGAAATTATGTTTATTTTAACGCTATAGCCAGCACAGACCCATGTTGAGAGCTGAATGATAATTACAGTTCCTGCTCATGCAGAGCCTTTCGTCGGAGCACCTCTGAAGTCTAATTCATTTTTTAGAGCGTTATTGGCAGGGGCGGCAAACACGATATTAAATCAGTCTACCATAGAAACCGCTGAAGCTCAGGCAGGTCAATGTCACTTTGCGAGTGATAGCTACCACCCAAAGTTGTGTACTGGTGTCAGTGAGCCACCTAGCCAATTCTGCACCAGCTGAAGTCTCCAAACCATCGTCAGAGACAGCCCCACGTATAATGTGTCGCAGTTATCTGACCTAAAGGAATATGTGATGAACGAAACTGACTGGCGGTAGGTTTGGGACAAGACAAAAGAATGTACCATATTTTTCGCTCTATAAGATGCACCAGACCACAAGACGCACCTAATTTTTGGAGGAGGAAAACAAGAAAAAAAAAATTCTGAATCTCAGAAGCCAGAATAGCAAGAGGGATTGCTGTGCAGTGAAACAGCAATCCCTCTTGCTGTTCTGGCTTCTGGGATAGCTGTGCAGCCTGCATTCGCTCCATCAGACGCACACACATTTCCCCTTACTTTTTAGGAGGGAAAAAGTGAGTCTTATAGAGCAAAAAATATGGTACTTCTTCATGCAATAAATAAATAAATAAATAAATAAATAAATAAATTTTTATTTATACCCCGCCCTTCCCGGGGCTCAGGGTGGCTAACAACAAATTTAAAACACTTAATTGATGCAACAACAAAACAGCATAAAATACAGTATAAAACGTGAATAACAATAAATTCAGAATTCAAAAAAAAAAAAAATTAGGGGGGAAATCCATCCAATAAACATTAGATGATCACCAGGGCTAGCTGGCTAAATTAGTCCTATTTGGGCCAGTGAGGAGACCAGGGGAGAAATTAGTTGTGGAATCCCAGAGCGGGTAATCTTCATAAAAAGGGGAGGGGGAGGGAAGGAAGGGGAATAAAAGATCAGGCTAAGTTCAAATTTAAAGCCAGGCGGAATAGCTCTGTCTTACAGGCCCTGTGGAAGGAAGTTAAATCCTGCAGGGCCCTGGTCTCATGGGACACAGCATTCCACCAGGTCGGAGACATCACTAAGAAGGCCCTGGCCCTGGTGGAGGATAATCTGACTTCCTTAGGGCCCGGGACCTCTAAACTATGATTATTCATGGACCTTAAGGTCCTCTGTGGGGCATACCAGGAGAGGCAGTCCCGTAAATACGAGGTCCCTAAGCCACAAAATATGGATCTCAGTCATGGCAAGAAAATGCTATTGCATTCATGGTCTGTTTTATTTGTTGTGCCGGGGTGGGGGGGACCTCAGGCCCTTCAAACCCTTGAGGCTCTGCCTAGCCTTCCTCTAGTTATTTTACCTGGTTGGAATATATCCTTGAATTATGATCCTACCTCTTGCCTTTCTGGACCAAGGATGGGGACTGGGGCATGTCTACAGAAGTAGCTTTAGGGCAGCATGGCTGGTGTGGCCCCAATGGGCGCCATGTGTCAGCGAGGCTGAGGGGGGTGTCTTGTCATCTGGGCGGCCCAGGACCCCGCTCCATATACACTGCCTAGACTTGCACCCCTGAGAGGTTACTTTGGTGCTGCTAATGCAATGGTTTGACTTCACCCCTGGAGAGGCCTCAAGACAGACCAACAACACCTCAATCCTAGGTATGTTTACTCAGAAATGTACCCTGCTGAATTTAGCATGGCCGCCTACTGTCACTATGTCAAGGATGGGGAACCTGTGGACCTCAAGATGTTGATAGACTGCAGCTCCCATCAGCCTCAGCCAGCATGACTGAAATATACTCGGAGTCGAGAGTGGATTTCATGCTCTTTATTCAGCTCGTAGTGGTGAGGAGGAATGGAAATTCCCCCACAATATCTGCTTTATATACATTATTTACACAATGGGCCCCACGTGATTGGCTAATTCCGGGATTCTCCTGTAGGCCAATCAGGTTGTGGATTCACTTCCACCTGGAGCTGGATTGGGTGGCTCCTGCGGACCAATCATACTGCTGCATTGTTCTAGGACCAATCAGACTGCTGCATTCTGAATCCTATTGTTCTAGGACCAATCAGACTGCTGCATTTTGGATCCTATTCAACTCAGTACATAACAATGACCAATCAGGGACAGCAGGAGTTGGAATCCAACAACCTCTAGGGGCTAAATGTTCTCCATCACTTATCTACGGTATCTATGTATCTTTCTAAGTTAGCTGGAGCATTTGCTTGACAGAGAACTTACCCCCTACACCCCACGAAAGCAGAACTTGCCTTCGTCTCCCTCAATGTTGGGAGCCTTGTTATTCCAAGAAGTTCTTTTCTCAGGAACGTCCCATTCACAGCTTGATAAATTACTCCTTTCATTGGACTGGCATTCCTAGAATCAGAAATCAGTTTTGAATCTTCCAGCAGCTCATGAAGGCTAGCTCTGTGCAGACAAAACATTCAGCTGTTATCTCAGTGTATAGAGAAAACAAACAGATTTATTGCTTAAAATAATATTGCTGAAAGGGGAGGAGAGGGGAAACCACGTGACAGGAAACAGCTTAGTCATTTTGCCATTCCAGTTTGAGACCGTGGGCAAAAAAAGAAAAGAAATCCCAATTTCCTCTTGCTTATAAAGAAATGAAATTGTAATATCTTTTTGCAGACGCAAAACATTTCTCCAAAGAAAATAGGGACGTCCTATTCCATCATAATAATTTTATTACTTATATTCCACCCATCTGACTGGGTTGTCAACTGACTGGTTTCCAATTATATTTGGAAGGTCTGTTGACGTTGTTATGTATTCTGTTTAATTTGACAGATCCTTGACCTGATCCCAGCATTTGCTAGATCAGAAGAAAGTTGCTTAGGAGAATCCCACACATAAACACTTAAGGTTGCCTAGTCTTCTGAGACTCAGAACCTGAGTCATAGGCAGAGCTTGGAGTGTCATCAGTGAGAAGGTGGGACTTGGTGGTTTAGGCTGTAGCCTGGAAAAACCAAGGTGTGGGATGGCATCTGGTGGATCAAGGTGGAGCGATGAACATGGGGATGAAGCTAATGGTAAAAGCTCAGAAATAGCATTTTCTTTTGATTCTGTCCCCCTGTGCTGAGGTTGTTCTTCTCCTGAAGTTTCTGAGCAGGAGGTTAAATCTGAAACTTTAGGCCACATATTGAAAACCAAGAAGCTTATATGTGCTCCAGGGCTACTCTTATGTTCTTAGCTTCTAACCTTCTGTATACAGATTTGACTTACTGCAGGGCTTCTACTCAGTGCAATTCTCTGAAATCCATCAAAAAACTGGTACCTGTCGCTTGCTTTGTTCGTTGTTTTGAGGGCCTCTCGGCAATATTTTGTACTGAGTGTTGTATTCCCAAAGGGAAGCCACCGGCAGTTCCAAATGAATTAAAATCACGGAAGGGATGGTTACATCACCCAGTATCTTAACAGCAGTTGTGCAACTTAACGTTTTGTCGCACAACTGCTTTTCACAGATGGCGAGGCTCATTTCCTGAGACATGCCAAGCATATGGGATGGCATCCTGATGACGCTCTTTCCCCCTGTCCTGAACTTGTACTTTCTGCTTCAGTAACTTCAGGAACTCTGAAAATGAATAAAGAATATGAAACACTATGTGCATACAGATTGCTTTATTTCCCACCTCTTCTTTTTGGGCGGCTTCGTGCAAAAGATCATGCAGGGCAACCGCTTCTCATCAAATTAAGAATGAACAACGCATAGAGGCTTCAAACTGGGATGGTGGAGAAATTTGATGCAGTTCACATTTAAAGGTGAACTTACCTAATTTGCATTTTGCAAAACAATACTTGAACCATATACGTCTACAAGCTTTGCCATGTTGTTCTCCAGCCAGGCAATGTGTGCAAAATGCAGATACTTTGCTGGCGGGCTGGAGGGGGGCATGCACGAAATAGTACAACATAGTGTAAAAAAAAATGAAAACGCATTCTACTAAGGCAAATTGCTTTGCAAAAATGTGTGTGCTAGGGGACATTGCATGTAAAAATGTGCTCAGAGATTGCACACCATCCCAATCTTTGAGATTACAGGGGTTCCAGTTGTTTACCCAGGGTTTGGTTTCTTTGGAATGAAGGGACAGTGGAAACTGTGGTATGTTTATGATAAATGGTTTATGTATGCATATAGGCAACCTGAGCCAACGATGGAGGGGCTCACAGCATTAGTACCCCAGTAGGGACGTGGGTGGCGCTGTGGGTTAAACCACAGAGCCTAGGGCTTGTCGATCAGAAGGTCGGCGGTTCGAATCCCCGCAACGGGGTGAGCTCCCGTTGCTCGCCCCTGCTCCTGCCAACCTAGCAGTTCGAAAGCATGTCAAAGTGCAAGTAGATAAATAGGTACCACTCTGGCGGGAAGGTAAACGGCGTTTCCATGCGCTGCTCTGGTTCGCCAGAAGCGGCTTAGTCATGCTGGCCACATGACCCGGAAGCTGTACCCCGGCTCCCTCGGCCAGTAAAGTGAGATGAGTGCCGCAACCCCAGAGTCATCCGTGACTGGACCTAACGGTCAGGGGTCCCTTTACCTTTACCTAGGTCTGGCTTCTCCCAGAGTCATAGCCTTGGATTCTAGCAGAAATCAGGTATGGCTCTCACCTCTCAGGCTTCTGTTTGCCTCAAGCCCACCCTGGTTTTTGTCTTTCTCTCTGCCAGCCAGGTGAAGGGGAGCCCACCCATGTGCCCTGTGGCACAGAGCAGCTTCCTTTGTTGTACTAACGACCCACACTTAGGCCCATTAACTGACTAAGAATCTGGCCTGACTACTTCAGCAATTGAGTCCCCCCCACCCCCAACTCACAGCAGTGTATTAGGAGAAATTCTCACTAAAGCACTGGTGGGTTTTTATGGGGACCTTAAAAAAAATAATCACAAAATGATATAGAACTGTGGAGAGCTGGACGTATGACTGGGGAGGGGTGTGTGGAGTGAGAAACTGGGAGAAACCAAAACTGACATATTCACCCATCCCTAGCCTCCAACCCATAAAAGAATGAGTTATTTCATTTGAGATCAGTGGGATTTGATTCATGGTCAAACTAAGGATGAGAGATCCACATCAGGATGTAGGATGGGCAAGAGGTAGTTCTTAACTAGGTAAAGGTAAATCTACCCCTGCCCGTACGGGCCAGTCTTGACAGACTCTAGGGTTGTGCACTCATCTCACTCTAGAGGCCGGCAGCCGGCGCCGTCCGCAGATACTTTCGGGTCACATGGCCAGTGTGACATCACTGCTCTGGCAAGCCTGCACCAGCGCAGCACACGGAACGCCGTTTACCTTCCCACTATAAAGCGGTACCTATTTATCTACTTGCACTTTAAGGGTGCTTTCGAACTGCTAGGTGGGCAGGAGCTGGGACCGAAAGATGGGAGCTCACCCCGCCGCGGGGATTCGAACCGCCGACCATACGATCGGCAAGTCCTAGGCACTGTGGTTTTACCCACAGCGCCACCCGCGTCCCTCAAGTTCTTAACTAAAAGCAGCCAATTCAGATCAGGGATACAGTCCTGTATGGTTAATTATACCACTTATTACCATCTATAGTTCTATGATTCTACTTTGGCTCTTAGCTGCAATTAACTTGAGGCCATGGTTGCCTTCAGTGTGGTGTAGTGGTTAAGAGCGGTAGTCTCGTAATCTGGTGAACCGGGTTCGCTTCCCCGCTCCTCCACACGCAGCTCCTGGGTGACCTTGGGCTAGTCACACTTCTCTGAAGTCTCTCAGCCTCACTCACCTCACAGAGTGTTTGTTGTGGGGAAGGGAAAGGAGAGTGTTAGCTGCTTTGAGACTCCTTAGGGTAGTGATAAAGCAGGATATCAAATCCGAACTCCTCCTCCTCCTCCTCCTCCTCCTCTTCTTCTTCTTCACAGGGCAGTTTATCCCATTTCCCCAGCTAATTTCTGCATTATATTTCAACTTTCACACGACATAAAAGTCTCTCCCACAAAAGTAATGGAATTTAGCATTCGTCATTTGATTTGGGGTGGGGTCATTTGCAGTCCCCTTAGCCTTGGAAATCGCAGGAGCAAAGAGACAACATTTGGGGCATTATACTGGCATACATTTCTTTCCTGCTGTTTTCATGGGGGGATCACAGGGGAACAAAGTGGGACGACGACAACAATGTTGTCCAAGGAAGTTTGTTGTGTCGCAGGAAGCCCACAGGTGTGGATGACATTTAGTGTGATATGGCAGTATATCAGTCAACAAGCCACAGTTGCATAGAACAACAGCTACTGCAGGGTGGAAGGAACATTAAAAAAAACCTGGACAGAAGCCCTAGCATTTACAACCAGGAAAACTATCACAATATTCCCCATGTCTGAATGCACCCCATATGGTTTTAGTGGGACTTAGGGCCAGTCCCAAATGCAACTTCTTACCATGTACCGTATTTTTCGTCCTATAGGGCGCACCGGCCCATAGGACACACCTCATTTTTTGGGGGGGGGAATGAATAAAAAAAAATATCCCCCCCCCCGACTGCAGGCTGCCGCCCCAAGCCGGGTGCGCGAGGCTTGCAGACACTCGCCCGAAGCACGGGGAGCCCTCCGGAGGGCTCCCCGTGCTTCGGGCGACAGGCTGCCGCCGCAAGCCTCGCGCGCTCGGCGGGACCTCCTGCCGGGCGCGCAAGGCTTGCGGACACTCGCCGGGGCTGCAGGCTGCTGCCCGCAAGCCTTGTGAGCCCGCGGGAACTCCCGCCGGGCTTGCAAGGCTTGCGGATAGCTTCCTGAAGCCTGGAGAGCGAGAGGGGTCGGTGCGCACCGATGCCTCTCGCTCTCCAGGCTTCAGCGAAAGCCTGCATTCGCCCCATAGGATGCACACACATTTCCCCTTTTTGGAGGGGAAAAAGTGCGTCCTATGGGGCGAAAAATACGGTACGTATCTGATCTGTCCTGCATAGGACTGCTAATGTGTTTTGGAAACTCAGAGTAGGTCCCAACCACGGATCTCTCACACCTGGTTTGGCTCACAGCACCACAAGGATTGTCCGTAAAATATGAAAAGTCCTGGTCTTTAACCCATTCTTGCCTGATAGCTTTTGAACGGGCAATATCTCGGGAGTTGACTGCAGTGGTGCATTTAATACATGATCTCTATGGGGAAGAGATTTATAACTCAGGTGGGACTCAGGTTTGCCTACAGAAGATGCAAAGCACCAGGTATGGCTCCTGAGATTCTGGAGAGCTGCAAATATACAACAGGGGTGGAGAATCAAAAGCTGAACGTGCCCATCCCCCAGTCACCCCAGCTGGCTCCTAGGATTCTCATTATACACAATAATGAACTAGAAAAACCAGTGGTTTGACGCAGTACATAAGGCAGCTTCTAATGGTACAGTATGGGGGTTTCCTTTGAGGTTTGACAGAAGAATGATTGAATGAAGAGGAGCAATGCCTAGAGCTGAAATGAAATTTCAATATATGATAGATTTCAAAGCCTTGGTTCTGATGATGAAACCTGACATCTGCGTTTTTAGAACAGAAACCGGACGACTGGGTTGGAAACCCAACTGTTTTCATTGGATGGGTGGATGAATGAAAGGAACGAACATATACTTTACTGCATTCTGTGCCAAGTCATCTATCAGATCCTGTCAAATATTGATTGTTACAGCATGCTTGCTGTCCGTTACTGACTGCTGCTGCCAATCATCTGTCGGATCTTGCCAAATACTGAAAACAAGGCGAGGCAAACTGTCAAATACGATCAAAAGCAGAGTGCTTTCCAGCTAGGCTGACAACAGGGCTACATGAGCAAGGGGTTGGGAACCACCACCCCTTGAGCTGGATCCCACCTGTGGCACATGTCTTTCTGCCCCACATCCTCTCTCCCTTGGCTCCAACCTCACCTTGCCTGCTGGAGTCAATCAAGCCACTGCAAGAGGAAGCTCTGTTTCCAGGCGAACTGCTACATTTCCAACCTGTAGAGGGAGAGAGGAGAGGCAGAGAGACAAAGAGAGATGGAGAGAGGCTGGGGAAAGGGGTGGCAGAGGGAGAAAGGTAAGGGTTGGTGGAGGGGAAAAGGGATCGAGAGAGAGAGAGAGAGAGAGAGAGAGAGAGAGAGAGAGAGAGAGAGAAGGGGTGACTCTGGAGTGAGCTGACCATGGTCCTGTTGCCCTGCCAAGTTTTACTAGTGTCACCTGCAGGCCCCAGCCTGGAACAAGATAACCCTTGCAGTAACACCAGCCCTATGTTGGAGGTAACAAGCCACTTGCACAGAGAAAGGCACCAAGAATACCCACCCCCTCCCCAAATCATCATCATCATATATTTATACCCCACCCATCTGGGGCTGGGTTTCCCCAGCCACTCTGGGCGGCTTCCAACAAAATATTAAAAATACAATAAAACATCAGACATTAAAAACTTCTGGCTGCCTTCAGATGTCTTCTAAAAGTCCAATAGTTGTTTATTTCCTTGACATCTGATGGGAGGGCGTTCCACAGGGTGGGCGCCACCACCGAGAAGGCCCTCTGCCTGGTTCCCTGTAACCTCACTTCTTGCAGTGAGGGAACCGCCAGAAGGCCCTCGGCACTGGACCTCAGTGTCCGGGCTGGATGATGGGGATGGAGACGCTCCTTCAGGTATACAGTGGTACCTTGGGTTAAGTACTTAATTCGTTCCGGAGGTCCGTTCTTAACCTGAAACTGTTCTTAACCTGAAGCACCACTTTAGCTAATGGGGCCTCCTGCTGCCACTGCGCCGCCAGAGCACAATTTCTGTTCTCATCCTGAAGCAAACTTCTTAACCCGAGGTACTATTTCTGGGTTAGTGGAGTCTGTAACCTGAAGCATATGTAACCTGAAGCATGTGTAACCTGAGGTACCACTGTACTGGGCCAAGGCCAATTTGGCATTATCTATGAACTGCAAGTCCCATCAAACTGAAACCTGAACAGTACCCAAATTTGTACCTACTTCAAGGTTTTTTTTGGGGGGGGGGTGAAAAGAGATCCGTGGAGCAGAAGGGTCATAGCTCAGTGGTAGAGCATCGTCTTTACATTCAGAAGCTCCCAGAGTAAATCTCTAGCATCTTTGGGTATGGCTGGGAGGTAAATCATGGAGGGAGGAGTGTAGACAACACTGAGCTAGATAGGGCAGTGAACTGGCTCACTATAATGCAGCTATTGTAACAGCTCTGATGTAAGCCATGTTTACTCAAGCAAACATGTTTTGCTTTCGCTGGATGCTTATCTCATTGCAGATGACGGATTTCTATGAAGGGAATCTGCATGGAACGCCTTTGAGATGGGCATGCTGCGCTTAACTGATTTCTGTCAAACTTCCGCGGCTTTAATGATGATTAACTATTAGATTTGTGCCTGACTTCAGTGCATAAATCTCTCGTGACAGTTTCATGATCAGCTGCAAGGTCAACGAGCAGCCTCGTCCATTGCTTTATTGTTGATCAAACAAGCCAGGGATGGGCCAAAGGTCTTCTGCAGTGGTGAGAGCCAACTTCAAGCGTCAGCTTAAAAGCTTCAGCCTAAAAGAAAGGGGTGGATTCACTTACAGAACTTTCCAAACAAAACCTCCCCTCTAAGTGGGAGCAGAAAACACAGTTCTTGATTGTGTTGTGTGAAAGGTGTAGGTGTAGGCAACCTGATGTCCTCCAGATGTTCAGAATGACTACTCCCATCAGCATGGTCAATGGTCATGGATGATGGGAGCTGTAGTCCAGCAACATCTGGAGGGTACCAGGGTGTCTACCAATGCCGTAGGGCAGTGTTCCTCAAACTTGGGTCTCCAGCTGTTGTTAGACTACAACTCCTATCATCCCTAGCTAGCAGGGATGATGGGAATTGTAGTTCAAAACAGTTGGAGACTCAGGTTTGGGAAACACTGCTGTAGGGTATTTACTGGGGATTGAGGACCTTTTTATACCATCACTCAGGCCCCAAAGACTATTTCTGTGGATAAGTCGGTGCACCCAGGTAACACAGGACTTCCTCCTATCCTGGCAGAGATGTACAATATAAGGGCACTTTTAAATGTTGACCAAGTTCATACCTGCCTGTTTCAGAATAAAAATCTGTGCTCAGTTGTATTATGAACAGTCTCACTTCTCTCTAAAGTTCTGTGGCTAAGAAACACTCCTTGGCAGTGCTGTTTTTCTAGAAAAAGAGGTACTGGAACTCACCATGAACGCTTCCCTTCTTCTCTTAGAATGGCAATAACACTCAGCTGAGAGGTGCCGGAACTGAGTTCTGGCTGGAAAAAAGCCCTGCTCCTTGGTGGTCTGAGTCTGTGCATGCACTGTCAGTATTCTGCTTCTTTGCAGATGCTTTCATTGCGTATTTCTTCCATGCCGAACCTTTAGTCCATGCAACCCAATTACTGTGAGCCGTGTGACCAGACTATCCTCTCAAGCAGGCTTTTGTTTGATGAGGATCTCCTCTATCTGGATCAGTTTCTTTTGGTTCTTTCTTGCCCAGCCTTTGGTATGGCTGTCCTCCATCCAGATCTAAAACCTGCTCATATTTCACAATGTGCTTCGGCTTTTTGGGTGGGGGTAAGAACAGAGGAACAGAAGCCCAGGCTGCTCCTATGCTACCAGGTCAAGTTCAAGGGTTTCGTAATTAATTTACAAACTCAACAGCTTGGATAACTTAAGGACCATCTGATTCTTTCTGTCCCTGCCCTGTCACTTAAATCTTTGAGAGCCCGATCTACGCTGAAGTTTAATGTGTGTATTTGTTTGTTTTGTTCCCATTCAATTTATGTAGTCCATGAGATGTTACCCTCAAAAACCACCAATCTGCTTCCCTCCTATAAATCTGGGTTTACCCTATGCAGGGGTAATCCAATAAATTAGGAGAAACTGGGTTCTAAAGCACTGTGGGTCATAGACTGTTTTGGAGTTTTAGGATGGGTCATTTTCTGCTGTTATCCTTTCCATGCATACTCCTTCCTCGGTGCTTTTATTTCTTTTCTGGCTGTGCCTGTACGTATGTCTGGTGTGCTCCTGAACAGATTATTATTATTTTCTTTTTTTATCTTTCCAGTTTGCACAAAACCTGAAAACTGCACAAGCAAGCCACCTTAAAAAAATTACATCAAATGTATCAGACAGCAATCTGAAAATCGTGCACTGAGAATTTATGATTGCTTTCATTTCTTTTCCAGCACGCTAGTAAGGGTGCCACAGGAGCTTAGCCTCTCTCCTTCTCCTTCCCTCTCCCTCTCTCTCTCTCTCTCTCTCCCTCTCTCTCTCTCTCTCACACACACACACACACAGACTCTTTTGATCCCTCAGATTTGTGCAAAACCAGAAAACTGGGCAAGGAAATTCACAATTGTGTGCTTCTGCACACTTCTTGAATGAGGATTACAAAAAACAACAGCTAGGTGCACTTATAGCTATCTGCACACATTCCCTGTCTGTACTTAATTAGCATAATAGAATTAGAAGGCAGAGACAAGCACACCTACTAGCAAGAACAGGAAAGACTGATATTGTTGCTCATATACAAATTAGTAGTAGCAGTAGTTTAAAGTAGGGGTAACAATTGTGGTGCCTTCTAGATGTTGTTAGATTCCTACTCCCATCATCAGCAGTCAACATGATCATGTTCAGGAAAGATGGAAGCCATAGCCAAGCAGCACCTGAGGAGCACCACTGTGGCTATTCATAGTATAAAGTCATGTTTGTGCCCTTGATGGCTTGTCTGCTTGCATTCTCCTGCCTTGTCCTGCTTCATAAACTACAGCAACGGTGGGAACTCCAACTCCCATCAGCCCTGGCCAGCAAGACCAGTGATCAGGGATGAGGGGAGCTGTAGTTCAAGAACATCTGGAAGGCCACATAGAATCACAGAATTGTTGAGCTGGAAGGGACCTTAAGGATTATCTAGTCCAACCACATTCCCCATTATTGGAATAAAGCAAGGTTACCTCGGGTCCAATGGCCAATGTGGCTCTCAAGATCTCTCTATCTACACCTTACCATCCCTGTTTCACAACCTTCTTGAGAGTTTTTGCCTACCTGGAATGCATCAATGGACTTTGCCTCTTGCTTGCCTAGATGGGTGATAGAAAGGGTGTGTTTGAGAGTGAGTGTGCCTACCATACAAAGGTAACATTCACATCTGTTGCTGTGTCACTTTTGCCCACCGCTGGAATGAGGACCCCAGAAGGTTGCCCAGAAAGGAATGTATCTGTTGGGCTGAAAGAGGTCTCCCCCAATCCAAGACTAGAGGAATAACTGCATTCAGGCACCTATAGCTCCCTCTCCCTCTTTATCATTTGGCAATCAGACAGCAATTTCCCCCGCATTGGACTTGGCATGTCCACATGCCAAAGAGCTTGGGCCAGCACCAGGCTAGACTGTCTCAAAAAGTCTCAATAGAGTGTTGAGATTAATCTGGATGCCATTTCTTGTCCTACACAACAATGGTGCCTGGATTGTTGGGAATGTATCCGTGTTCCTTCCTTTAAAAAAAAAATAAAACGATTGTGTCTGAAAACAATATGAAACGCTAATGGTCCATGACTCCCATAGTTCAGTCTCTGGATTTCTTATTTGCTTATTCCTGGCCAGGGCAGCTACTATTATATGGATTCCTATTTATGAAGTCACTTTGTGATTTATATGGCTTGGCTCAGGGTCGTGTCGGGTTAGCCTCTGGGAAATGCATGTCATGCAAACACCATTCATTGTGTGTGGAGAAGGGCAAGCCGAGAGAGAAAATGGGTTAGTTTCTGAAGTATGATATGGTGAGTGGAATTCAATTGGCCTAACAATGATAGGCCGGAGGGAGAAAGGGCTCTTGGTAATGCAGAAACTCAGCTAAAGACAATAGAGGAGACATGATAGAGGTGTGTAAAATTGTGCGTGGCATGGGGAAAGTGGACAGAGGAGAGCTTTTTCTCCTCTCATACTACTAGAACTTGCGCACATCCAATGATGCGGAATGTTGGGAAATTCAGGACAGACAAAATAATGTACTTCTTCACATGGCACGCATTGTTGAAGTGATGGTCAACAACTTGGATGACTTGAAAAGAGGATTAGGCAAAATGAGTTTGGCCAAGCTGCGGGAGGCAGTGGAAGACAGGAGTGCTCTGGTCGTGCTCTGGTCCATAGTGTCACAAAGAGTCAGACAAGACTAAACAACTAAACAACAGGGCTATCAGGGGCTATGAGCCACAATGGTTATGTTCTGTTGGAGGCAGCGTGCCTCTGAATGCCAGTTTCTAGGAATCACCTCTGTCGCAAGGTGTTTAACTCTAGATCACATGGGGAGTATTCAGTTGCAAATCTCCATTTTGTTCTCTCTCTGAAAGCTGCTGAAGAGAAAGGATGCTGCTAACGATTCTCTCCAGGAAAACAGCCTCAGGCTGGAATGCAGGCTGTTTGGAGAGATAGATTGGAGTTCTGGATAAAGTTATTTCATATTTCATATTTTTAAGATGCTGAACCTGTGCCTGGACATGATATTGTGATATCAAGAAACATGATATCATAATCATAATATTATAATAATTTATTATTTATACCTCACCCATCTGGCTGGATTTCCCCAGCCACTCTGGGCAGCTTCCAACAGAATATTAAAATACTATGATTCATCCAGTATTAAAAGCTTCCCTAAACAGGGCTGCCTTCAAATGTCTTCTAAAAGTCTGATAGTTGTTTATTTCTTTGACATCTGATGGGAGGGCGTTCCACAGGGCAGGTGCCACTACCGAGAAGGCCCTCTGCAACTATTGTGATGTAACATTACTGCTTTGAGTGTCTGTTTTGGAACATGTTCTGTTAAGTAAAGCTTTTGAACCGTACTTTTGGACTAGACAGTTTTTATTTCAAGAAGAGTCAGTTTTTATATATTCTATCGCTTCCAAAAGTGCAATATTAATAACCACAACAGGGAGACTCCTATTCTGTTCCTAGAGCTACAGTTCCAGAGTGGTTTAACAATCAAGCCCTCTTCCCAGGGAGCTGCAGGAGCACATGCTGCCTGCCCTGTGTGTCTCCTAAATAAGGCTGCTAACCTCAGATGCACTGAAATAGGCCATTATGTCACCGGTGCTGAAATATGATTCAGCTGACAGTCTGGTCAGGTTCTGAACATTGGATGGGCTGGCCTTGGAGCTCTGAACTAGACAAATCCTCTTCTCATACACATCTCTCATGCCTTCGTAGGAGAGACATGAAACAGACCTCTGCTGCTTAATTCTTTGCATTTTTCTTCTTTAATTTCATTCGCAACATCACAGAAACAGAGGGCGGTTCTTCAACATGGTAGTTCCCACACTGGCTCATCTTTCCTGCAATAGATTTTCAAAATGCAGTGGTACCTCAGTTTACGAACCTAATCCGTCCCGGAAATCCGTTCTTAAACTGAAACTGTTCTTAAACCGAGGCGCACTTTCCCTAATGAGGCCTCCTGCCACCAGTGCCCTTCCACCGTTCAGCTTGCATTCTTAGACCGAGGTAAAGTTCGCAAATCAGGACACTACTTCCGGTTTTGCGGAGTTCTTAAACCAAATACAGTGGTACCTCGGGTTACATACGCTTCAGGTTACATATGCTTCAGGTTACAGACTCCACTAACCCAGAAATAGTACCTTGTGTTAAGAACTTTGCTTCAGGTTGAGAACAGAAATCGTGCTCTGGTGGCACAGCAGCAGTGGGAGGCCCCATTAGCTAAAGTGGTGCTTCAGGTTAGGAACAGTTTCAGGTTAAGAACGGACCTCCAGAACAAATTAAGTGCTTAACCTGGGGTTAAATACAGGGCTGTTCTTAAACCGAGGTGCCACTGTATGGGAGAGACGTCTATCTTATTATGCAGGGATGAGGAAGCTGGTACCATTTAGATACAGTGTGATGCAGAAGCCTCTTTAAAAGAAATAGGGAGCTTGAGATGGAAACTTAAGTGACTGAAGGTTGCAGTCCCAAGGACACTTTCCGGCATGTAAGTCCCCTTCAACAGAATGAGGCTTTCCTCATGGACTTGCCTGTGGGGGGTCAGGCATTGCTGGATTTTTATGTGGGAATAAGGAGCTCTGTTAATAGCCAGGTAGAAGCACAGTTATGCTCCAGCACCAAATTATGTTGATCAGTTTAAAAGTATATAAAATGTTCAACTTTTTATATAGGGAACCTTGGGGCTGAATACAGCCCTCCAGGCATGTGAGTGGCGCAAACACACCGCTTGCCATGCGCAAGTGAGGTGAGCACATCAAGTGATGTGCATGCTTGGCCACCATGGAATTTTGAGGGGACCCAGCCCCTGCCTTGAAAATGGGGGGGCTCACCCCCCAGATGGCACCCCTGCTAGGTGGGCCTATGATAGGAGTTGGGTGCAAAGGATTTGGAGGGCACCATGTTGGGACGTGGTTGGCACTGTGGGTTAAACCACAGAGCCCAATCAGAAGTTCGGCAGTTCGAATCCCCGCAACAGGGTGAGCTCTCGTTGCTCGGTCCCTGCTCCTGCCAACCTAGCAGTTCGAAAGCACGTCAAAGTGCAAGTAGATAAATAGGTATCACTCCAGCGGAAAGGTAAACGGCGTTTCCGTGCGCTGCTCTGGTTCGCCAGAAGCGGCTTAGTCATGCTGGCCACATGACCCGGAAGCTGTACGCCGGCTCCCTTGGCCAATAAAGTGTGATGAACGCCGCAACCCCAGAGTTGTCCGCGACTGGACCTAATGGTCAGTGGTCCCTTTACCCTTTACCTTTTACCTATGTTGGGAAAGGCTGCCTTAGAGTGCCCTCACTGTGGATGCAAGTCCAGACCACCTTCCACAAGTGATGCAGCCCAGGAAAGAGCAACAGAAGGCATCTGGGATCTGCAGAATGTTATGTCGGAACTGGCCCAAAGTGGATGGGTTGGTCAGGAACCAAAGGGATCTTTTTTAAAAGAACAACAACAACAACAAGCTGAAAATTAGCTACAATTGCTGTTGTGTCTCTGCAATTTGTATTACAGAACTGCTGCGGCTGCTGGTGGCTTTTGCTGTCCAACTCTCCTCTCTCTGTTTTCTCTCGGGGAGGAAAAGGGCCTGCAAGAGTTCCATTAGTCTAAAAGAGAAACATATGCTTGGACTACAGATCTGTTTATTGGCAAAATTCAGCCACAAGCAAGCAGAAGCCAACCAAAGCCTCCCTTGTCCAGTGGCCGTACAAAAACCAATGTGCAAGTTTTTTTCCAGTAGTTTCTCTCCCCACCCCACTTTTTTTGTTAAAGAGTTTCAATCTGCGCTGTCAAAAATGTCTTTCCTTTCATGTCAGCAAACTTCTAATTAGAGATATTATGCATAAAGCCAGCTATCTTCACCAGGTACTTTTGGGAGGAGAAGGGTTGTCACTCAGTGGTCAAGCACATCCCTGGAAAGCAGAAGATCCCAAGCTCAATCTCTTGTTACAGATTTCTTTTGGGGGGTATACCCTAGAAATTAATAAATGGTAGGATTTTGATTATTTGGGGTGTGAAGGGAGACATACAAGCTGCAGAGGAATTCCTGGGTTAGCCTATGCAAAATGACCTAGCCAAGCGAGGGCCATTAAGAAGCAATACAAGGCCATTGAGGTGACAGGAGAGTTTTTAGCAGGGTGTTCTGGGAAGAAGAAGGGAGAAAAAAGAGTGGGATACATCTTGGGCAGGCTGGCTGAAGGCTGGCTGGGAGGGATGCCTTGGACTCCAGGGTTGCATTACTGTGGGGGACAAGCCCCTATTGAAATGACCATGCTGTAAAATATGGACTCCCTCCATGCAGACTGAAGGTTTAAATAGGTGAACAAACCCTATTTCTTAAAGCTACGATAGTCTCATTTCTCCAAAGGAACACAGACCCTGGGTGAGTGTCTGGAACCCCTGGGATCTTGCTATTGCTCAGCAGAGAGTGGGGGTGGCACCCAACTTTTGTAACAGTATGGGGGGGGGTTGTTTGTTTGTTTTTATTTCCAAAACCGGAAAAAGACAAATTACAAACATCAAATTCAAAATCCATATTCGTTTTTTAACATAAGCCTAGTACATAGTTAACTAAATTTAAATATACCTAATTGCTCTAGACTTCTCTTTGCTGTATATAAATACAACGCAATTAGAAATTTTATATTATAAATAATATTATAAATTCCCCTATACCCCCCACTCCCCTTCACCCATGTGTGATCTCAGGTTGTTTTTTACTTCTTACGTCTTGTTGTGTTGTTATAATTTAATAATTGTTCAATTGATTCTTTTATTATTTCCTTAACTTTTGTAATAGTATGTTGGGTCACATTTCTGGGAAACAGGGCCTGTTAAAAACACTTTGGAAAAGTTTGATCACCCCAACATTCCATTTACAGAAAACGGCACCAGAAGCTGGCATCTACTGTCTCCAGACCAATCGAGTCCATGTAGCTCAATATTATCCACACTGACTGGCAGTTCCTCTCCAGGATTTCAGACAGAGAGTCTCTCCTAGTGCTACCTGGAGAGGCCAGGGATTGAACCTGGGACTTCCTGCAAGCAGAGCTGATACCCTATCCCTGAGCTATGGCCTCCCCACTACTTCAGGACTTGTCATAGGACAGTGTCCCCCACACAGATTCCTGGATAAGCTTGCCAAACATATTCTTTATTTAGCTTTAAGAGGGTGGTAAGAATCTGGCTCTCTAGACAGGACATTTCAGAGAACATTGGAAATTCAAAGGAAGCAGCAGGAGTTTTGCTATGCCTGGCAAAACTGACCAGTGAGGGTTCTGCATGTTCCTTGGTGGTGGCTTTGTGAGCTGGGCATTTCTGCATTTTAATTTACATTTCCCAGAACCCTCTGAAGGCAGGGATTAAGTGAGGCAAGACACAAAGATGGGGTCTAACCCAGCCTCTTCAAAATGAAGACTGAAGCAGAAGGTCCAGGATGGATCCGTTCAAACTGAAGATTCATTTTTGGCTCAAAGGCAGGCGAACTGTCAACATTCATAGAACATGAAGCACACCACCAGTTGCACAGGTGACATTCGCCATGTGAACTAGGAACTTGTCAGCATCACGAGGTCATGAATGGGCTGGTCCAAGCATTCCATTTCATGAAACAATATGTCAAAGGCTCCGGCAACCCAAGGAAACACATAGTTCTTGATAGTTGAAATGATGTTTAACAAAGCTACATGTCAGCACTTTTATACTTGTTTACTTGGATGAGCTCTATTAATATGTTTTTAATATCTCTTTAATGGCAGAACTCTACTAACAGCTCAACAACAATGGCCTTCATTCAGCTGGTCTGAATCTGGGCCAGCCAGGGTGGGCTGCAACAAAGACACAACCATAATTTTCTTCTTAAAAAAAGGGACGAGAATAAATCATTCGATTCTAACCAGAAATGGTGGGAGAGACCTCATGGCTTGCCAGAAGACCCTCCCCAGAGCCTGAAGGAGCCCAAAAGACCACCATGCTCTCAGGATAAAAGCAGGAAGATGGTGCCCAGGAAGATAGTGTCCTGGATTTTGGCTTCAAAGTATGGGAAGGTATGCAGGAGGTCAGTGCTCAGTCCTAGGATATAGGGTGGGAGGGGGTCCAAGAAGCATATTCCCACTCCACACAACCTTACACACTCTTGTTTGTTGTGTTTTGTTGCATTCATATCTCACCCTTCCTCCCAAAGGAGAATGCACAATGTACCTTCAAGGTAACATGTCCTATCACCTTTATGCGCATTCAGACAGCACTTTTGATGGACACGTGCGTTAGACATGATGTTGCACATCTGATTTGTGCGGTACACATCTCTTGTGCAGCTGTGTGCAGATTTGGACATTCTGGTAAGAAGTCATACGAAATACGTCGTGTTTTAGATCGAGAGCTGGCCAAGTCATTTGTATCCACAGAGGATTAGTTCAGATCGTCTATGAAGCATGCCTGCTGCTGCACATATATTATCATTTTGGTTTATATTGCTCGTAGAAGAGGGGGATAATCTGCTTCTTTTGATATTTACCCACAGTCTGTACAGTTTCAAATGGATGCCAAGCAATCTGATGCTGTCGCAAGGTCAAAACAAATAAACCCCCGTCCTCTTCAAATCAAATTGGTACAGCAAATTCGATTGATGTTGTACGTCCACATTTGTTTGCCTTTTCTTCTTCTTAGGATGGTGTCTGGTGGGCAAACTGAATTTGATTTGTTTACACTGGATAGGGAGGCTGACTTAAAGGAGCCCTCTGCGGGGGGTTTTCACTCCATCACAAGAGAAATAATGTCAAAATACTGAGATAAATCGAGGTTCTCTGTAAAGTAGCAGTGTTTCCCAAACTTGGGTCTCCAGCTGTTTTTGGACTACAGCTCCCATCATCCCTGACCACTGGTCCTGCTAGCTAGCGATGGTGAGACTTGTAGTCCAAGAACAGCTGGAGACCCAAGTTTGGGAAACACTTAACTAGAACCTATGTTAGAAAAGCCTTCCCCATGCTGATGGCTTCCAGAGATTTGGGGCTACCTCAGTCACTCCAGTCATCATGGTTGTCATAGCTGGGGCTGATGGGAACTGTAGTCCAAAAGGCTGGCTTGGAAGCTGTAGCTGGTGCAAAATGCAGAGCAGCTCAATACTTAAAGGCTGGCACAGACTAATGCCGCCATATTATGCCACTGCTGAAAGAATGGCATTGGGTGCCAATTAGCTTCTCAGCTATGTTCAAGAAGTTGTTTTTGGTATACAAAGCCCTGTTCTGCTTGGCATCATCTCGCCCATTATATACTCGCCCTATTTATGCGAGGGGTTCGGAGGCAGTGCGTACATACATGAAATCACGTAAAATTGGAACATCCATTGGAAAAGCCTGCGAACACCTTCGAAACCTCTGGAAACCTCAGAAAAAAACAGCTTTAAAAACCAGCAGCTCTACTAGACGAGCCAGCTTTGTTGGGCTGGCCTGCTTCAAAGGTCGCTTCAGTTTGAAAACGGATCACATCGCAGATTGATTCTGCGTTATCTCATGGGGCCATCCTGGGCAGGAAGAAAGGAGGGACAGAGTGGAGCAGAAGGAGTTTTTATTAAAAATAAAATAAAATGCTATGTGCATGCATGCCAAATCTTGCCCCTTTCTAAAATTTGTTTATTGGTGTGTGCTTTTCTTTTTGTAAATCTACAGAAGAATGAAATGAAATGAAATAAGCATTAAGGACGGTGGAGGGCATGTATACTGTTCCTTGTTCGTGTAATGTTTGTGGCATTTCCTTCTTCTGATAGGAAATAATCTGTGAGGGGTGGGAATTCGGGGGTCGAGGAAGGTCAATGGGGGGGGGGGCAGAGTGAGAAATGCCCCAATTTTCATCTAAGGAATGTTGGGAGGTATGTGAATGGGGGTGGCAAATCCAAAAAGAAGATTTCAGAAAATGAGAACTGCAGGCTTCTCCCTCTGTAGGAGTCGAAAGGGTGAGAAGCAGCAACTGCTGATAATGGCCGGGTTCACATGTGTGACGCAGAGATTTCCCTTGGATGCTGTTCAAGACCTAGATTGGTTTGTTGGTACATCTTATCGAGGGAGTGTTATCTTGTTGGTATTGCAAACGCCAGAACTGAAGAGCTAGGCATGTCTGCAAGCCTGGAAAGTGTATGATCTCATTGCTCTCTTCAGAGGACCTCTGTAGAAATCTCCAGGGCTTCCCACGTCTATCGCACTGTGCACATTGCAATGAAAGTAACGATGAGCCACTTAGGTTCTCACACTCCCCCCACTTATTTTTTTCTATGAATAATGTTTGTTTAGGAGCCAATCTACACATTCCAGGATTGGCGGCGGCTGAAAGGAGGAGGGGGGGCACAAGCATATCACATCCTTTCTCCCTAGAGCTGTAGCACTTCACATTATGGGTGAGGAATCATAAATTTAAATACTCCGCAGGGCAAGTAGACAGTGACCACACAATGAAACAACTCTCTGAGTGTGAGATTCCCAGCAGAAATAAAGCAGCACGCTTCTCCCAGACACGTTATCTTCTCATGTATAGAGAGATGGGCTTTTCTGGACAGAGTTTCATAGCAGTGTCGGGTTGGGAGGGACCCAACCCCTGCAACTCAGGAATCGCAGCTAAGGAATTCCTGACAGATGACCATCCAACTTTGGTTTAAAAAGCCTTTCCTCCTTACAGAGGGGAGGAGTTATGAGCGGGAGCCGTTTCCTGTGCTGGCAGGGGGTGTTTCAGCCCCTGTCCAGCTTTCCCGGCTGCCGCATCATGCCCCCAGGTGGCCAACTAATCAGGTGGAGGCTCGGGGGCAGGGTTTTGCCACTCAAATGCGGCCGCGGCAGCACTTCCTGTCCATTGCACTGCTGGTTTTCGTCGAATCGCCCACCCACCCTCCCTTTAGTTCATTGCTTGGTTCTTGACATTGCTATGGACCTGTGGTTGGTCGCCTTGGTTGTCCAAGGGGCCTGGTAGGAATTTTTATCCAGCTGGCAAATTGGCACTGGCCACTTGGTTCTTCGCCTACCTCGTAGCAAATCATCACAACTTTTGGGTATTGGCGGTTAGGCATTGGAATATGTTTGTGTATTGGAGGGCAGGGTGTGGCCATCGCCTACCCCTCCACTTTATGGGTATTCCGGTAAAGGAATCCGGTGGTCGTGGATCCTGTCCGACGCCCTTGCTGTTGGCTAGGGCCATGGCATGACCCCCGGTGACATCAGGGGGAGCTTTCAGTTGTATTTGCATCAACAGGCTCCTCCCACTGGTGGTTAACTCTTGATAGACTCACCCCTCCCCGAGGGGTGGAGTCACGCTCTGTTGTTTTATCCAATGCCCAGGCCAATACTTCTCACATGCTGTAATCAATAAAGTTCTGGCCTTTTTTAGCCCATTAACCTAATATACCATGTCCATGTGTCTTTCTTATCCTCGAGGGGGTGGCGGATCCTTGAATCACAAACCTTCAGCGAAAGAGAGTCCACTACTTTCTCAGGGAGCCTGTTCCACTGCTGAGCAGCTCCTACTGTCAGGAAGTTCTTTCTAATGTTTAGCAGGTATCACCTTCCTTGAAATTTGAATCCGTTGGGTCCTACTCTCTGCAACAGCAGAAAGCAAGCTTGCACCATCTTCCATGAGGCAGCCCTTTGGGTATTTGACGATGGCCTTCAGATATTTGAAAATGGACATGGACACGCTCAGTGGGTGCAGTCCTGGTCCATTAGGGTGGATATGGTACCATCTCAACAGCCTCAGTCCATCCTCAAGCAGCCCTGACCCGCCTACCTTCTTTCTCACTGCCAGTCCAAAGGCTGGCAGTGCCCAGCGACCGCTTCCTCCTTAGTCTTAGGCTGGATTTCAGGGCAAAAGCTCAGAGGACTTCAGCTGACCACCCAGAAAGCAGAAGATGATGGAGCCAGACAAAAAAGTGCCAAATGGGTGTGCTGTAAGGCAAGGGGTGGGGACCTTTTTGAGCCTAAGGGCCGAATTCTCTCATGGCGAACTATCTGGGGGCCGCATATCAGTGGGGGCAAAAGTGGGCAGAGCAATGGATGCCAATGTTACCATTGTACAGCAAGCCAGTTCCGCCAGACAGTGCCAGATTAAAACCTGTGGAGGTATCTAGGAAGTTGAAATCGTGGGGGAGGGGAGGGATTGCAAATTATCTCCTAATACGTTTTTGATTTTACCAAGCAACAGTTTTAATAAACCAATTTTGATCTGTTGTCGTGGGACCCATAGGGTGGTGCCTATTTGGTAATCTGGCACTGCCTCCAAATACACACACACAACCCTCACTATTTTCCACCCAAGCAAGCAAGCAAGAGCCATTATCAAAGTTCAAAGACATATTCCAGAAAGGCAAAAACACTCAAGGAGACTGTGAAGCAGAGATGTGGCTTGCAGAGTCCCAAGAGCCAAAGGGAGAAGCTTAGAGTACCATGTTTGGCTACAGGCCTGAGGTTGCCCCCCTCTGCTGTAAGGGATGGCAACCTGTTTTTTCCTCCAACATATCAGGAATGTAGAAGCAAATTGTAAATAGTGGAATGGGACCGGATAGCAGAAAATAAAATAATAATAATAATACATTTATTTTCATTGTATAACCTGTGTACAATGAAATTAAACGAGCCTCCTCCCCCCCCCCAACACTCAGTCTTTTATCAAACAACGCACCACCTCGCAAGTCAATTTTGCTATGTTATTTTTCGTTCAACAGCCTAACAGCCCATGGATAGAAGCTATTTTTTAGCCTGTTGGTACGGCTGATTATACTTCTGTATCTCCTGCCTGAGGGTAGAAGATTAAAGAGGTGATGGTCGGGGTGTGAGTCATCCCTGAGAATTTTTCTCGCTCTCCTAAGGCAATGATCCCTTGCAGCTAAAGCAATTCACATGGCTGTCTAACGAAGGCCTCTGTAAGGCCACGGTCTCCAGGCTATCAGATTACTTAGCTCCCCTACTACCTTGGAGAGTAGTTGCCAGTCAGAGTTGACAACATGAAGCTAGATTGATCAATAAGCTGAGGTGGTATGAGGCGGCAGTTTATGAAACTCACATGAGGGGGAAACGCTATTTAACACTTGCCTTGATTTGCTTTCTGGGCAATGATATTACTTTAAATTCACCCGCTTGATAGAGTGCAACATGCTGTGAAGGAAGTTTACTTTTGCAAGCTGCTGCGCATGATAGAGCAATTCTCCCTAGCTCATAAATCTCTTGGCCTTTGTGAGGGCTTTTGTTCAGCGACCAGGCACAAGCAATTGTTTCAGCTGAGGGGTTGCTGAAAAACGCCTGATCGCTATCGCTCCGTGCTCTTGTTTACTTCAACGAAGGGGCTCGGACGGTGTTGGCAGTTGCTGCAAGTTGCCTTTTCTATGCCCTGAGCAGCTTACCAAATCTATGCCCTTCTCCGTCCAATTGGCACTTAGCATCAGACCGATTCAAAGCCATCCTGCTTATTTATTTAACAAAATGCATGTACTGCATATGCAATAAACGGCAAACCTCTAAACGGTTTATAAGGAATATTAAAACCATCAATTAAAAAGCCATTAGCAATATGAGTGACGGAGTGAGCTAGTGAAACAAGTACGTAGCAGGAATTGTCTCAGGGTTAAGCCCTTAAAGTCTGTGATAAGATAAGAAAGGTTGTGAGCTTCCTAAGTTTTTCACTTCTGTTCCAAGAGTATTCAGTGAACTTCATCGTAGAATAAGGCCGTGGGCCCTGAACCATTGAGAAGATGCGATGGCTCCACTCTGCCAAGCCAACTCCCCACACAAACCCTCTGAGCATCTTGGCATCTGGCTTTCATTTACCTTTTATACCATGAGTAGCCAATGGAGTGCCCTCCAGGTGTTATTTGACGACAACTCCGTCCATTCACTGTGATTCCTGTATTCTAGGGGGTTGGACCAAACAGCCTTTGGGGTCCCTCCCAATGCTACAGTTGTGCAGTTCTGTGATCCTTAATCACTGGCCATGATAATAGGAGCTTTTGGTAGTTATATCTCCAATATACCCCCACCTCACTGACTATCCCGACTTACTCTATACTTGTCAGGGACATGCCCAGCAGAAAGGAATCTCCAGAGGAAGAGGAATTGGCTGCACCTGAGTCGCTAAGAAGTAGGAGTCGGAGCAAGTGATTAGAGCAGAGGCGGGCCAGGAGGAGGCGGGGAAGGAATTGGTGTATATCTGGCCTTGGGAGGAGTCAGAAGCCAGTTGAGTCAACTGACTCTGACGGTGAAGGATGAGTTGTGGAAGCTTGGACTGCTGTAAGCCTGTTATTGAGAAATAAACCTCAGCTACTTAAACTGCCAGCGTTCTGCGTCTTTTGTGGGAGAAGCGCTAAACCTGACATACTGTGGGCAAAAACTGTCACATGAAGCTCACTGGGTGTCAGGCTTTGGGGAATCAGGTCCCTCCCCCGATGGCAGAAATAAGCAGATCAAACAGAAGGAGCTTTCTTACCAGTTAGTTTCTTTAATAATCACAGCAAGAGACAAAGGAATGCATATCTCTTCTAGAAATGGCGTTTCTCCCAGTTAAGGTTCACCCCCTCCATCCCCATTAGTCACTCGTATGTCGGGTAATCTGAGCTTGTTGCCGCTGAGCTCTCTGTTCTATCACTCTCAAAGCCCATCTCGTCTTAGGCAAAGGGGGGTCAGGAATACTGTCCAAGGACACTGAATCTGCCAACTGTCTCTCTCCTGGTGTTTCCTCTTCTAGCTGTTCCTCACCCAGTATTTCCCAGCTTTCCCCCTCTGGACGATGCCCCTCTGCAAACCACTGTTCTAAATCAATACTGTCCTCCTGCCCTAAGGAAGGTTCAGGAGAAGGGGGCGGGATCCCACCATTCTTCCTTAGTCTAGCCCTTGACACTGGGTGACCTTGGTCTAGTCTCTGAGCCTAACCTATCTCACAGAGTTGTCATGAGGCTAACCTGGAATGTGGATGGAGAGAACTTCATACACCATAACCTCCAACATGTCCAGGCCAAAAACCGGACTGTGTGTCTTCCGGGCTGTGCTCCCAGGCGAGATCACGGCCCCAGAAAAAGCGTTTTTTGTTCAGGGCAAGACTGCAGGGCAAGATTGTGTCACCCAAATTGGTTGTCGTGTTCTTGCATGAAAAACGGGGTGTCCTGGACACCAGGACAGTCAAGGGTCTTGAGCTCCTTGGAGAAAAAGCAGGATATAAATGAAGTTAACAAATTACATTACATTAATAACTGCCAGTACATTCCATGGCTTTTGATAACCATTTTGGACCCGTCTAGAGTGCACTCAGGCCAGTGCTCCTGTTATCATACCATAGTTATACTTCTGAGTACTGGCCCAATCCATCAGGGGTGGTTTGTCTGCAATAACTCGTCACTTTCTTCCAAAGAAGCCCAGGGCAGTGAACACAGAAGCAATAAAACAATTGAAATTTCTGCTAAACAAACCCAGTACAGGTGCACATTCGGATCAAACTCTGCTTGTTGGGAAGAGGGAGGTCTTCAGTAGGTGCTAAAAGACAATAGAAACAGTGCCTAATATACAAGGGGGGGGGGAATCCTAGGGATAGGTGGCACCCTACTAAAAGCCCAATTCCTACATCGTATGGAATAGACCTCCTGATAAGATGCTGTCTGCAGGAGGCCTTGGCCCACAGAACACAGTGATCAATTGAATATATATGGGGTGAGATGATCTTTCTGGTCTCCTGGTCTCAAGAACCAGCAACTTGAACTTAGCCTAGTAGCTAATTGGTTGCCTTGAGCATGGAGGGGGCGATATTGTCCAAAATAGATGCAGGCAGGCATGCTTTCTCATGGCGTCTTACTGATAATGCGTCCACACTTAAGTAATATTGTGATGTTGCAAAGCACCAAGTTGCAAAGCAACAAAGAGGCCCTTCATCCCTACTCTTTGTGTGTTGTGTCTTTGCTCTGGTGGAGGGGCAAACCCCCAATGTCTGTAGATGATCATAAAGTTTGAAACAAATGTGCTTCCAAATGTCCTCAAGGAGACATCACTCCTGCAAGAGCACAGAGGAATCTCCAGAGCTTCATTTTTCCCAGGGACTGAACATAAATTCCTTTGTGACTTCTGTTTGTTTGTGTACTGTTTAGAGGCAGTGATAGATGGTTTTTGCCTCCTGCAGCCTGCAAATAATAGAAGGAAGTTCTCACCAATTCTGGACAATGGCAGTTCCCAAAAGAGTGGAGCTAACCTGTTCTGAAATTTCAATGAGACCCCAGCAATTTTGCTAATCGCTTCTGCCAGCCTTGTCACCTTCATTGTTGGCAACTCCAATCATGTGCCCAACAATGAAGGAAGGGCATCCAAATGGTCAAAAGAGTTTGTTGTGAACAAAGTAAGGTAAAGGTAAAGGTACCCCTGCCCGTACAGGCCAGTTGCCAGACTCTAGGGTTGTGCGCTCATCTCACTCTAGAGGCCGGGAGCCAGCGCTGTCCGCAGACACTTCCGGGTCACGTGGCCAGCGTGACAAGCTGCATCTGGCGAGCCAGCGCAGCACACAGAACGCCGTTTACCTTCCCGCTAGTAAGCGGTCCCTATTTATCTACTTGCACCCGGGGGTGCTTTCGAACTGCTAGGTTGGCAGGCGCTGGGACCGAGCGACGGGAGCGCACTCCGCCGCGGGGATTCGAACCGCTGACCTTTCGATCGGCAAGTCCTAGGCGCTGAGGCTTTAACCCACAGCGCCACCCGCGTCCCCGTGTGAACAAAGTACATATCACCCTATAGTGTTATTATTTTTGAACCTTCCAAATGGGTGAGATGGATCTGCTTTTCCTTAAAGCAGAATTTTGCAGTTCTGCCTTCAGAGCCAATGAGGTTCACTGGAGGCTGCAATATATCTGAATACCAGTTACTAGAAGTGACATGGAATGAGGATGCTTTGTGCTCGAATCATGCTTGCAGGTTTCCCACAGGCATCTGGTTGACTACTGTGAGAACAGGATGCTGGTCTAGATGGGCCATTGGCCTGATCCAGCAGACTCTTCTTATGTTCTTCTGAACCCGGTGGGGCTCTACTGTAGTTCCCAAAGCTTCCTCTCTACCGTCACAAGAAACAACGTGCAGAATGCAACACATGCTCTAGTCTGATGTGACAACAATGTGTGTGGCCAGTGTGGCGTAGTGGTTAAGAGCGGTAGACTCGTAATCTGGTGAACCGGGTTCGCGTCCCCGCTCCTCCACATGCAGCTGCTGGGTGACCTTGGGCCAGTCACACTTCTTTGAAGTCTCTCAGCCCCACTCACCTCACAGTGTTTGTTGTGGGGGAGGAAGGGAAAGGTGAATGTTAGCCGCTTTGAGACTCCTTCCAGTAGTGATAAAGCAGGATATCAAATCCAAACTCTTCTTCTTCTTCCCTGTGAATGCATGGCATGACCCAAAAGCGCTGAAGAAGGCTTCCCTAGTGTCCTCACCACCCATTACAGTTAAGGCTGAGGCAGAAATCCAATTCAGTTCACATTTAAAGGTGAATATATCTCATTCACTCTTTCCAAAACCGAAGCAAAGCAATACTTGGAAATTCTCAAGGAAGACTTCTCAGCAGGAGAGAGCCATGGCTTTCATGCCCTGCTTCCAGGCTTCCCATATTCATCTGGTTAGTCAGTTTCCTAACTGGACTAGATGAACTTCTGCTCCAATTCAGTAAGATTAAGCATTTGCTCACATCAGTCTACTTTGCTATCTAGACTATAACTTCCTGTTTATACCCTTTTGTTTTCTCCCTCATCTCACCCCTCTCCTCTGCTGTGAACATTTGGATTGCAAGTTCTTTGGGGCAAAAATAGTTCAGTCTTATTTACACAAAGCACAGGAATGTGGGGGCTCTGCAACAGGGTTAATGGAGGCAGCCACCCTTTCCGTGAGTAGACTATAGCAAAGCCTGACCATATACTGTACCTGTCTGCAATGTTGTGCAGGCTACCCCACTCTGGGACAGCAAAAAAAAGCTTTGTGGGAATGGTTGCAATCAGAAGCAGCATCAACATCTTGCATCACTATTACCAATCAACCATGGTGCAGATCTATCAGCTGGAGGAGCACACAGAACATGGGTGATGAACTTGTTGCCCTACAAGTTCCTGGACTAGAGTTCCCATTGTTTCTGATTGTTGGTCATGCTGGCTGGACTTGGTAGAAGTTAGTGTCCAACAACATCTCAAAAGCCATTGGTTTCCCACTCCTGGTGTCAAGACATGCATATTGGTGGTGCTCTGTGGCTAAATATGCTGGAAATCTCATAACGGTCCTTTAGTTAAGATAGCTTCATCCCAGGAGAAGGATGTGGTGGCAAGATTCCAAGCAGTTCATGAATTATTGTCATGTGGGCCTCTACAAAGAGCCCACTGACAAGAGCCCCTTGGATGTGTGGGAGTGAGAAAGTGTACTCACTGAGGAATAAGGATCCATGGAAGGTCTCTTGCCCAAGGATGTTGGGTGGGCCTTGAAAACCTAGAGCTGACACTCCAAGAGCTCTCCATGTTCTAAGGGTTCCTCCATATTTCCTGTCTATTCAGCATTTATCCTGGTCTGCTTGCATAACGTTTACATGGCGATTAGACTATGTCTGGTCTTCATCGAGCATTCATCTAAGATGGATAATCATCCCAACCTGCTTGAAAGGTGTTAACGTATCTTCCTGTTAACCATTCATTCACCCCACCCTTTTCAGTTCCTTTCCCCTTCACTTTCCTAACCATAAAAAGTCAGTTGCTGATTATTATTTTAAGTGGATTTGTTGCACCAGGGCACCAGAGAACTTTAATCTACTCAAATTGTGCAAACCTAAATTTCCAGTATGTGCCTGAACCCCTCCTGCAAAACAATGAGAGCCCCAATACTCATTGTGAAGTTTTCCCAAACTTCTGTTGAGTCGCTTGCAAGAAGAGTTTGGCTACCAGCCCTTGAACCAATGACTTTGGCTTGTTTGCTCCCATTCATTAATATTCCAGCTCTGCTGAACTCTGATTAAATGTGTCTATGTCTTCTTTTGCATCCCCGGGAACCGTGCAGCCAACAGTTGTTACTAATCTTGCTTTCACATTACAATCGGTCATGTTGATGTAAAGAAGGGAGGGGAATCAAAAGATCTTTGTTATCACCTACCCATAGTGAGATAAAAATTTTCCCAGGACATTGTGGCAATAAAGAATTAGAGAAATGATGCAGGCAAGCCCATAAATCCTGCCAGGGAACAACAATGCACCCCCTGACTAGGGACTATCAGAAAGAAACTGTCAAAAACAAGTAGAATATAAATCCCACTGAGTCACACATATTTGCAAGATGTGCTGTCATGGTCAGAGAAGGATACAGTCATGTTGACGCTGCAGCGGGGGCCTAAAGACTAACCCTGAGATTAGCCCAGTGTAAAGTGGCGTGGAACACTCATAAAAACAAAAACAACCCTCCCACATCTATCAAATCAATCCCTTTCGTTTTGTCAGTGAAAGCATCAGCAAATGAAAGCTTGCCAGAATTTGGTGGATCCCAACAGCTCCTTCAGACACATATTGCATTCCCCACTGAGAGCATTCCCCACCCCTCTACTGTCTTTAAACTGGAGATTTGATTTCGTGCTGTGGAGGCTAGTGTCCTCCCCCTAGAACTGGAGGAGGTAGAAGGCAAGGAGACCAACATTTGGGTAGATCAAGAGACAATGACAGGCAGAACCAACTAATCTAAGGTTACCAGATTTTTTTTCAATGAATCAGGGGATACTTTTCAACTTCCTACTAAATAGATGGATTTTGTCAGGGAACTGATTTGTAAACCTGGGGACAGTCCCTGGGAAATGGGGATGTCTGGTAACCTTAAGCTAATCATCATTTTGTCCCCATCCTCCTCCCTGCTAATTCTACAAGGGCAAGGCCGAGACTAAGACTGGGCTGGTTGCAAGACTGATGCTCCAGCCTGCAGTTCTGAGTCTCACCACATATGGCGGCTAAGCACAAATCCAGCTCTCCGAGCTCCTGGTTTCCTTTGACTTTGGAGTTGTGGTGCACTTGCCAAAATAGTTGACCACCGCTGCCTTCGATATAGTCATTCGCCAGACAAGTAAAACAGCATTAGAGTAACAGCCTGAAGTATGTCGTTACATTTTTTTTTGCGTTATCTGCAAGGGAAAAGTGCTGGAAAATATAAATTACTGACTGAGGAAAGTGGTATGGGGGGGGAATAAAGTGTTAGGGGTTACAGTCTAATCAAACCATAAGCTTACTAAGTTGAAAGCCTTCAAAAGCAAAACAAAGGGCATCATAGTTCACCTCCTATTGGAGCCTGTGGCCAAATTTCTGTCAACTGGATTGGGTTGGGCTATTGGCTCTGGTCATGTGGCTTACAAGTGGTTACATCACTGGAGCTGAATTGGTTTCATCTCAAGTACTTTACTGTAATTAGTTTGCAATTTAGTCTACCCTTCCTCTCTGGGATGCCCAGTGGTAACGTAACCATGTGGAGAAATGGAAGGAAAATCAGAATGTGCCCTTTTTTAAAAGAAAAGATAACCAGTACTGGCATCTCTCAGGGATATTGCGGGTTCGGTTCCAGACCACTGCAATAAAAGGAATATTACAATAAATTGAGCCACACAATTTTGTTGTTGGTTTTCTTTGTTTCCCAGGACATAACAAGTTATGTTTACTCTGTTCTGTAGCCTATTAAGCCGGCACCACCACCCAACCTCCCCAGCTGCAGGGGCAGGAGGGGGAAAAACAGCTCCAGCCCTAGCCAATTCCACTCCTGTGGCCAAAAGAGGGGTGGTAGCAGCAGGGTGCTTCCTTCCCCTGGAAGTGACTAGGCTGCCAGCAGCTGCACCCACATCCTCGTAAAGAGCAATATCTGTGCAATAAAACCAGGTGTGCCTGTACTGGTAAGCAGCCCCAATGGCTCAAGCCATTAATGACTAACAATCATAAACCATTAATGGCCGACACTTTTTAGTAAGTCTCCTGCAAGTGAAAAGGGGAACAAAATTGTGGTGTAGCGCTGATATTGCATAGGGTTGCACCCAACTAAGTCCTGCTCAGAGCAGACTCCTTGAAATCAGTGGACCTAAGTTAGCCACTGGGACACGGGTGGCACTGTGGGTTAAACCACAGAGCCTAAGACTTGCCGATCAGAAGGTTGGCGGTTCGAATCCCTGTGACGGGGTGAGCTCCCGTTGTTCGGTCCCTGCTCCTGCCAACCTATCAGTTCGAAAGCACGTCAAAGTGCAAGTAGATAAATAGGTACCACTCCGGCGGGAAGGTAAACGGTGTTTCCGTGCGCTGCTCTGGTTCACCAGAAGCGGTTTAGTCATGCTGGCTACATGACCCGGAAGCTGTACGCCGGCTCCCTCGGCCAATAAAGCGAGATGAGTGCTGCAACCCCAGAGTCAGTCACGACTGGACCTAATGGTCAGGGGTCCCTTTACCTTTAAGTTAGCCACCACCACTTGTTCTCATGGGTCCACTCTAAGTAGAACTTAGTTGACTACAACTATTAGAACCTATGCAGCTCCTTGTGCTTTATAGTGACTTTGCCCTTGATCTACTAAGCAAAGAACACAGGAAGCTGCCTTATCAACTTCCTGTCACAAGGCTTGCCCAGTGATCCATCTGTCTCAGTTCCATCTACATGGACTGGCAGTGGTTCTTTAGGATTTCACACAAGGTTCTCTGCAAGCATCACATGGAGATGCCAGGGGTTGAACCTAAGACCTTCTGCATGTAAAGCAGATTTTCAGTCACTGAGCTATGGCCCTTCCCGACTGAAGGGAGAACAGGGAGGCCCAACAGGGAGGTACCATAGCAGGGCTGATGGGTCCTTTTGGCTCCTACCCCACATACAGGGACACCTATAATCCCCTTGCCACTTGTGACCTCCCAGGTAATAAGCCATCCCAAATAGACCTAGGATGTGTACACACAATATATTTAAAGCACACACACCCCAAATGAATTGTGGCAGCTGCAGTTTGTTAAGGGTACTGGGACTGGTAGCTTTGTGAAGGATAAACTACAGTTCTCGGGGTTCTTTGGGGATGTGGTGTTTACGCAGCCCTAGTTCGAGCCTTGTAGATAGATCAGAGGATTCGGAAAACATTTCTTGGAGATTACAAAATTATTCCAAAGTGAATTCAGAATAATTCTGTTTCTGTCAGCAGGCAATTATTATACTTTCTACCTGCCAAGGCTCCATTTCCATAGTGCTTTAAACATTTTTATGGCTTTGGAGGAGTGCATGGCCTAATACGGGGAAATGATAAGACCAGAGGGAATTGCATTTCTAAGCCAGATATTTTATCTGCAATGGCCTCAGTAACCTCAGTCATCCCCCTCCCCCCGCCCACCTCCAGGAAAACAAAAACCTCTGAATATTCATGGGTTTGAGTTTCTACAATCTCTTTCATAGAACATTTAGTTGTGTGTATTCTTGTGCCATTCAAATTAAGGTAAAAATATTAGGAAGACAGAATACTGCCTTCTGCCAGGTCAGACTGTTCACTTAGTCTTCTGTTGTCTACTCAGACCTGCAATGGCTCTCAGGAAGATACCTGCTGCATCAGGCAAATGGCCTATGAAGTCCAGCATCTTGTTCTTACAGTGGCCACCCAGGTTCATATGTGAAGCACAACATGAGTGCCTCACCTCTCTCCTTACTTGTGATTCCTAGAAACTGGTGTTCAGATGCATGCTGTCTCCAACAACAGATGTACAGCGTAGCCATTGATACCTTTATGCTCCATGTATTAGACTAATCCTCTTTTTAAGTTGGTGGCCATCACAGGATCTTCTGGGAGTGAATCTCAAAGTTTAACCATGTGCTGCTGGAGATGTACTGTACTTCCTTTTCTTCATCCTGAATCTTCCAACATTCAGCTTCGTTGGCCGTCTCCAAGTTCTGGTACTGCGAGAGAGGGACAAAAACTTCACTTTATCCATGTTGTGTATATCGCGCTGGTGGCCTTTTCTCAAAATTACTCCACCCAAAAAAAATTGTTGCAGCCTTTCCTCAGTTGTTCCAGCCCCTTGATCATTTTGGTTGTCCTTTCCTAAGCTGGAAATCTTGGCACTGGTGATGACTACAGGGCAGACTCTAGCCAGACATATGGGTCCAGCTACTTAGAATCAGAATTTTATACTTGAATGGACCATGAGAGCCATCTTGTCCAACCCCCTGCAATGCAGGAATCTTTTGCCCAATTTACAACCCTGAGATTACGAGTCTCATGCTGTACCAACTGAGCTATCCAGTCTTTGTATCCCATAAACATTCTAATGAACATTCTGCCATCCATGCTTTAGGTTGGAAATCCATTGTTTCAAAGTCTCTTTCTGTCTCAAAAACAATATGAAACACCCCACTAGCACCAGGGCTTTTTTTCAGATGGAACTCACCAGAACTCAGTCCTGGCACCTCTCAGGTAAATGCCATTGCCATTCTAAGAGAACAAGGGAAGAGTTCCGGCACCTCTTTTTCTGGAAAACTACAACTGTTAACACCCCATTATTAAAGGGGGGTGTATTTCATTGTGAATAGGTTGGCAGACACCTTGGATTTTATTTTTAAACTATAAACACTCACACTGAGAACGTTATTGCATTTCTAAGAAAGGTCTAGTAAAAACTAAAACAGAAAAATGCTCCATTAATGCATTCCTTTTGGTGTGTGTTACAACGGAGCATGGAGAATTAAGTGAGGGTTACAATCATTAATCTTTGTCTGGGGTGGGGGAACTGATTAATAAGTGACATTTTTCTTGTTGAAAGGAATGCTTAATTGCACACTTTTTGGTCCACCCACCTTTTTTTTTTTGAAAGGGATTGTTTTCAACCCTAACAAAAGAACAAAGAACACAATGACAAGGTCAGGCAAAGGCATCATTCAAACCTCAAAGGATGCTGATTGCGACAGAACGTTAAGGAACCGAGGGTGTGAGGAGCGGAACAACTTGAACACAAAGACCAAAACCAGGTCCCATGTTGTTTGCTGCGACTGAAGATGTCAGCTTGAGCCATAAGTTAATTAGGTCAGAGTGGCTGGAATTAAGTGAGGTGGGGATCGGCCAATCTAACACCTTTCAGAGTACGACCATGACGACAATTGCCTTGCGGAATCAAACCAATTACTTCAGCGTCCTGCTTTGAGATACTTTTAGGAGCTCACAAGCAAGACGCGATCAATATATCCATCCCCTTAATGCCTCTCCTGCTCTCGCGGCAGACTACATGGCTATCAGAGGTCTACTGTCTCTGAAGGAGGCCTTCAGTTTAACTGCCCTAGACCTATCCGCCATGATTTTTGGTAGCGAGTCAAGGTGATCATGACAGGATGGAGAACTGGGTGAAAAGTAACAAAATGTATTTCAAAAGAAGGCCAGATCAACAGATTTCTGAAGAATTTATTGACATTGGGAAATTAGCCCACCTCGCTGCTCTGTCCCTAACTCCAAGTCATTTCTGAACAAATGCAAAAGCACAGGTCCTTGGGGAACTCCACTTCCTACATCCCTCCACTGGGAGAACTATCATCATATTCCTACTCTCAGCATCCTGCTCTTTAACCCTTTACTGATCCATAAGTAGACCATCTTTCTTATCTCATGATTGCTTGACTTACTCAATGATCTTTGGCAAGGGACTTTATCAAAAGCTTTTTTGAAAGTCTAAGTACACAGTGTCTGCTTGGGAAGAGCCGTAACTTGGTCATGGAGGAGCTGCTTTACATGCAAAAGGTTCTACCCACAATATCTCCAGACAGGCCGCTCTCTGAAATGCTGGGGAGCTGCTACCAATCAAGGAATGTCCTCTCCTGGGCTTCAAAATTAGATGTCTTGTTTCCCTGGAGCAGAGTATTAGCACCTGCACAAAGAGATAATGCTAAGTACTTATAAAATGATGGGGGGCACAGGCTAATAGCAATAATCTGCATAGTATTTGCATGTGCAAATTTGAAAGATGGTGGGTAGCCAGAATCTCACCAACAGTATGCCCAGTTAAGAAAGTGGGGAAGGAGTTACCTATCAGGTAGCAGATCTGGAGTGACCTAAGGCTAGGTGCACCATGCCCATACAGCATCCTTGACAACACTCCAGCATATTGTGAAATTATAGAAGATGGAGGAGATGGCTACTAACACTGATGATTATGTTCTACCTCCAATGGCAGAGGCAGTATGTTTGCGAATACCAGTTCCTGGAAACCGCAGGAGAGGAGAGCACTGTGGCACCCAGGTCTGCTTGTGGGTTTCCCATGGGGACATCTGGCTGGCCACTGTGAAAGCTGGATGCTGGGCTAGATGGGTTATTGGCCAGATTCAGAACTCTCTTCTTATGTTCTTCTGCACAGCATTTCCTCAGAGAACTGATGCAAGCCCTTGTGAGCTCACAGACACAAAGAAGACAAGAGAAGAACCTCGGTTTCACTCTTAATGAAATTAACAGCAGGGCGATGTTGTTTACTGCTGAGCTGATGGTAAATGACGTCCTCAGAATGATTCCCCCATGTAAAGTTTCATTTTTCTTATACCTAAAGACTCATTTCCTTCTAATTAGGGAGTGATACAAAGGATCATCTGGAGACTATTTCAAACACAGGAAGCCCTTGCGTATGCAGTTAGACCACAAGTAGTGATCTGAAGCCCTTTTAGAAATGTATTGCTTGTCCCTTGCTTGAAGCTCTGCTCTTTTCAGAATTTCATCTCTGAGCCAATGCTTCACTGCTGATTTGCCACGTGGCTATACTTTTCCGGCCTAATCTTGTGACTGTTTATTGGATTCCGTGGGGCTTACTTCCAAGTAAGCATGCACAGGGCTCATCACACCCTTGGGAATCTCAGAGCCAGTCATGTCATGGCCATTAACTGACACATCTATCATATGTCCCATTGTGTGGCTGATACCACTGTTTTCACAAGAGTCCACGGCATGGAATCTCTCTAAAAGTTAATGTAGAAGTTAATTTATGAACTGCTTTCTTGGCTTTTCGCAGATGGATAGAACAAACAGGGTGGGGAGAAGCTTATTATATAGGGAAGATCTTATAGGTACCACTTCCAAGGGCCATGAACCACTAAATGTTTAGATGATAAAACAGGTCAAGTCAAGGGTCATTAATAGACCCCAGTGGCACCCATGAGGTTGTCACCTGGCACCCATGAAGTCTATACCTCCCAACTGTCCCATTTTAACCGGGACATCCTGGATCATAGAAGCCAATCCTGGCTGCTGTTTGGATCCCAGGATATTCCGTTTAAGATTGGCACCCTGGCATGAGTTAGCAGGGTCATGTCCAACCCTGCTGATGAGAGCCAGAGACCCTCCCAGGATCACTTTGACATAGCCAGGGATGCACGTGGGTAAAGGTTCTTTTTCCTGGGGTGTCAGGGACTGGACTGAGGGGGAACAGTGGGGCTGCCCCCCACCCCGAACCTTCCCGAGAAGAGGAGGACAGCATGGATTTACAACAGTGGTTTGCGGAAGGTCATAGTTCAGAGGCTGCAGAGGGGAGAAGCTGGGAGATTTTGGGAGAGGAGCAACAGAAAGAAGAAGCACAAGCGGAGAGATAGCTGACAGACTCAGTGTCTTTAGAAAGCATTCCTGACCCCCCCCTCCCAGCACCAGGTGAGCATTGAGAGTAGTAGAACAAAACGCTCAGAAACAGAAAGCACAGATGAGCTGGCGCAGGGATGACATATAACAGGAGAGACTGAGGAGGTGGGACTTTACTCAGAGCAACACCATTATATAAGAGAGGCGGCATCACTACTTCTCTCTCTGTGAATCTTGAATAAAAGACTGGGTAAGAGCTCTTCTTTTTTTATCTGTTTCTTGGCTGCCACTGTGGGAGGGATCGGATTTCCTGAAGCCTGACATGGCATGTCCCTTTCACAATCACTAGGGCACTTTCAGGCCTCATGGAAAGGGCTTTGTGGTTTTCTGCCCTTAAAAAAAAGTCCTCATCAAAATTGTCCAGCATTTATATTGGAAAAATTATCCTAATATGATTTATATGTTTAAATGCAATTTCCCCAAATATATTTATTTTTGCAAAACAATTTTCCCTAATGAAACACATTTTTGTATATTGTTTTCACTGATACATGCTCTTTTACGTACACTTTATCCAAGTTTATGAATTTTTGTACATATTACTTGGCTGGAAAACGGCGCTGAAAAATGCGCAGAAGTGTGAATTTTGGAAGACAGCTGTGCTTCAGTTCACATATTGTTCCAGAAAGTGCAAATTATATAGGTTTGCCTTTGAATGCAAGCTGCAGTGACTTTCTCCCTGCCTCTAATTACAAGTGGGGAGGGCGCTACTGCGCTCAAATCCTCCTTGTGGGTTTCCCATGGGCAGCTGGTTGGCTACTGTGAGAAAAAGATGCTGGACTAGGATGACCACTGGCCTGATCCAGCAAGACTCTATTTGTGTTCTTAAATGCTTAGGACCAGGAAGCCTGATTTGTTTTATTGCCTCTCCGAAAACAACAGGATGGCCCTGCATTTCCAGAACGAGAGTAGCTGGAATAAACTGTGTGTTTGTAGGTAGACATGAGCTGCGCAGCTTCTTGCCATATGCCTCAATATGTTCAACAATACAGGAAGAGCATATTTAAGACAATGAACTTCCTATAGCTTCATTAGTTTTATTTTTGCTTCCTCCTAGACCCTGCTGAGTGCAGACAAAAGTACAATAATATTTTCCACATTTCCAAGGATGCCTTCGCAACCACGCAGCTGGGATAGATTATTTGCTTTTAGAGCAGGTCAGAAAGACGAGGAGAAAAAACTTTTTAAAAAAGAACTGGTTAACTCCAAACCACCAGCGTTTTTCTTCATGGTGCATTCATGGCACACTGGCAAAAGAAACAACAACACACACAAAAACCCCTCTTAGTTTTCTTACTAAAACTGTAAAGGACATTTTGTTCAGCTTTCATTTGCGCAAGAAAGAAAAACAACAGGGAAGGAGTCTTAGCTAAGTGATAGAGCACCTGGTTTTCAGGTAGAAGCTCCTAGTTTTGATCTCAAGCATCTGCAGATAGGGCTAGCAATGTCCCCGTCTCAATTTCTGGAGAGCTACTAGCATTCAATATGGTCAATATGGTTAATAAAGAGCTAGATCAGGGTTCCCCAAACTTAGGGCCTCCAGGTGTTTTTGGACTACAATTCTCCTCATCCCTAGTTAACAGGACCAGCAGTCCAGGATGTTGGGAATTGTAGTCCCAAAACAGCTGGAGATGCAAGTTTGAGAAACCCTGAGCTACACGGACCAATGGTCTGACTCAGCATAAGGCATCTTCCTACATTTGAGTTTTTGAGATGAATGTGTAAGAAGTTTCTTTTATTTTCGAGTAAGAGTCAGACGGTATTTAGCCAACAGCGATGCTTGCTTATGTGCTCTCTTGCTTCCTGTCACAATAAAATATCTGGGGACACATTACTGGGCAGCAGAATTGCATTGCAAACTTTGGAGAAGTGCACATTTCAAAGGATGGCTGTGCTTTGTTTTTCTCAGTGTTCTGGAAAGCGTGAATTAGGTGGGTTCACAATTTAAAGTGAACTGAATTGAAGAAGAAAAAGAAGAGGAAGAGTTTGGATTTGATATCCCGCTTTATCACTACCCGAAGGAGTCTCAAAGCGGCTAACATTCTCCTTTCCCTTCCTCCCCCACAGCAAACACTCTGTGAGGTGAGTGGGGCTGAGAGACTTCAGAGAAGTGTGACTGGCCCAAGGTCACCCAGGCTGCATGTGGAGGAGTGGAGATGCGAACCCGGTTCACCAGATTACGAGTCCACCGCTCTTAACCACTACACCACACTGGCTCTCTGAATCCCACTTTCATCCCTAAGTGGAGGATACAGTCTAATCACCCGTGTAGATGAGCACAGAGGCATAGCAAGATCAGGTGGTACCCGGTGCGAATTTTTTTGGTCACCCCCCCCCCCATTGATGGCTTGGGGTAGGCTTGGGAGTTGTGGGTGGGTGGCGCACCGAATGTCACCCCCCCTCAGCTATGACACCCAGAGCAGTCTGTCACCCCCGCGCCGCCCTTCCTATGCCTCTGGATGAGCAACTCAAATACTAGCCTGGCTGGCTTTTGAATATGGAATGAAAGGCACCAAAATGTCTTGGACAATCCCTGCGAAGTCGTAATGTATGCAAGTGATTGATTAAGTATGATACATTTTATTGATGCTTTCCATATGAGGGAAAGGTTTCCTTACCCTCTGGCTGCATTTCAGGATACCTCAAAAAGACAATCTTCCACAAGTGGCAACCTGCCATTTGAACAGTGGAACGTTATTTATGTAGTGTATAGCTACTGACTCCATGAAACTAGTACAGGCTACTGGAAAAGTTGTTTCAGAGAAGATCCAGAGTAATTCTGGGGATTATCACTTCTGTTCATTTGAAAGGGGATTTTGGTTTAAGAGTCAATGTGAACACAATGTGGATATTTCCACTCTACACTTTTTAGGCATATGTAATTTTATACTACTTTATTTTGTTCTGCGCTTTTAAATTTTGTAATTGGTATATTTAGCTTGATACTGGTCACTGAGCATAACAAACAACTAGTTTGATGTTTTACTATGTTTTATATATTCTGTAAGCTGCCCAGAGTGGATGGGGAAACCCAGCCAGATGGGCGGGGTATAAATAAAATTATTGTTGTTGCTGCTGTTGTTATTGTTATTGTTACTGCTGTATGGTTTTGAACTCAATGAATATTATTGATTATTATTAATTGTTTTTACATCCTACTCTTCTGTCCATCAGATACAACTTTGCAGGAGGAAGGTCCCTGGTTCAGTTCCTGGCATCTCCCAAGTGAGCTCCCTCAATCTAGAATCCTCCAGATGTTTTGAACTACAGCTCCCATAAGCCCTGCCCATTGGCCATGCTGGCTAGGGCTGATGGGAGTTGAAGTCCAGACATCTGGAGGGCACCAGGTGGGAAAGTTCGTGAGGATAGTGTGGAGTTAGACAGACCAGCAATCTGAAGCTTCTAAATATCCTCCCTAGAAAACCATGAAGTGCATTACAGGGGAAAAAAGCTTTCCAGGTCAACATAGAGCATAATTAAAAGTGTTGGTCCTGGCTTTTAAAGCCCTAAACGGCCTCGGTCCAGTATACCTGAAGGAGCGTCTCCACCCCCATCGTTCTGCCCGGACACTGAGGTCCAGTGCCGAGGGCATTCTGGTGGTTCCCTCACTGCAAGAAGCCAAGTTACAGGGAGCCAGGCAGAGGGCCTTCTCGGTAGTGGCACCCGCCCTGTGGAACGCCCTCCCACCAGATGTCAAAGAGAAGAACAACTACCAGACTTTTAGAAGACATCTGAAGGCAGCCCTGTTTAGGGAAGCTTTTAACGTTTAACAGATCACTGTATTTTAATACTCTGTTGGAAGCCGCCCAGAGTGGCTGGGGAAACCCAGGCAGATGGGTGGGGTATAAATAATAAATTCTATTCTATTCTATAGACCACTAGACGCAACTGCTGAAAGACCTGGGTAACCAAGTGCAGGCAGGTAAATAGTTGTACTCCATTACTGAACTATGAGAAACCAGAGAAGGCAATACTTCATTATGAGCTGGAGATGGCAATAGTCCAATCTCTCTTAGCATTTTCCACCAGAAATTGAAAATCTAGGTTTAGTTGGAAATACAGAAGCTAAGGTTGCCATCTTCTGTGGCAATAAACTCCACTGGACAAAATGAGACTTTCTTCAATGTCAGCTGGATCCTCCAGCTATTCTGAATGACAACTCTCTCCAGCCCTGACAATTGGCCATGCTAGCAGTGGCTGAGTCATAGTGCTAAACATCTGGAGGGTACCAGGTTAGGGAAGACTGTTTTAAGTGGACACACATTGATATTCATGACAATTTTTTCTCCACTCCCTTTTTTAGGTGCCTCAGTTAATATAGTAAATTGGGAAGCTTCTCTTGCCTTGTCTCAGAGTTTTTCTGCATGTCATTTTTCCTTGGAAATCATGTCCACCCCTTGTAATAATTAATTCCGGGCACTGTCGACATGAAATATTCACAGCAGAAAAATAAGTTGGACGCCTTGACCTATTTTTGCTGAGATGGCTTTCTCTGAACTGCAAAGACTCCTTCTATTCAACCCTGGCAGTGAGATTTAGCTTAATAGGTGGCTTAGCTGTCAGTCCAAGAATAAGGGCTTGGAAAGTGATGGATATATTGAGATAGTGCTGCATACTATTTAGGTCACTTGACTGCAGTTTTATTGTCAGGTAATTTCATTCCACTGGCATGAATCCAGTCAGCAGGGCTTTGAGAATGAGGAGGTAAAGCTGGGAAGATTCTCTGGGAACCGAGTTGCACATTCAGCAGAATTACCGCCAGATGCAGTGATGGGCATCAACTTGGCCTATAAATATTTTAAATAAATATTGCTTTATCTGCCCCAGCCTTCTGAGTAGCCAGAGGGCTGCTGGTGCAAAAGATACGGTAATGGCTGGTGGAGACTCTGGCTCCAGACCCCATCTTGATACCTACCTGCCAGATGTTGCCGGCGGTATTGCAATACAAAGTCATTGTCCAAGAAAAGGCTTCAGCTGATTGTTTCTCATGACATGCATTTTCTGAAGAAGAAAGTGCAGTCTGTGCTTTGGGGGGGGGGGCTGTTCATAAATGAGGTGCCTGTCTGTGGGTGCCAGCACAAAATGGCAGGAAAAGAGAGAGGTGTCCATACTCTGTACTAGTGAGCCTTGTCACACACAAAAGCCTTCCATGCTGTGCTTTTTGGGGGGGGTAATTATTCATGGGACACGGGTAGTGCTGTGGGTTAAACCACAGAACCTAGGACTTCCGGGGGCGGCGCGAACGGCAATGGCGGTCCTCTTCTGAACGGGAGAGGAGGCTCCGCAGGCAACGGGTCGTCCGCTACGGCGAAGCGGAGACCCACATCGGAAAACCCCAGGCGGCAAGAGCCTGGGGTCTTGAGGCTCGGTGGGCGCCTAGAGCGACCCTCCAAGTGCAGAAGGAACCCCGTAAGGGGCTCCGGAGCACGGAGGGGGGTTGCGGCGCTGTGAGCTGTTTCGCAGCCTGAGGAGCGAAGCCGCGCTGCTGCTGTCGGTGAGCGCTGATCCCTTTTCCTGCCAAATTACGGATCCGGACGAAAAAGCAACTAATTTGTGAGTAAAAGACTGAATCACTTGAAATTTGAGACTTTAAAAGGGAAACTTAAATTGGCTTGAACTTGGCTGTGAGTGGAGAGACGTGGAAGCAGGAAGTCCGTCTTCCGCAGCCATTGAACTTGAAAAAAAGCAATCAGCTGGAGGAGTGGAGGCTGAAAGAAAGAGACTCTAAGTCTTACAGATCTAAGCATCTATTTGAACTTGCATTTTAAAGTAAAGACTTCAAGTTAAAGATTTGGGATTTCTATTTGTACTTGACTTTCCTCCTCTTATTGGATTACAAATTAAAAGGTGAAACCCAGAGTCAGGAGCTGCCTGAGTACTAAGGGAGCTGTCAGTACTGCAGATTTGGATACTGTATATTGGAACTGGAAACAATCTGAGGGTATTGATACCTTTTAAATTTGAAACATTCTTTTTGGAGATAAATAAGCACTGTCTGCAACAAGGTAATCATTTATAAACTCTGCTAAGCATTTGTATCTGAAGGTTCTTGGACATTAATTTAGACTCTGAAAGATAGATTAAGCTCCCTCTAGAGGATTGGATTATAACAGTGATTTTACATACACTTTTTACTTTCGATTCCCTTGCTGTTCGCTTGCTCTGGACCTTTCCATTCCCATGGGAACAACTCAGTGTGACCTTGACTGACAGATAACGTTGGAATGAGTGGCACAAGAAAAAGAGGGAGAGCTAAACAAACAACTCTAACAACTCTAACCTCAGCCTCACAGACACGCAGATCATCTGTGCCTACTTTGCCCTCAGAAGTGGAGGGTGAGGGCGAAGCAGAGCAGTTACAACTGGAAGATATGGCCTCAGGAGCATCTGCTTCTATACTAGATAAAATCTTTGAAAAATTGGAAGCTTTGGACAAGAAAGCAGATGCCCAATCAGCAAAGATTGATAAAAATACAGAATGTTTAAATAAATTAACCACACAAGTGACACAGAATGCACAAGCAATTGGACAGCTAACGGAGGCCTCAGCAGAAAATCGGAAATTGACTGAGGACACCAGACAAAGATTTGAAAATTTAGAGCAAGAGGTAAGACCACTCACTAAACAAGTTGGGGAACACCAGATTTATCTCTCGATGATAGAACTGCGAAACCGGGAGAACAACTTAAGGATTAGATCACTACAAGAGGCAGAAGAAGGAAATCTAACTGAGTTTTTGACTAAAGAATTCTCCAAGTTCTGGAACTTGGAAGAAAAGGACTTTAAAATTGTGTCAGCTTTCAGACTTGGAAGATTCATAAAGAAGGAGAGGCCCAGAGACTGTTTGATAACATTGAGATCAAAGGAGGAAAGGGATAAGATTTTGGGACTACACTTTGTAAAATCACTGGAGGTGTTGGATAGAAGAATTGAAATTTATAAAGATATCCCAAGACTACTGCTTGACCTTAGAACCGCCTATTCTGAACTTGTTAAACTACTAAGGAGCAACGCAATTCCATTCAGGTGGGAATTTCCTCAAGGATTATCTTTTACCTTTAGAGGGAGAAAGGTTAAAGTGAGAACACTGGAAGAGAGAGACAAATTCTTGTCTACACACGGAGAGGACCTTCAAAAAAGAATTGAACTACCTTCTGGGCCTGAGGCAACGCCAATACCAACATCAGCATCTGTGGAACCTGAAGACCCTGAGAAGATACCACCCCTTGAAAAATAACCAGATAATTCAGGATGTCTCTGCAACTGTTGAGCTGGAATATTAATGGTTGTAACATTCCGGAAAAAAGGAAGAAAATATTTCATATATTAAAAAAAGAACAATTGGACATTATTTGTTTACAAGAAACACATGTGACGAGGCTCCACAGAAAAGTGTTAATAAATAAAAGATTGGGCCAGGAATTTGTATCTTCGGACAAAGTTAAGAAGAGAGGCGTAGTGATATATGCAAAAGAGAGCCTGTCACCTAAATTCCTATTTAAAGATGAACATGGAAGAATTTTGGCTATTGAGATACAATATCAAGGAGAGAAACTGCTGATATTAGGAATTTATGCACCTAATGAAGGGAAATCGGAATTTTACAAGAAGTTGCAGGAGACAATGCTGGATTATCTAGACTACAACAACATCATAATGATGGGAGATATGAATGGGGTCGTATCAACTAACATGGACAAGTCACAAAGTCAAAATGTTACAAAAGACGGCAGACTACCTAAAACCTTTTTTGAAATGACTGACAATATGGACTTGATTGACATTTGGAGGACAAAGAACCCACTAGGAAGAGAGGGAACATTCTTTTCTGAAGCCCAACTGACCTGGACAAGAATCGACCAAATATGGATTTCTAGAGGCCTGGCACCTAAGGTTAGAAAAGTGGAAATCTGCCCAAAGACCTGCTCCGACCACAATGCAGTAAAGATGGATATGACACTATTACCAACTGGATCCTTTAGATGGAAGATGAATGACAATTTGTTTAGAGATCAGGAAATTACCAAGAAGGCCCAAAAAGTTTTGAAGGACTATTTTGAGATAAACATGAATAATATGGTGGAAAAAAGAATAATCTGGGACGCAAGCAAAGCTGTAATGAGGGGATTCTTGATACAACAGAATGCAGTGAAGAAAAGAACACATAATGAGAAAAAAGATAAGATCTTGGATAAAATAAAAGAATTAGAGAAGAAATTAAGAGTGAATCCGAAGTCACAGCCAACTCTGAGAGAAATTAAACTTTATCAAACACAATATTCTAAGTTGATAAATCAGGAAATTGAATGGAAGGTTAAATTAATGAAACAAAAAACGTTTGAGTCGGCGAATAAATGTGGAAAACTGCTAGCTTGGCAGTTGAAGAGAAGACAAAGATTAAATACTGTTACAAACTTAGAGGTTGATGGAAAAAACATCCAGAATCCGGTGGACATTAGAAAGTGTTTCCAGAGATACTTCAAAAAATTATACACCCAAGGGCCGCAAGATGATGTTGAGATTAAACAATTTTTGGCAAAAAACGGATTATCTAAATTGTCACAAGAAAATAGGACAATCCTGAATTCTAAAATAACACGACAGGAGATCGAACAAGCTATCCAGAACATGCAACTTGGCAAATCTCCAGGACCAGATGGGCTGACCTCCAAGTACTATAAGACATTGAAAGACTATTTGATACAACCTTTGATGGAGGTCAGCAATGAAATTATGGAGGGGAGGAGGGCACCGGAGTCGTGGAAGGAAGCATTTATCACATTAATACCAAAGTCGGAAGCTGAAAAGACACAACTTAAGAACTACCGTCCCATCTCTCTCTTAAATGTGGATTACAAAATATTTGCAGACATTTTGGCAAATAGATTTAAAAAAGTTTTAAATGAAGTAATTCATAAGGACCAGGCTGGCTTTCTCCCAGGAAGACATCTGTTTGCTAATACAAGGAACATTATTGACATTTTGGAACTTCTGCAAACAGATATAAATACAAAAGCAGTTTTAATTTTTATAGATGCGGAGAAGGCCTTTGACAATATCTCCTGGAAATTTATGATGGGAAATTTAAAAGAGATGGGAGTGGGACGGGGGTTTGAAAATGGGATTGAGGCGATATATTCAGAACAGAAAGCTAAACTGATAGTTAATAATGTGGTTACGGAAGAGTTTAAAATTGAAAAAGGGACACGACAAGGTTGCCCTATTTCCCCTTTGTTATTTATTTCGGTTCTGGAAGTGCTATTGAACATGATTAGAAGGGATCAGTTGGTGGAAGGAATTCAGGTCGGTCAGAAACAATATAAATTAAAAGCTTTTGCAGATGACCTGGTTTTGACCTTGCAGAAGCCAGAGCCCAGTACGAAAAGAGTATTACAACTGATTAATGACTTTGGTCGGGTGGCTGGATTTAAATTAAATAAACAGAAAACTAAGGTTTTGGGGAAAAACTTGACTAATACAGAGTCAGAACGGTTTCAGAATGAGATGGAACTTAATGTGGTGAAAAAAGTGAAATACCTAGGGGTAAACATAACAGCAAAAAATCTAGGTCTATTTAAGGACAATTATGAAAAATGTTGGACAGAAATTAAGAGAGACCTAGATAGTTGGACAAAATTGAAACTTTCTTTGTTAGGCCGAATTGCTGCTATCAAGATGAATGTATTGCCAAGGATGTTGTTCTTATTTCAAACACTTCAGGTTTTGGACAAAACGGAGTGCTTTCAGAAGTGGCAGAGAGACATTTCCAAGTTTGTCTGGCAGGGCAAAAAGCCCAGAATTAAGTTTAAGATATTAACCGATGCAAAACAAAGAGGGGGCTTTGCCCTGCCAGACTTAAAGTTGTATTACGAAGCCGCAGCGTTCTGCTGGCTAAAAGACTGGCTACTTCTTGAAGACACTGATGTGCTGGATTTGGAAGGGTTTAACAATACTTTTGGATGGCATGCATATTTATGGTATGACAAGGTTAAAGCAAATAAGGCCTTTAAGAACCATATTGTCAGAAAATCATTGTTTAATGTCTGGTCAAAATATAAAGACTTGCTGGAAAATAAAACACCAAGGTGGCTTTCACCTTTGGAAGCCAAGGCCCGAAAAAGACCCAATATGGAGGCTAAATGGCCAAAATATTGGGAAATACTAGAAAAGGATGGAGACAAATGGAAATTGCAGAGTCTAGAGAAAATGAAAGACAAAGTGCGAGATTGGTTACATTACGCTCAGATCAAAGAAGTTTTTAAAAATGATAAGAAATTAGGGTTCCAGGTGGAGAAATCGAAACTAGAAACAGAATTGTTAGAACCAAAGATTAAGGTGCTTTCAAGGATGTATAACTTGCTGTTGAAATGGAATACACAAGACGAAACGGTTAAATCGGCTATGATAAGGTGGGCACAGGACATTGGGTATAATATCATGTTTGAGGACTGGGAGAGGTTGTGGAATAATGGACTGAAATTTACTGCATGTAACGCCCTGAAAGAAAATGTAATGAAAATGATTTATAGATGGTATATGACCCCAGTCAAACTTGCTAAAATTTACCACCTGTCTGATAATAAGTGTTGGAAATGCAAAGAGTGCGAGGGAACGTTCTTCCACCTCTGGTGGACTTGCCCTAAAGTGAAGGCGTTCTGGGAAATGATCTATAATGAACTGAAAAAGGTATTTAAATATACCTTCACTAAGAAACCAGAGGCTTTCCTTTTGGGTATTGTCGGCCAAGGGGTGGCAAAGAAGGACCAGACATTTTTTATGTATGCAACAACAGCAGCAAGGATACTTCTCGCAAAACATTGGAAAACCCAAGATCTACCCACACTGGAAGAATGGCAGATACAACTGATAGACTACATGGAACTGGCTGAAATGACCGGCAGAATCCGTGACCTGGGAGAAGAGAGGATTGAGGAGGACTGGAAGAAATTTAAGAACTATTTACAAAAGTATTGTAATTTGAGTGAATGCTAAATAAGATGCTAGACCAAAACAACTGAGCACCACTAAATTTAGAAGTTTTTTTTTTTTAAGAAAATAAGTAAGATTGTGAAAATTTAGCTCCTTTTGAGAATTATATGATTATGAAATATAGAAGGGACATAAGAATTTAAACAAGATGATAAATTGCTGACAAAATGTTTTAACGATGAAAATGGGAGCGGGAGGTGTGAGGAAGTCCAAAGAAAATGTGAAAATATGTTAAGATCGATGTTACATTGTTTATTATGTCTATTTTTATTGTAAAATTTAATAAACTGCTATAAAAAAAAAAATAAACCACAGAACCTAGGACTTGCCAATCAGAAGGTCAGCGGTTCGGATCCCCGCGACGGGGTGAGCTCCCGTTGCTCGGTCCCTGCTCCTGCCAACCTAGCAGTTCGAAATCACGTCAAAGTGCAAGTAGATAAATAGGTACCACTCTGGTGGGAAGGTAAACGGCGTTTCCGTGTGCTGCTCTGGTTCGCCAGAAGTGGCTTAGTTATGCTGGCCACATGACCCAGAAGCTGTACGCCGGCTCCCTTGGCCAATAAAGCAAGATGAGTGCCGCAACCCCAGAGTCGGTCACGACTAGACCTAATGGTCAGGGATCCCTTTACTCCTTTACCTTTACCTAATTATTCATAGGAGATCATTTCAACTTGTGATTCTAAGGCACACTTTTCCACTTGATGCTACTGAATGCATAAGCTGTTCCTGGAGGTAGAAAGCCTGTATTCTACCACACTGAAGACTCAGGTTTCATCCACACTCACCTTTTGGCCCTTGCTTTCTAGTCACAGGTCTGCAGTTTAAACCTCTGTGTCTGAGCACTTGGGGGGGGGGGTTTGCCCAGGAAAACCTACCCTTTAATGCTAAATCGGAACAAATGACCATTTGAGTTTTCCATAGATCGCCATTTGCTCTGATTCAGCAGTAAAGAGTGGATTTTCCTGGGGAAAGCACTGTGGAGGGGGTGGTGCTTGGACACGGAGCTTTAAAGCACAAACCTGTGCCTAGGAATGTGGCACAAAGGAAGTCCAGATGAGCTCTCAGTTTCCTCTGCATTTCCTAATCCAAATTATGCTCTAGGCCAGTGTTTCCCAAACTTGGGCCTCCAGCTGTTTTGGGACTACAATTCCCATCATCCACTGGTTCAGTTAGTGAGGGATGATGGGAGCTGTAGTCCAACAACAGCTGGAGATTCACATTGGGGAAACTCTGCTCCAGGCTCTTCATAATCCTCGTTGCTTGTTAGAAGCCTTGTCGTTACTTATGTGCTGCACATACTCCTTTAGATAAATAGGTCGCAAAGCCTATTCAGCAGTGATTGGGCAGCTTGTTGCAATCTGCCATCATTCCATTCATCACTTCCCTTCAAATGAAATCGACTCCACATTTTCTCAAGCTCCCTTAGGTGAAATTCGTGAAATTGCCTCAGTGACCTGGTTCCTGGGCACTGACCCCTGGAAATCCCCAGAGAAGTCTGTAATTTAGCAAGTCAAGAGCACCCAGAGAGATACACAGCCATGTTGTTGTTTCCTTCATGAAAATATTAGAATCATAGGCTTGGAGAGTTGGAAGGGACCCCAAGGGTCATCTGGCTCACCCCCCTGCAATGCAGGAACCATGGCGAAAGACTCCCTGACAGATGGCAGGTGGGCTGGAAGATGTGGGGTCTACCCAATGCCTATGCCAGGCACCCCCAAACTCAGCCCTCCAGATGTTTTGGGACTACAACTCCCATCATCCCTGACCACTGGTCCTGTTAGCTAGGGATGATGGGAGTTGTAGTCCCAAAACATCTGGTGGGCCGAGTTTGGGGGTGCCTGGCCTACGCCAAATCTCTTACATCTGTGATCAATAAAGCCGTGGCCTAATTTCACCCAAATGTTGTCATGTCTCTTATTCTTGGTATTGGGGAGGACTGAAGAGTAGGTGATGGAGATGCTTTGTCATGCAGTGTCTGGTTGCTAAATTACAATAAAACTGCCTTGGTTTGAATCCACTACATGGTAGCATTGACCTGTAAGAGTCCCGGCAACCAGACCATTCAATTCTAGGCAGGTCCGGATTTAGGTTTGATGAGGCCCTAAGCTACCAAAGGTAATGGGGCCCTTTATATGTCCAGTTGTCCTTTGTCAACAACAAATTGTTGCTGTTTTTTTGCGTTGAATATATGCTATGTGGTAATTTATGGACCTAGCAGGTATCTAAAGCCATTTGCACATATTGCTATGCAACCAGTCCATGCAGAATGTAGGCACCCTATATATAGAAATGAGCTAACCAGTGATATTTTAGGGAGCAGGCTAGCAGATGGGGCCCATTACTTACGTCATTGGAGCCTACACAACACAAAACACTGTTGCTGTATGTAGGTTTTATTTTATTTGTTTCTTATCTTATATTTTGGAAATGTACATCCAGGTTTTTTCCCTTTAATTTTTTTTGGGGGCCCCAAGAGAGTGGGGCCTTAAGCTATAGCTTGTTTAGCTTATACATAAATCCGGCACTGATCCTAGGTGATTCTCGTGAGCTGCTCTTTTCTCACACCATCTATCATCCCTTACCAATGTCAGTTACAGTTTCTTTTCCCATTGAAAACCCTTCTCTCTTGCAGGTGAAGCTTCCTTTTGATATATATTTGATAACCTGCCGCAGTGGCTTACGTAACCTGAACGACTAGCTGGGCTGGCAGGGTTTGAGTCAAGCAAGCATAATATATTAGTCAGGAGGAAAATAGTCTCTCCCAGCCAGCTCCCTGGTGTGCTCTAAATGCTGCATAAATTAGCTCTTGTGTCTCACACTAACGTCCATCTCTGACGTGGTAGGATGAGCAGTATATCAAATAAATTCTTTCAGGGCAGTGTCAGCAAGATTACACATTCAGCTGTGCTGGGGAAAGTGAGCAACTTAAGGAACAGATGTGGGGATGCTTGCAGTTCTGAGGTGCATTAATTGGATAAGGCATGCTCAGAAATCGGATGTCAGTGGGTGCTTTTGCATTTGTTATCTGTAAGTTGCACTTCGAGGCCCCCAAACCCTTCCCCTAAAAATAACTTCACACTGACACATAATTTTAGTTTAAGTTATTGGGCAAAATTTAGGCCACAACTTTATTGATTACAGCAAAGTGAACGGTGTTGGCTTAGGCATTGGCAACAGGCTACCGTGGTACCTCGGGTTAAGAACTTAATTTGTTCTGGAGGTCCGTTCTTAACCTGAAATTGTTCTTAACCTGAAATACCACTTTAGCTAATGGGGCCTCCCGCCGCCGCCACACAATTTCTGTCCTCATCCTGAAGCAAAGTTCTTAACCCGAGGAACTATTTCTGGGTTAGCAGAGTCTGTAACCTGAAGCGTCTGTAACCCGAGGTACCACTGTATAACTGACTCCTGCCTCTCTGGCTGGAAGTCTGAAAGGGTAAACACCAAACGAGGGAGCAACATCGATTGAGACCAACCAAAGCTCACCTCGGGGTTCCTGTGGTCCTGGCATGGCCCTAGCCCCTCAAGCGGACTTCGGACAAGATCCAGGACCCCCAGATTCCTTTACTGGAATACCCTTATTCATGGAGGGGCAGGTGATGGCCGCACCTCTCCTCCCACACACTTCAATATGCCAATGCCTAACCGCCAAACCTTACAAAGTTGTGACGATTGCTAAGGGGGTAGGTAGGCGAAAACCAAGTGGCTACATCCAATCTGCCAAATGGAAAAAAATTCCTACCCAGCCCCTGCTCCAAGATGAGCTGGCTCACATTGCAGCAATCGCCAAGAGGGCGGAGACAACTTCTGCCACCTCTGTGGCTGAAAGGTAGCGGTCTAGAAATATCGAAAATAAATACAATGCCAGGAATGGTTCATCGTGAAATGCCTCACTTAGGAATAAGGATAAGAGAATTTCCCATTTTTGGTTTATGGTTTTTCAAATCTTAACTCCAGTTCTCCACATTTCTACATCAGTTTGTGATTTATTTATTTTTTTAAAACTCTTTATAAAAAATTATCAGTGTTCTAGTACAAGTTTCTCCTGATATATCCATTCTTATAGGCAGTTTTCCCTAACACACAATTTTTGCAAAGCAATTTCCCCAAATATAATTCATTTCTGTATGCTGCTTCCACTAATAAATGCATTTTTATGTATTCTTCACTCTAGCACATGTATTTTTTCACACATTCCTTGGCTGCAAAACTGGATCGAGAAATTCAGAGACGTGCAAATTTTGAAAGGTTCTGGTTTGCAAATTCTTTCAGAAAGTGCAGATTAGATGGGTTCACCTATTTCTCCCTCATCCCTGCTTAGGAACATAGAAACCTGCCTTATAGTGAGTCAAATCATTTAGGCAACACGATTAAACAGACATTGACAGAATCCTAGCTCAGAATGCAGCTTGCTTGGGTCCACTGATTTTACTAGGTTAAAAGGTAAAGGTAAAAGGACCCCTAACCATTAGGTCCAGTCGTGGCCAACTCTGGGGTTGCAGCACTCATCTCGCTCTATTGGCCGAGGGAGCCAGCGTACAGGTTTCAGGTCATGTGGCCAGCATGACTAAGCCGCTTTTGGCGAACCAGAGCAGCGCATGGAAACGCCGTTTACCTTCCCGCCGGAGTGGTACCCATTTATCTACTTGCACTTTGACGAGCTTTCGAACTGCTAGGTTGGCAGGAGCAGGGACCAAGCAACAGGAGCTCACCCCATCATGGGGATTCGAACCGCCAACCTTCTGATCGGCAAGTCCTAGGTTCTGTGGTTTAACCCACAGCGCCACTCGCGTCCCTTCACTAGGTTACATGTATTTAATTATTGTGTTTCATTGCAGCCATTTTCTTAAATGGAATTTCAGCAGAGCTTACTTCCAAGCATATGTACCATGCAATTTTTTTAAAAAATGGTGCAGATCTTCTTAGAAAACAGTTAACAGTTGAGTGTTTACAAGACAACACAATGTGGGCTTTTTTGGTAGATAATTACTCTAAAGAATTTGGAAGTAGAACTGAAAGATCTGTCCTATTAGCTTCTAGAGTGATTTGTTTTGAACCAGCTTGCAAGAGCTGGGGGTGGGGGTGGCCAGAAGAAGGAGGCAAGGATTTCAGGATACCTTCCCCTAACATTTGAAGTCAAACACCCCTCTGAAGAGTTCAACATGTCTCAGCAAAGCCTCCATTGTCATAATGATAGCAACAATTTAAAAAAAAACAACCACACTCTGGCAGCCATCTGCCCATTCCAGACAGCTGAATAACTTCCAGGACTCTCTGAGAGGCCAACCATTGACACAGATTTTTATACAGTATATCACAGATGGTTTGTGTTGCCAGGACCTTTCAGGAATGACGTCAAAGAGGTTACGCTGCTGGCTTTAAAAATTTGCTGCAGACTTGTCCTAAATGACATTAGGCCATAATGGATGGGGGGGGGGGCATCTATATTGCCATTTTAAATAACAATAAAACAATGAACAGGGTGGTGATACAATGGCTACTGCAATCAACACAAGATAATATCACCAAGGCAAGTATCCGTAAAAGAAACAATAAGCACCCTTAAAAATGGCAAAAGTAGTTTCTTTCCATTCTGGGTTTTATCTTAAACAATTGCAAACACAGTAAATAAAGAGCTCACTTGTAATATATCAGTGGTTCAGTGCTCATTTCTTCTATATACCATATATACGATATATACAATATCTTTATTGTCATTGTCCCATGCAGAACAATGAAATTGAAAAACTACATAAAAACTACATAAAAACTACACAAAACATGCAAAAACCCCTAAAAACTCTGAAACCCCATTTTAAAATACACTATACTATCGTCTTTCCAAAATATACTATTCTCTTTCCAAAATAGATTTTATCTTGAACAATTGCACACGCAGTAATAAAGAGTCCACTCACGATATACCAGTGGTTGAGTCCTTGGAAGTCATTCCGGTAATCAGATATTTTGTTGCTAAAGAGCTTAGTCATCGAGCTTTGTAGTAAATAATATACAGTATGTAAATGACTTAAAGTAGGGGTATATCTGTCCTCTGACGTCCTCTTTCTATGTTCCTCTTGATGGAAACATGCAGATGGGGGACGACAAAACGTCTGATTACTGGAAAGATGAAATGTTTCTTTAGCGACGAAATGTCTGGTTACTGGAACGACCTCCAAGGACTTAACCACTGGTATATCGCGAGTGGACTCTTTATTATTGCGTTTGCAATTGTTCAAGATAAAACCCATTTTGGAAAGAAACTACTTTTGCCATATTTATGGACGTTTATTGTTTGTTAACAGATAGTGTCTCTGAAAAATCTTACACATCACTTGGGAAGACAGGCTAACCAAAGCCAGTGTATTGGAAGAAGCAAATATCACCAGTGTCAAAGCAGTGGACTGGTCATGTTGTGCAGATGCCTGCTTACAGTCTATTCCAAACTTAAGAATGGAAAGCGAAATACTGGGGGACAACAAAAGAGGTTTAAAGACTCTCTCAAGGCAAATCTAAAAAAAAAATGTAGCATAAACACTGACAACTGGGAAACACTGGCCTGTGGGTGCTCCAATTGGAGAACAGCCTTTACCAAAGTTGTCATGGACTTCAAAGACACTGAAACTCATGGCGAAAGGGGAAAATGTGCCAAGAGGAAGGCATGCTTGGCAAATCCACACCATGATCAACTCCCACCTGGAAACCAATGTCCCCACTGTGGAAGGATGTGTGGATCCAGAATTGGCCTCCACAGTCACTTACGGACTCACTGTTAAAATCATGTTTATGGAAGACAATCTTACTCAGCTATGAGTGATTGCCAAAGAAGAAGACAACTCAATGGAAGAGCATCTGTTTCTCACGCAGAAGGTGCCCATCTCAATCCCCAATATCTCTACATGGAATTGGAGGAGATCCCTGCCTGAAACCCCTGAGAGCAGGCATATGCAAACTCGGCCCTCCAGATGTTTTGAGACTACAATTCCCATCATCCCTGACCACTGGTCCTGTTAGCTTGGGATGATGGGAGTTGTAGTCCCAAAAGATCTGGAATGCCAAGTTTGCCTATGCCTGCCTGAGAGTCTCGGACAGTCCATGTAGACAATACTGAGCTAGATGGACCCTAGTGGCATCTTTCTATGCTCCTATGTTATCATTGAAGAATCCATGATCAGCTTATGAGAAGGCTCTGACTTCCCTTGAACACAGTGTGAAAAAATGGCAGATCTGTGCAATTCATGTGTCTGATAACTTCTCAGAATAGGGATGCTGGCTTGAGCAACTCAGTTTGCATCATCAAAGTGGCCTCCTGTCAATGTCAAGAATGTTCTTCCTTGTACCCTCCAAGAAATGTTCCGTCATGAGAGCACAGCTTGATAAATGGTTTAATGATGACATTTCTCCCACTTTTTCCAAAAGAAAAGTTTTTCTTTGTGACGGTCCCTGAGGACAACTGTCACCAGAAATTCCAGTGCTTTGGACGTAATCAGCTCCATCAACTGCAGCGTCCAACTCACTTGTCAAGGTTTCCTAGAAGTTCAACCAGCATGCCTGATGCTTTATGTGCCATGTTAACCGAGACTGTCAGATCTTCAATCATTCTCCAGTTGAGAAAGAAACAAACTCTGGCCACTGGGAATAAGACAGAAATAACTAATTGAAATGAGTAATTGATCATTCTACCAAACAAAGTGCTGAATCAAGTTCCTATTGTGAGTCAGTGCAATTTCCTACTGGCTGGTCATAAACTCGTTATTGTGCTGAAACAACCATAAGTAACTTAACTTTGGAACAGAAGCTAGCCACATTTATGCCTTCTTCATAAACACTTGCAGTAGTGTGTGTATCAACCTATTGAATGGGCCTGTTGTGTTTCTGGGGAAGATTACACTTATTACTTTTGTGTGGGGATCCCTGAACCATGTGGAATAAATTCAGACCCTTGTCTTTGCTTCTTACAGATTTGACTGGAGTGGTATAGGTATCAACAACACAGAAGCTGTGCTCATGCCATACAGTCACCTCTTGGGCTTAAGCTATGTCACAGCTACAGGGGCTACCTCACTAAGCATCATGCCACCTCCCTGGTTGCTAAGCAACACCACTACCACCACCTCCCTTCACCAGTCTACTTACTGACAACTGAATTGACCCTTAAGTTACAAAGTTATGGCAGAAACTTATGGCCTCTGCCCAGTACACCTGAAGGAGCATCTCCACCCCCATCATTCAGCCCGGACACTGAGATCTAGCGCCGAGGGCCTTCTGGCAGTTACCTCACTGTGAGAAGTGAAGTTACAGGGAACCAGGCAGAGGGCCTTCTCAGTAGTGGCGCCCACTCTGTGGAATGCCCTCCCATCAGATGTCAAAGAAATAAACAACTATCGGACTTTTAGAAGACATCTGAAGGCAGCCCTGTTTAGGGAAATTTTTAATGTTTGAAGTTTTATTCTGTTTTTAATGCTCTGTTGAAAGCCACCCAATAATAATAATAATAATAATAATAATAATAATAATAATAATTTAAACTGCATGAGCCCAGCTGTTCTTGACCCACCAGATTTCCCCTAGACTTCTCTACCCCGCCTGCACGTTTCTGTGCTAGATCCACCCATTTTGTCCCTTTGTGGGGGATTAAAAACAACAAATATTTGGAACCTTATCAATTACCCTGTCTAGATATAATAGCTAGCATGGATTTTAGGCTTATATTTACAAAACAGAATAAAGCCGACTTAAAGTACTTGTGGTGGGCTTATGCGATTATATGTGCAGGCTGCACAGAGTGAATTTCAAAAAGACAGGCTATGTATCCACTCTCCAGACAATTTTGTGAGGCAATTCCATTGAAACAAAGAAAGAAATATGATTAAACAAAATGGATATCTGAACATTGTGTCTCCCAAGAGCCTGATAGCTTTATAGCAACTGTGATTTATTTATTTATTTATTTTACCCTCACATTTTGAAATATGGTGTTTAGAAAGGGGAACCCCCCCCCCATACACATAATGAGATTAGAAATCATTTTCCATCTCTATATTGTCTGTTGCTGATTAACTCAACACTCTTGCGATAGCAATAAATTACTATTTTCTGAGAACAAACTGCCAAGAATGAATCTGTAGGGGGGCTGTTGTTTTGATACAAGCACTAATTGCAAGCATTTTGGGTCAAAATTATTGGCCAATCTTTCTGGTGCAAAGGCCTATTCAATTTCATAGCTGAGATCATTAATCTGATGTTACAGCAATTCATTTTTTAAATGCTATCATATTGTTCTGAGAGTTTGGTTTCTTTGGGCAGAAGTGCACATTACAAGAAATGAGGGAGGGGGCCTGTGGTCCAATAACAGCAGCCCCAGTTTACAAATTTCCCTTCTGTAATGTGCAGTAAAACATACCCTATCATTGTGAGATGCATTAAGCAGACCCACACCACCAGCCCCCTGAACCTGGCCCAGTAGCAGATGGGAAGCCAGTGCAGATAATTTGTTTGTTTGATCCAATGCTGTAAAGAAAAATATTGCATAGGAACCTGGAATGTAAGAACCATGAACCTTGGTAAGTTGGATGTGGTCAAAAATGAGATGGCAAGAATAAATATTGACATCCTGGGCATCAGTGAACTAAAATGGACGGGAATGGGTGAATTCAGTTCGGATGACCATCATATCTACTACTGTGGGCAAGAATCCCGTAAAAGAAATGAAGTGGCCCTCATAGTCAACAAAAGAGTGGCAATCTAAAAAATGATAGAATGATCTCGATATGAATCTAAGGCAGACCTTTTGACATCACAGTAATCCAAGTTTATGCACCAACCACTGGTGCTGAAGAAACTGAAATTGACCAATTCTATGAAGACTTACAATATTTTAAAATTTTCTCACCAACATTTAATGGTCTCTGTTCTGCTCTTCCCATTATTCTGTGCATTGCTGAAGACTAGGGATGAGAGGAGCTTGTTACAGCCAGAGAGGGAGACTCTCTAGAATCCTCAGCAACCTCTTGACTCCCCTCCTCTGCTTCAGTCTCGGAGTCTGAACCACTCCTTGTCACAGGTTCCTCCTACTCACTAAAACCTGTTGTTCCTTTAGTATCCAGCACTTCCTCCTAATCTTACCCCTCTGACCTTTCCTCGGTGTTCCACCCCCAATCCCTGGGCTCTGAGCCTTTCTCCTCAAAGATTTCCCTTGGGGGTTCCCCAGCTGGTGCCTCCCACCACTCCTGTCAGGGGTCCAAGTTCCCAGCTTGATAATACAGTAAGCGTAGGTAATTAAAAAGGAGGATTTATTGCAAAAACAAACAGATCGTTCCGGACGGCTCTGACAAAGCCTCCAGCATCATTACTCAAGATGACCCTTCTGAAGACTCCTTCCGGTGTTGACAGATGATATTTAACTTATGACCTTTATGCCTTTTGTTTTGCTTCCAATCTAGCAGCCCTCCCATTTGCAGAGTGGATCAGCTCTAACCTCTTCCTTTTCTGAGAGGCTGTCTCTGAATCTATTCACGCCTATTTGTGCTTGCGGCAAGCTTTGGCTGTGTTCTAGCCTGCTCTCAGCTACTGCCATATCAGCTTGTCTGTCAAGGTCAGGAAGAGCCGAAGTCTGTAGCTACCGGCTCTCCCCTGCCTGACTAACATCTAAGCTTCTCTGTTCCTGGCTGTTTTCTGCAGTTGGCTGCAAACCTTCGCTTGGAGCTGGCTCATTCCTGGCAACGCCCCATCGTCCAGATAAGTCCCTCACATGATCATGGAAGATAAGGAAATGAATGTCTACTAGCCACAATCACTGTGTCCTTTCTCCAGTGTAGAAGGCAGTATGCATCCATATTTTCTTCTTCTTTGGTGATCACCCGGAGCCAAGGACTTTAAATTGTGCTCTTATATCAAACTTCCATTTCTGCGTATACTGTAATGTTTTACTGTTGCTATGGCCATTGGCTAATGCGAATAAAGTTTTATCTTATCTATTTATCTATCTATCTCATAGCCAAGTAAGATTGTCTTCTATTGCACATCACTTGGGAAGACTAATGCCAGTGTACTGGAAGAAGCAAAGATCACCAGTGTCAAAGCAATGATTCTTCAACATCAACTTTGTTGGACTGGTTGTGTTGTGTGAATGCCTGATTACAGCCTTGCAATGCAGATACCAGTTGCTGGGAATCATGTGAGGAGAATGCTGTTGGACTCAGGTTCTGCTTTCGGGCTTCCTATAGGTCCCTGTGGCCACTGTGAGAGCAGGATGCTGCACTACATGGGCTTTGGAGTGATCCAGCAACAGCTCTTCATACATTTGTATGCTGTGCTCCTCTGGGGTCCATCAATATCTGAAGGGCACCACATTGCCTGCCCTTTTGCTAGAGCTTAATGCAGAATACCAAACAGTCCAGTTCTGCAACCAGCCTAGATGGGTTTGCCTGGAATGTTGCTGTGATCAGGGAACTTCACTGCAATAGAGAACTGCAAAGGGAGGGAGGGGTGTGTTTGCCATCCCGGTTCCAGTTATAAATAGATTTTCTCTCTCTCAATTGCTCAATCTGCTCCAGTTAATCCATTCTCTAATTACAGGTGTCAGTTCAGCTGCTGAAGAACCTCATTTATACACCATCTCCAAAAACTACAATTAAAAACCACCTACCATGTGCAACAAAACACAACCAATTACAATCACCATTGGCAGGCTGCTATTTCGGCATTAGGTATAATTAGCTGTGTTAGAAAGCTGGTGGGGGCGGGGAGAGAGGAAGAAAGCCACCACTGAGGGGGGAGGAGTTTGCTAGATCCTGATAAATTGCAGCAGCAGGATGTAATGGGATTTCCAATACCCTCAGTGCTCATGATGCTAGAAATAAATACTGTCTGTGTTTTCTTATTGCGATTACTAACAACTCAGTAGTATCTATTGCATAGGTGCATATTTTGGAATCATAAAGGCCTGTTAAAAAAATGCATTCCCTACTATCAGGTAAAGTGGAGTGGTTGCCTCAGGCGGCAAATGCTGAGGGAGGTTGGTGGCAGCCTCCTGGCTGTTCCTTCTAAGCCCCACTGGCTGTTCCACCCTATTGCAGGACAGAGTTGTGAAGGCTGTACAGCCTGTTCTACCCATCCCTTAGACTAGCTTGCTGCTTTCAAGTTTGGAGGACAGGGAGGTTATCCTCTCACCAGTGTTTTGAAGTATGACTCAGCTGCCAATCTGGTTGGCTTCTGCATGGGGAGGGAACACCATCTTTGCCTCTGACATCAAAGAGTCTTGGTGTCAGGGACTGTGCTGAGGAGGGCTGCACTGAGGAAGAATGGTGGGAGCCACCCCCACCCCCTGATCCTGATCCTGAATCTTCCCAGAAGCAGGAGGACAGTATAGATTTGGAACAGTGGTTTGTAGAGGGGCATAGTTCAGAAGGCCGAAACTGGGAAATACAGGATGGGGAACAACTAAAAGAAGAAGAACACTGGGAGAGAGGAGGTTAACAGATTCACAGTCGTTGAGCAGCATTCCTCCATTGCTCTCCCCAAAGTCAAGAAGAGCTCAGAAAGTCTCAGAACAGAAAGCGTAGAGGGTACAAGCTCAGATTACAAGACGTAGGAGTGACGTAGATTAATAGGGATGGGGGGTAAGCCTTAATTGGGAGCACCACCATTTCTAGGAGACGCGTTCTTTTTTCTCTCACTGTGTTTATTAAACAATCTAACTGGTAAGACGTTCCTTTCATTTGATCTTATCTACTGCCACAGGGGAGGAAGCCAATTCCCTGAAGCCTGACACTTGGTATTTCGGTTTCAATGAATTTGGTTTTAAACTGCTAGTGCTTCTGTATGTGGCAGAGAGAAAGGCATGCCACCATGCAGGGATAATGGCAGAAACTGCCCATTTTCAGGTTGCTGCCCTGTGATATTCCATGGGGCGCAGCACCATGAGTAAAATTTCCCCAGATAATCTAAGTGATTTTACAAGTCTTCCTTCTTTTTGTGCATCATTAAGAATACAGGGGAAGGAAACCTTTTTTTTCTGCCAGTGTCACATTTGATCTTAGGCAGCCCTCTGGGATCTGCATGTCAATGATGCACAGAGCCAGATTCAAAAGTGGGTGTTTTTCCACTTGGAAAATTTTTCCACTTGGCAAATTGGCACCAGCCACTTGGTTTTTGCCCACCTCGTAGCAAATCGTCACAACTTTCTTGCTATTGGCGGTTAGGCGTTGGTATTGGTATTGTTTGTAGATGAAAGAGCACCATCACCTGCCCCGCATATTGAAGGGTAGTCCGATAAAGGATTCCGGGGGGCGTAGCCCTGTCCGAAGCCTGGGGAGGTGGGGGCCTAAGGCATGCCCCCAAGTGGTGACCCCAGGGGAGTTCCTAGCTGATGTGCATCAGCAGGACTCCCCCTACCGGTGTTTAACCCTTCCCGGACTTCAAGCGGACGGGCTGAAGCTGGATATAGTCAGTCAGGACCAATGCCTAAGCCAATACAGCTCATCACCTGTAACCAATAAAGTTGTGGCCTTATTTAGCCCATTAACCTTAATAATTGTGTCATGTGTCTTTATTTCCACTGGGGGCGGGCGGGAACTTGTCACGCATAGCTTACTATCTGCAACCAGCAAATAACCAACGTTATCACAGCTCAAGGGCACATCTGTCCACAGCACCAGAGAGGCATAAAAATCTAGCTTGCCCCATGATCCAGACGTTCTCCACACTTAGCATCATATAGATCAGGATGCAGCTAATCAGCATCCATGGTCTCTTCAGCAGCACTCCAAGAATGGGATCTACACCTTTAATTATTTCATTAACGTATTTTCCAGAATGGTACTGATTCCCTCCTCCACCTCTTTCCCCTAATTCATTCAAGCACCTCATGCGATGACCAAGAATGAAACAGATAGGAAATCAACAACAAACGGATTCAAAAGTAAATTGCTTAATAGCTCCCGGCTCTCCTCTCTTCTCGCTCCTAGTTAGACCAACTTCACTAGAGAATCAAACCAGACAGGAAATCAATTCAGATAACAAGGGCATTAAAAAATAAAAACAAAGCAAGGGCAGCTGAGCATCCATCATAGCTTTAAAAGTGCTGCAAAAATGCAGCTTTCTCTGTTTTGCAGCACTGAAATCTTTGATGCTTATATTCAATATTTGTATTTAAATTGGCATATAGCATGCACTTTGAAGGTACCGTTCATTTATTCATTCATTCATTGTGCTTCCTACTTTACTTTAGAAATATCCATGACCAAGTATTACAAGAACAATTTCCTATAAATTGCCAGTACTGGAGTCTTAAGATGTTTTTTGCCATATCTGCTGAAATCCAGAGGAGAGATTGTTCCATAATGCTGGTGCCACTACAGAGGAGACCCTCCTCCTGGTTGTCATTTGATGGACTAATGCAGGTCATGACATCACCAGGTGGACCTCATCTGATGATCTTGGTGAATGAGCACATTGTTAAGGTGGGACAGGGAGGAAACGAGGGAGTCAATCCATGGTAGATGGAGGCATCCCCAAAGGTGACAAAATAGAGATGAGATGTTTATCCTAAGACCCTGTGGGGTGGTTCTCAGTATTACAGCTGGGGTTCAAGAGAGGTGCTCTTCAGTGATCCCAAGGGATTGGACATTTTCTTGACTATGGATAGGGGAGAAATTCATTTGGATCACATTTTAATCCTAAGCCAATATGTGAACTGAAACCCAGTCATCCTTCAAAATCCATCCTTCTCTGAATTCAGTGGTGCATTTATCAAACAAAAAATGCATATCAATCCCCCTGCGCGCGCCCGCGCGCACACACACACACACACACACACACACATTAAGGGGAATTGTTTATATTGGTGAAAATATGAATAAAGAAAGTTTGTTTGTAAAAATGTGTGCACTGAGCAACTTGCATGAAAAATGCCATGTTAGCTGTGAAATCCACACGCAAAAATGCTTGCAAATGTTCTTGAGGACTTCAAAAGAGAAAAAGACAAAATTGACCTGATGTGGAACATGGAGAATGAAACTGAAGATTGGAAGATGAGAAACTGAAATGGAGAGATCTGCCATCGCACAGTTCTCCAGGACCAGGAAAAAGTTGTTCCTCCAATCATGGACTATAATATAGTTTGCAATGGGAGCTCTGCTATGGGCTAATCTGCAGAGAAACTCGGCAGATGTAGGCATGACGGATTCTTTATTCATGGATCTGGAATGTCTGACTATGGCAAGAATTCCTGGTGGTGGATAAGTGATTATTCAGGCTGGGAGTCCTGACTGAGCCAAAGCAGAGGCACCATTCAGTGGGCTTTTTTATTTAGTGCACAAAGATGTTTCTCCATCCCCCCACCTAAAAGGTAAAAAGCATGTGTGGTGCATGAGTCAACCTTTAACAAACCTGCAGATGTGCAAGAAGGCACCGGGTGCGGTTGATCTGTCATTCATACGTAAGTAACTTTTTCTTAGCAAAGAACCATTTCACGTATATGTCTACATCCCGGTTCCAGAGATCACTTTAAAAGCATTGCCCAGACTTTATTAGCTGACGAACAAAAACAGCCCGCGTCTGTGGGGTGAGTGAGCTTTCTTCTAAGTAAGTAATCTGAGCGATTCCCACTTTATTGTTGCGAGTGATGACTGATAAAAGGAAACGGGCAGGAGAAATACCAGCTCCAGCCATTTGCCTATTCAATATTTGCTGTTCAATATTTGCCTATTCAAATTGTGCCTATTCAAATTTAAATCTACTCTGCCTGCCCTTCCATTCCTTCAGTAATGCTGATTGCTTGCTTCTGATAAAGGACACAAATCTTGCAGTTTGAGGAGGTCTTGTAAGCTAGATCAACCCTCCCGCACGTTTCAGGAAAATCCAGAGATACAGCGTACCCAACACATGACTGCCCAACCCCGGGTTTAAAGAGCTGCAGGAAGGGGATACCGTCACACATCATTGGTTGTGTTGCTGCACTGCTCTTACTGACAAGAGGTTTTTACTAATAGCCAACCAAGATCTACCCCGCTAGTCCTGCCCACTGCAGCTGCATAGAACAAGGTCATGTTCAAACCATACAATTTCAGCTGATAGCAGCCTTAGCCTGCCCCCAAAGAATTCTGGGAACTGTAGTTTGTCAAGGATGCTGAGAGTTAAGAGGGGGGCCCTATTCCCCCCTCAGATCTACAATTACGAGTGTTCCCTGTGAAGAGGGAACAGCCCTTCTAATAATGGATAGCTTTAGCATACTCAGGGACTTGCTGATCAGAAGGTCGGTGGTTTGAATCCCCGTGACGGGGTGAGCTCCCGTTGCTTGGTCCCTGCTCCTTCCAACCTAGCAGTTCGAAAGCAGTTCGAAAGCAAAGTGCAAGTAGATAAATAGGTACTGCTCCAGCAGGAAGGTAAACGGCATTTCCGTGCACTGCTCTGGTTTGCCAGAAGCGGCTTAGTCATGCTGGCCACATGACCCGGAAGTTGTACGCCGGCTCCCTCGGCCAATAAAGCAAGATGAGCGCTACAACCTCAGAGTCGGTCACAACTGGATCTAATGGTCAGGGGTCCCTTTACCTTTTAGCATACTCAGGAATCAAAAGTTTTGTGTCTCTTTTGTAGGAAATGCAAACTTTTTTTGTGTATTCTGCAATATTCATAGACCATTCTAGCTATCAAAGGTCAAACCAGGGTCAAGGGTCAAGACTGGAGCCAGGACACAGGAGCACATCAGAGTTCAGCAGAGGTGCTGACTTGCGCCCAAGATTGAGGAGGCCTGTGTTGTGTGTGGTATCATGCACGTGACTCGTGCGCAAAGGACAATGCATGTGTATGATGTCATGGGCAATGTGTGTGTGATGTCATGTGCACAGCATGCAACACAAACACAATGTTGCATTGTTGGGAAGACGCTGAGGGCAGAGCCCAGCGCAGCATGGCTTCAATTGCTGGCAGCTCCTCCTCTCTCGCACCCTGGAGGAGCCGGCCACTGAAGCCATGCTGCGCTCAATTCGGCGCTCAGCCTTCTCCACCTCCTCAACATTGAGGGGGCCCAGCCCCCTCTCCACAGATACTGAGGGGGTCGAAGACACCTCAGCCCTATAGAGTTGGCGCCAGTGGAGTTCAGCAAAAGCTTGCTAATCAAGAAAGGTTCAGATGGAATAGGAAGTTCCATAGTCCTTCTTGCCCAGGAGGACTCAGCTGATAACAACACAGACAACATAACAGGCTGTATATAACTATATAAATTCTTTTAAAATGTGATTCAACATATCATATCAAAATATATGGTTCTATAGACCAGCTTATCATATTAATGATTATGAGAAATTAAAGTCCAGCAGATTGATCAGGAAATACAATCTATTCAGTTTTTATATTGGCAATATCCAGAGTGTGGAATTCTTATATCAATCTTGTAGTGTTCCACGTGAAGATGTTTTTAAGAATTCTAGCGTTCCTTGTATGCAGGTATCAGACAAAAAACTTTGGAAGAAAGGCACATGCAGAAAATAAGACAAGGATTCCAGGATAATTCCTTGTTTTGCCCAACTGGGCTTCATCAGCCGTGCATTCTCTGGATTATATAAACGAACATAATGTGCTGTAATTTTATACAAAACCAAGTAACATAACACACATACTAAACAATAAATTTACATACCATATTCTTGTATATCAGAGACATGGAACATAATGGATTCAGTCATCACGACCATTAACCTAATGCCTCTTTATACAGAGAGAGGCAATATTGACTACAACCACAGGTGGCTATAATTTCTGTAAATGCTTCTTAAAGAGACCATATTTTAACTATAAACCATAAATAATTTTTTAAAGAAATTGATAATATTCCTTTAAGATGTTAACCACATAATAACTCATAAAAAAACAGCTGTAATCTAATTCTGTATTCAAGCCTGAAGGATGTAAAGTGTTGAGTAGAAAAATAAATCTGGTTTCTTTCTGCAAAAGAATCTTTTTGGCTTGTTCTATAGCTCCCTGATATGTCCAGATGACCAAAAATGTTAGATTCTCAACAGAATGTGATGCTTGAGTAAAGTGTTGTACCAAAGGCACGTCAACAACACCATTTCTGATTCTGGAACGATGCCCAGATATCCTGACCCTGACGGGTGTGTCCTACGTACAATAACACACAAGTGCACATAATAACATAAATTATATGTGAAGTGGCACATGTGGCAAATGATTGTAAAACAAACTTAAAGCCTTCTTTATTAGAAGACTCTTTCACCTGCAATGCATATTTACATGAGGTGCAATGACCACATCTAAAAAAACCTCGTGGAGGACTCAACAGCCAGCCTGGATGGGTGACTGAAAGGTCCATTGCCTGAAGGTTCTTTGCTGAGAAAGCTACCACTTGCACTATAGTCATTCACCACATGGGGCAGCCACATACTGATTCCAGCAGCTTCTAACAGTGATCTCAGTTGAGCCTGGTTTGGAGACCTCTATATGTGAATGCTATAAGCTGGTGCCCATAGGCCTGTATATATGTGCTTCTTTTTTACTTACTCTCTTAGCAGATATACAGTCATACCTCAGGTTACAGACGCCTCAGGTTGCGTTTTTTCGGGTTACGGACTGCTGAAACCCGGAAGTACTGTAATGGGCTACCTCTGGGTTTCAGCAGTTGCGCATGTGCAAAAGTGCCGAATCGCACAGACGCGCCGCTGCGGGTTGCGATCACTGCTGGTTGTGAACGTGCATCCCACACGGATCACGTTTGCAACCCGAGCGTCCACTGTATACCCAACCTGCTTTTCAAGGCACCCAAGGTGGCATACGGGACGTAGGTGGTGCTGTGGGTTAAACCACAGAGCCTAGGGCTTGCCGATCAGAAGGTCGGAGGTTCGAATCCCCGCGACGGGGTGAGCTCCCATTGCTCAGTCCCTGCTCCTGCCAACCTAGCAGTTCGAAAGCATGTCAAAGTGCAAGTAGATAAATAGGCACCGCTCCGGCGGGAAGGTAAATGGCGTTTCTGTGCACTGCTCTGGTTTGCCAGAAGAGGCTTAGTCATGCTGGCCACATGATCCGGAAGCTGTACGCCGGCTCCCTTGGCCAATAAAGCGAGATGAGCGCCGCAACCCCAGAGTTGGCCATGACTGGACCCAACAGTCAGGGGTCCCTTTACCTTTACATTTAAGGTGGCATACATTTATCTCATCACATTTTCAGCATGGATTTGGACCAGGTCTCCATAGCTAACATATTACACACCTTCCACTGCACCATAATTTCCCTGTAGGTCACACTGCACCATAGGATTTGGAGTCTTAAAGCAGTGTGAACAGTTCCTGCACGTGCCATTTTCAATGTAGCACCGGGGGCTTTTTTTTAAAAAAAGAGCGTGCTTTTTAAAGTAAGCGATAACAGAGAACAAATAATGCTAAAATGTAACGTCTCTTACATTTGGGTTTACCTGACTATTTGAAAAGTTAATTACATTAGCTTCTGCTAGAGGGAATGGATTGAAAACTTCTTGCTGCCGTGCAATAAAAGAAGCCCAGTTACCTGGATTCTATCCCCAGTCTCCCCTCCCTTTGCAAATACCCTGACAGCTTGCCAGAGCTGTTCTGCAGTCCCAAAGTGTCAGGATGAAATACATCTTGCTTTATTGGCTTTGTTATGCAACACCTATAAAATAGGGAATTAAATAAAAGAGCCCCTAACAGAAACGGAATTATGGAGACAATTTGCAGACACTAGCTTCCATTGTTCCCGTGCCAAGTGCCCTCCCTGTGAACAAGATGCTAAACCAGTCGGAGTTGCATTTTACAGCCAATTAATTATTGCATTTGGGCGGGGCCAGCATTGCAGTAAAATAAACACACAGCCTCTAGCTCTGTTTGGCTCTCATTACATTCGGTAGCAATATTCCAACGGCTAGGGATGGAGGAGAGTTTAGGACAGCCTGCATTTCCAAGCAAACTCGCTGAATTCAACTTACTGAATGTCTCACACACGAATACATGGATTGGAACATAGTCATCGTTTGGATTTCACACTTCTCCAAATGTTGCGATAACTGTTCTAGGGTAAAAAGGAAAAGGAAAAGGAAAAAGTAGCAAAGTAATAAAGTAATAAAATGTGAATTTTAGGTTAAAGTTCATTTTAGATCGTGCATCCGTTGAAATAAAATGTACATTTAAATAGTATTTTGTGATTTTAAAATTCTGTACAGATCTTGGCGTTTGTTTTTAAAAAACCAAGCAGACAGGTTTCTATTCAGATCATATAAATCTTTCGCCTTTTACTAAAGATTTCCATGGGAAAAACCAACCAACAAACAGATGAATATGGAAACAGGAATAAAATTAGGAATAAACACATACAAAACTGATATAGACCAGGAAAAGATTGACACACACACACCCTTTCCCAGCCAAGGTGTTATGTACTGAGTTGAATAGGATCCAAAAGGCAGCAGTCTGATTGGTCCTAGAACAATAGGATCCAGAATGCAGCAGTCTGATTGGTCCACAGGAGCCACCCAATCCAGCTCCAGGTGAAAGGGAATCCGCAGCCTGATTGGCCTACAGGAGAATCCCGGAATTAGCCAATCACTTGGGGCCCATTGTGTAAATAATGTATATAAGGCAGACATTCTGGGGGAACTTCCATTCCTCCTCACCACTATGAGCTGATTAAAGAGCATGAAATCCACTCTCGACTCTGAGTATATTTCACAAGGGCAACCTAAAACTTTGCAGCTATTGCAATTCCTTTGTGATCCCAAGGTCCATAATGGCTCCCTGAGCATTCTTCTTCCAATGAAGACAAAGAGCATAGGGGGTGCTAGTTTTGAGACCCAAGGGCCACACTCCCATCTGGGCAATGTTCCTTGCCTGGTGTCCTTCAACCCAAGCCCTGGCCTGTTTTGCCTCTGTTCATGACCCTGGCCAAGGGCTGCTCCAAAGCTCTGGGTACATTTTTGACCACAAGACCCCCCTTTCTTGCCTAAACATGTCTCTGTATTAAAAGAAATGCAACATAACGAATGTGACTTTCTCCCATGCTGAGCTCCCTTGGTGATATACTTGCCATTTGGAGCGGTGATTCATTAACTGACGACACAAACACTTCGTTGCTATAAAAAATGACAGAAATGTTTGTGGCTTTTCCCCCTTTTCCTTTGTTCCTTTTCAACACCATTTGGGAACTTCTTGTACTTTGCTATACGATTTTATTGCCTAAAGAATTGTTCTTCCTTCTTATAATTTAAATGGGAAACACTGAGAACTAGTTTGGAGCTGCATTATTCAAGTCATATGAACATAGAGAGCTGCCTCGGAGTACAGTAACAGACCGTTAGTTCTCAGTTAGCCCAATGAGCTTTCAATTGTGATCTGCTCTGACGGCCAGGGGCAGAACATTTCAAGCCATTGCGCCAGCTCAGCCAATCAGCGTCACTGACCAAAGCCTTCAGCACCACAAGAGCAGATAGTGATGGAGCTTAAGGAAACCTTGAGTGTTGATATTGGGACAAAAATAATCTCTCTTTTTTTAAAAAAAAAAAAAAAAGAGCAGCATAATGGCCAAATGAAAGCTAGATTCCAGATCACGGTTTCCTAATTAAAGTCTTGTTTGGCTTTAACAATAAATTGGCTTCTTCTTTTTTTTAATAGCCATATTAGCTTTTTCTGCTCCATCACTCATTTTAAAAAGCAGAAACTTCGCATATCCCATCATAAAGTAATCTCATAATAGCTAATCTGTAATGTGATCTGTAGACTCAGGTAGGTAGCCGTGTTGGTCTGATGCAGTCAAAATAAATAAAAAAATCATCCAGTAGCTCCTTAGAGACCAGCTAAGTTTGTTCTGGGTATAAGCTTTCGTGTGCATGCACACTTCTTCAGATTCTATAGACATTATTCTAAATTTGGCAGGATTGTCAATGCATATAAAAACATATTATTGTGAGTCTCATCTCAGCAAATCCCTAATGGGATAAATTAAATTATCTACTATATATTTTGGAAATTTGTCTGTCTGTCTGTCTGTCTGTCTGTTTGCTATAGGGCCCACTGTCTCTTGAGATATTGTCACTAAACTTGGCAGAAGAGTTCCTGAGGTGCGGGCGGTGATGTTTGTCAATGTTTGTACTCCAGGTTCTATTTTGAATGTGACTTTGGCATGACTCCACCTGATTTTTGTGTGTGTGTGGTGGGTCCGAACTCACAAATTGCACTTTCCGTTAAAAAACAACAACCCACATAATTTACATGTTTCTTTAAAATCTTGGGCAGTGTTGGGCACTCTGTTCTATTATGAAATGATTCAACAAGTGATTTCTCAGCATATAAAGAATTTGCTCTAGAACAAGGAACATAGAAAAATGCAAAAATAATAATAAACCAAAACAAATGACAATAGACGCTCCGTAAGACTTGTCTCAGCAGGAAATCATCAATTAAAACTAACAAAGAGAAACAAAAAGAAGAAAATTGACACACACACACACCCCTCGCATAGGGTACATTAAAAGCAATGTACTGCTTAGTCTATTAATTAAATGCAGTGTAAAGTACAGTCTATTAATTGAACAATATGGACATTCCTGTTCATTTCAGGCTTAAGAGGTGTTGACATTGTCATTGTCTTCATGAAAAACGAAAAGTAACCGTCATAAATCCATTTATTTTGCAAGGTCCTCTCAGTTTCTGAGCTCGCTTAGTAAGAATATGTGTATAATGGAAAAAATCCCAAAGGTCTGAACACTGTTGTGTCATTGTGTGAGGTGTTGCAGGCTCAAGCAATGTCATGTTTTGCTTCAGATTCTCATTTCTAAAGTGCCCAAAAGGTCACTTCTTTCTATTCTCCATTTAGGACCATAAACTGAGGTTCCAAAGGATTAGTCACTGATTGAATAACCTTCTGAATCTCCTGCCAAAAGATGCTTAACCTTCAGAGATGTAATGGGACAACTTTGTTGGATGAAAGCCTCCTAAAATCTTTATCCCAGTTGATATATGTATTGGAGATGATTTGATTTGATGTACACGCTTGAAACATTTTTATATTTATAATTGGTTTGTCTTTTAAAATTGGTTTTGCATACGCAATTGCTTCATCCTTTTGCATATGTAACTGTTCTGTGCATGTTATTATCATGTAAATCACTCTGGCCTCATGGGAAGCAATTCATAAATGAAATAAATAGCACAGCCCAGAGGCAACACAGCTGGAATATTCAGAAACAGTGGGATACTATCATATGAGTTTAGGTGACAATTAGTATTTAGCTAGGGGGAGAGTTCCAGATCTAGGGGAAAATAAATTATATCACAGAATACATTGTTGGTCTTTTTCATGATTCTTGAACCACTGAAAGACATCTTGCTACCAGTACCGATCTCATTTATATGACGGGGCTAAATTTAGAAGTATGCATTAAAGCTTTTTGCCATTTCTGCAGTTCTTGGCCACCTTCTTGGTAACATCTGGCACCGGCTGGTATTTCTCACAGGAAACCAGCATCTGTAAATAAAACCTGATATATAAATATTCCATGATTTTCTGGCATCTGGGCCCAAAACTCTTTGGGGATTAGATCTGAGAGTTTCCGAGGGAATATGTAGCTGAAAGCATTTCTTTCCATCTGATATGTGTACACAGTAATGGTGACCATGTCCTAGATTCAGAGGTTTAATTGTGGTATAAAAAGTGACTTTGTGAAAAAGATATGGTAACTCAGGGAACCATGAGAGACGATACAGGAGATATGACTTTAAAGCTGGATTGAGGAAGCAGTCTTAAGTGATGGGGTAATTCATATTTTCTCACTATGTTAGTTCCGTGATCATGTAATGTGCACAGATGGTCCTGCATTTTCTTGCAGTTTATTACATGACAAAAGCACTTCATTTTCTTAGTAGAAATATTAGTTTGTTCCCTGCCTTCCCTCACCCTGTTAGTGAATTGTGCCATATATATGTTGGGGGGGTTGTTTCCCCCCAAATAAAACTCTTTTACTTTCTCCAATTCATACAATGTTTGTTTGTTTGTTTATGCCCACATCCACAATTTTTAAAGCATTCTAAAAAAAATTAAAACATTCTAAACACGTATCTTAAAATGTTGATGCATTTAGTTATCTTAGAGTTGCCAGGAACTTAAAATACCTAGGAAAACAGGTATGTTTTTGAATTTCTCCTGGAAATTTATCATGATGAATCGAATGGCAATATCTATACAGCATGAATTTTATTTCTTTTTATTATATTTGTCCAAAAGGTGGGGGTTTTTTAGAGCAAGACCAAAAGATGTGTTCCATAAGAGCATTTCTTTCCCTGCATTTCTGACATTATATTGCTTGCCCCTGCATAAATACTGTTAAGCCTTACAGGTGTCAAATGTCAACAAAAAAATCTGATTGTACAAGCTTTGATTCATATTCATTCCAATGGCGTCTTGTCAGTAGGAATTTTTTTTGGGGGGGGGGTTGGATTTCAAATCAGTTCACATTTACAGGTTAACCTAACTAATTCAAACATTCCGAAACAATATGAGAATTGAAATATGAACTTGCTTCAGAATTCACACTTCTCCAAATTTTGCAGGGCAGCACTCCAGTTATGTGTATGAAAATACATACTCTGGGTTAAGAAATGCATATATGGGTGAAAATGCATCATTTAGAGGAAATTGCTTTGCAAAAAAAAATGTGAATCTTAGGCAAAATTGCATGGATAATATTCCTATTCAGAGAATTTGTTCTGAAATGATGAATTTGCAAAATTTGAAGAAGCGAACTTCAGGCTGGAAAAAACGAGAAACCAAGAGAAACAGAAACGGATGGATTCAGCCATCCCTAGTTGTGGGATATGTCACAATAATAATTTCCAAATGTCTAAAGGTAATCTCATATCCCAGACGTGACTCATGCACCAAATATTAACCCCTTACCTCTTGACTGACCTCAGGGAACTACACGACTGGACCACTCAAGAAACAACCTTTCACTTGATTAAATTAAGAATCTTCTCTGGCTGAGTCAATTCCCTCGACGGTTTCTTGCAATCATTCTATGTTATTCTTGTTCTGTGTCCCTATCAAAAACCTCTTGTTCCTGTCTGAGTTTGTTTTGGGAATGTGCGCATATAGGGTTGGGGGTGAATTTCTTGTGGCTCTCTGCCATGGCTGGCAATGGGGATTCCAATCCCCAGGGAACACTTCCATTATATGCATTCTGAGGCACCATTGCTGTATGTGCCCAAGCACTGCAAGCTCACAAAACATACTTAGTTTTCATGGGTGCTGACCAAGGGAACTTGCAGTTTACCAACCACTTCCAAACTGAGCTGAGGGAAGTTCTCCCCTCCTGAGTGCATCTAACAAACTGGGCAATTTTTTAAAATAAATAAATTAAGCCAAGTTCTTCTCTGGAGCTTGAAGTTTTGATAAAGACAACTGAGCCACTCCTTACCTAATATAAACAAAGGGGCTTAGTGACATTTCAGGATGTTCCATTGTGAGCCAGGAAAACCAAAAATAGTCAAAGGGAGTCATGCATCATGTATAGCCAGGCCCAAAAGCTCAATGGAAACTTCCTGGTGTTAAATCTTTCCCAAGTGAAACTCTTAACAGCAAGCTTAGCATCAGAGCAAATAACCAATGCCTGTGACAGTTGTTTGGACAAGGTTCTCAGCGCCCCAGTAAAGTCAAAACCTATTTTAAAACTGGAGGTTTACAATACAGCCAGCCAGTTGGAGCCTTCTCATCTATCAGGGCCGCTGTCTCCTTGCATGGGCTTCATTGTGCAATGGTACTTTCTTGGGTAGGCGGTGAGACACATGGCCATAACTGCTCCCAGATAAATAAGTTACATGTTTTTCAGGAAACAAGCAGCTGGATCAAAGGAAGTTTGCCCTGGGCACTCTTGTATTATTTACACTCTTTGAAGATACATGGAAAAAAGAGTAATCATATATCCAGAAGGCATTGTTTACCTAAAGCGAATGCCACCGTTGTGCACCAGGTTTAGAGTCGTCTTCAAATTCTTCCTAAAGGGTTCCTTTAATGTGAAAATTGGTTTCAGGTCAGCCTCTGGGCTCACACACTGATTCCATGGGATCTCTTGCACTGAAAAACAACAATAACTATGCAAAACGTGTCTTTTGCAAAATGGATGTTGTTGTTAGCACACATCCTGTTTGCACTGAGAGTCGCACTGCACAATGGATTTTGTGTTATTCAGACTGTCTGCGCTTTTTAACCCAAGTTAAAAAGTGAAAACCAGAGACTACAAAAATCAACACATCAAGATGTACAGCATGAATGTTACACTTAATCAGAATTTGGGTTGCATTTGATGTAGCACTAAGCAGATTGTCTGGTCAGCACAAGGATGCACAATGGAATGATCTTCCCCTCTCCTCCTAGGAAAAAAACTTCTTCCATAACCATTTCCCAAAATAACTGCACAGGTTTGTATTCTCAACACATATGGTGATACTAACCTAGCTGTTGACATCCTCTCCAACATAAAGCCTCCAGATGTTGTTGGACCACATCTCCCATCAGCCCCGGTCATCAAGGCCAATGGATAGGGATGATGGGAGTGGCCACAGGTTGCCCACCCCTGGCTTAGAGGCTCTGGCTTTTAGTTCTCTGGCTCCTGCAGATCCTGACCTGTGACTCCTGGGTCCTGGATCCTGCTCAATACCTGCCTACAACTCAGCCCTAACATATCCATACTACAGTTTCAAGGTGCTTCTGAATTCCTTGAGAATATAAAACAAATTCTGATGGTGTTGTGTTGGAGTGTGTGTTTGCTGCAGGAGGAAAAAAATGTGTTTCCTTATTGAGTTGTCGAAAGGTCATTGTTGTTTAAGAAAGGAATGAATCTAAATCAATTTTTTGACACTGTACCTGGAGGAGCAGCAGCGGCAGATGTCTGAGTCTCCAGCCTCAGCACTTTGGTTCTTGCATGCTCACTTGCCAGATGGCCTGCCAACAGAGTGAGAGAATATTCTTGCACATGTCAGGAAAGTAAGCTCATAGCCCGCCAACTGTCTCGTGTACTCCAGCTTCCGCTCCCAAAACAGATAACTGGAAAAAAATAACTGGGGTCATATATTTTCTTGCCATGGGGAGCTCCTCGAAATGGCCAGTTTATTGAGCATTTGCTTGCAAAGAGCTTACCTGAAGCTTAGGTGATGCCCTGTATTTACGGAGCCTTCGTGAGAGCCAGTGTGGTGTAGTGGTTAAGAGCGGTAGACTCGTAATCTGGTGAACTGGGTTCGCTTCCCTGCTCCTCCACATGCAGCTGCTGGGTGACCTTGGGGTACTCACACTTCTCTGAAGTCTCTCAGCCTCACTCACCTCACAGAGTGTTTATTGTGGGGGAGGAAGGGAAAGGAGAATGTTAGCTGCTTTGAGACTCCTTCAGGTAGTGATATCAAATCCAAACTCTTCCTCTTCTTCTTCTTTGTTGTAATTGGTTTGCAGGGCATTCACACGATGATGAACATTCATCCTGAGCAAGTCATTCCCATTTCTAATCTGTCTTTGGATAAACTGCCTCTGATTTTACCAGGTGAAAGGGGGTGCAAAAAGGGCCACCACCCCATCCTCCTGCAAAGTGGCATTATCGGAGTTAAATAACACATTTCAGTCAGGCAAAAGCACCTGGACTGTGAAACAAAGCTATTCCAGGGAGAGGGGCTTTGGCGTGGGGAGAGTTTCAAGGGGCAGATGCAAAAACCTAGAGCAGGCTTCCTCAAACTCGGCCCTCCAGATGTTTTGAGACTACAAATCCCATCATCACTGACCACTGGTCCTGCTAGCTAGGGATCATGGGAGTTGTAGGCCAAAAACATCTGGAGGGCCAAGTTTGAGGAAGCCTGGCCTAGAGGCTCGTATTGGGCTCCCAGGCCTGAGGTTCCCCATCCCTGTTCTAGACCTTAGTGATTACTTTTCCTAGGCAATGCCTTCTCTTGAACTAGAGTATACCTCTGGCATAGGATACGCTTCAATCAGAAGGAAGATGTAGAGGGCATGCCAGTGAAGGAGCTAGTCAGGACCGTTGATGATTCTCTCCAGCAAGAACAGACGAGTAACAAGAAACCACTAATCTGACCAGGGGCATATCTAGGGGTTGGCCCCGCCAAAGGCCCAGGGCCCAGGGTGGAGGTGCAAAAGTCATGCCTGCCAGTCTGCCCATGTGCTCAGACAGATGGACCAACAGAGGCAGGAGCAGGAAGAGAGCAGAAGTATATTGATGCACCTTTTTTATTTGAGGAACTAACTTTGCTCAGGCCTCACTGGAATTCGGACTCAAAACTTGTATTCGGGACCAAAGCTTACTCCTGAAATATGTGCCGTCATAACAGAGGTGGTCCATGGAGTTTTCTTGGCAGGGATACTGGAGTGGCTTCACGTTTGGTCAAAACTCTCCACTATGACCTGTCTAAAAGCTATGGTTTTCCCAGTAGTGATGTATGGAAGTGAAAGTTGGACTATAAAGAAGGCTGATCACCAAAGAATTAATGCTTTTGAATTATGGTGCTGGAGGAGACTCTTGAGAGTCCCATGGACTGCAAGAAGATCAAACCTATTTATTCTGGAGAAAATCAACCCTGAGTGCTCACTGGAAGGACAGATCGTGAAGCTGAGGCTCCAATACTTTGGCCACCTCATGAGAAGAGAAGACTCCCTGGAAAAGACCCTGATGTTGAGAAAGATTGAGGGCACAAGGAGAAGAGGACGACAGAGGACGAGATGGTTAGACAGTGTTCTTGAAGCTACCAGCATGAGTTTGACCAAACTGCGGGAGGCAGTGGAAGACAGGAGTGCCTGGCGTGCTCTGGTCCATGGGGTCACGAAGAGTCGGACATGACTAAACGACTAAACAACAACAACAACAGAGGTGGTTTCCGATAGCTGCAGAAGAAGTCGCTGGCGAAGCACAAAAGGCAACGAAAAGTGAACTTCTTGAGTTTCTGGTCCATGGTCTCTCCCAGCATCTTTGTGTTCTTGACAAAGAATGCCTATTAAGATTACCTAATGCAGTTATGTTTTAACTGTTACTAGATGGTGGGTTTGTGCTCTTGTTTCGTAATGGGAAGATACAATGTTGGACCAAACAAGATTTCAAAGAGAAAGAGAATTTTAAGTAGACTGCCCAAAACCCTCGGCCTAGATTTACATGTAAACAAGCTGGTCTAAAAGTTCTGTAACACAATTATTATCCCGAGCACCCAATTTACTGAATGGGATCATCTTCTTCTTGATCCGAATGATTGTGTACCCTTAGGAGAATGGCATTTGATTAGAGTCATCATCCTGCCTTGAGTGCCCCGAAAAATTATGAATGCTATTAAAATTATCCCTCTTCATGTACAATTGAATACATTAAGACTAAATGCTCTTCAAGATAACAATCTCAATAGTGTTTTGAAAAAAGGAAGGTCAAGGATGCAACTGCGGCAGCCCTCCTCTAATCTTAACTTTTCCGTATGTTGGATGAAGAGAACTCTGAAGCCATAGGCTGCAGCAAGACACGTTCCAGTGCATTGTGGGTAACAAACACATGGGCGCCACTACAGAAAACAGAACAGCACAGGTGCCTGCACCTGACTGGTAGCCATTTAAATTTTCCCTAATGGCCCTTGTGTGGCATTACTCTAGGAAATATGTGGGGAATTTGTGGCCTTTGGATGTTATTGGACTCCAAGTCTCGTCATCCCTAATCATCACGGCCAATAGTCAGTGATGATGTAGATTGTAGTCCATCAACATCTGGAGAGCCATATGCTCCCCACTTTTCCTCTAGGGAAGATATTGAAAGGAACACCTCCACTGTGTGCCACTTTATTAATTACCCCCGAGTGATGGCTGGTGAAAATCATGGAATATGCAGAGATGGCAAGACTGACAGTGCTGATAAGAGTCACAAGTTTAGACTCATTCAAGGAAGACTCGAAACCTTTGCTAGTCTACTTAAAAAGTAACTTTTCAAATGTGTAGTCCACAGCAGGGTTTGAAGTCTAAGGGGGAAATAGCAGAACCTAGTAAGAAATCTGTTTAAAAGGATGAAACTGGAATTTTAAAAACACAATTGTATGTAATTGTGATTCTAAACACCGAGGGTGGGTTAGTGGGAAGTCATTAGTATTGTGGAATAGGGTTACAACTGTTGAGTGATACAGTGTAATTTTGAATTTTGAAATAAAATGATTTTTTTAAAAAAAAAAAAAAAGAGAAAGGAATCCCATGGCTGGGAGCCCACAAGTGTTGGAGTGAGCCCATTAGGAAGCACATTGCTATGTGCCAATCAAAACCTGGATCTGATCTACTCGAAAGTTGTGACAACTTTCCTGGAAGCAATCCCAAGTGATAACAGGGATGGAGAGTCTCTAGCCCTCCAGGCATTTGCTGGACTACAATTCCCATCATCCCTACCCATTGGCCATGCTGGCTAGAGCTGATGGGAGTTGGAGTACAACCACATTTGGGGCAGAGGCACAGGTTTTCCAACCTTGCTTTACAACCCAGTGTTAAAGGACATTTGGGCTTCTGGACATTTGGAGAGTGCACCTTTTTCCTATTTCAAGGGTGAGCTTTAGTCCTGAAGACAAGTTCTGAGTTCCGATTCCAGGGAGGCATGAGCAAACTCACTTCTTTGAATAAAAGAGCTGTGTCAATAAACTTCTAATACCAAACACCAGAAGCATGAGATCAGGCATAGGCAAACTCCGGCCCTCCAGATGTTTGGGACTACAATTCCCATCATCCTTGCTAACAGCACCAGTGGTCAGGGATGATGGGAATCGCAGCCCCAAACATCTGGAGGGTTGGAATTTGCCTATGCCTGCATGAGATCATATGAAGAGCCCTTTTGGATCAGGCCAATGGACCATCTCGCCCAGAATCCTTTTCTCACAGTGGCCAATCAGATGCCTGTAGCAAGCAAGACCTGAGTGCAATGGCCCTCTCCTCACCTGTGATTCTCGGCTACTGGAATTCAGAAGTGTTATTGCCTCCAGCTAGTAGCTTTGTCAGGGACGCAGGTGGCGTTGTGGGTTAAACCACAGAGCCTAGGACTTGCCGATCAGAAGGTCGGCGGTTCAAATCCCCGTGACTGGGTGAGCTCCCGATGCTCAGTCCCAGCTCCTGCCAACCTAGCAGTTCAAAAGCACCTCAAAGTGCAAGTAGATAAATAGGTAGCACTCCAGTGGGAAGGTAAACGGCATTTCCGTGCGCTGCTCTGGTTCGCCAGAAGTGGCTTAGTCATGCTGGCCACATGACCTGGAAGCTGTATGCCGGCTCCCTCAGCCAATAAAGCGAGATGAGCGCCGCAACCCCAGAGTCGGCCACGACTGGACCTAATGGTCAGGGGTCCCTTTACCTTTTAGTAGCTTTGTCAGCCTTACTCTCCATTAATTTCTTTTAAAGCCATACAGACTGATAGCAATTGACACATATCTGCCTCGTTCTTCGGCTCCAGGAGGAGCTAAGCATAACTTCGTATTGCTGGGTCTGTTGTAAAGTTTTTGTTTGTTTGTTTTAAAAGGGGGCAGTCATATGTGCCTCCAGGAAAGGGAATGCGGAGAGCTTGCTCCCTTTCATCAGTACCAAAGGCAGAATAGGGTAGGCAATTTCACCCGGCTACTGATTTATGGGGAATGACAGGTTTGGATTTGCAAGGCAGGTTGCTGCGTTTCTGTGCTGTGTGAGCTTCTGGGAAAAGAGATTTGCATTCCCCTGTCCGTGCAGCTGGACACAGTTGCTGTTGATTCGTTTGAAACCATCCGCGCATAACATAATTAATGGTAAGCACCGGAAGAAGGTAGGAAGAAGGGTCGCAGCTCAATGAAAGAGCTGCTTTGCATGCAGAAGGTCTTAGGTTCAATCCTCAGCAGGAAGAGTTAGGTTAGACTCCTTGCCTGCAACACTGAAAGGTCATTGCAGACAATACTGAGTGGGCTACAGCTGAAGGTGGTGGATTCTCCCCCATTGGAGGTCTTAAACAGGGGCTGGATGGCCACCTGTCATCCTGATTCCTCAGCTGTGGTTCCTGCATTGCAGGGGGTTGGACTAGACCAGCGTTTCCCAAGCTTGGGTCTCCAGCTGTTTTCCGACTGCGACTCCCATCATCCCTAACTAGCAGGACCAGTGGTCAGGGATGAATGGAACTGTAGTCCAAAAACAGCTGGGGACCCAAGTTTGAGAAACACTGAACTAGATGATTCTTGGGGTCCCTTCCAACTCTACAGTTCTGCAGCTCTGTGGGGGAGTGACACATCGAATGCCCCTTGATTTATGGGTTCTATGGGGTAATATACCCAACCCAGAGCCCCAGTTATCAACAAAAGAGAAGCAACTCTAGTTTTATTGATGCTTTAGCCCCTGGTACAGCCACACACTTCCTTCCCTGCCATACAACATGCTACCATCTGCCTTATAGCAGGGCAGATTTGAGGGTAAACCATATGCAGAATGAGTCTGCCCCTGCGGCTTGATGGAGGTAGAAACTGTTCCTCATGCCTTGTTACGCTGCCGTTTCTACGGGGATATACGCTCAGTATTTATTACCCCTGCTATACAAAAATCTCCAAATGAATCCGAACTTCAATGTCTAAAATCCCTAGTAGAGGACAAGGATCCCGAGATCACGTTAAGGGTAGCCAAATTCTGTGCGATTGACATAAAACTTAGGGAACAAGCTGTGCTATCATAATGATTAAGGTTTTAAATGACAATTTTAGGTTATATGTTAGTGACTAAGTTTTAACTTACATATTTTTTAACTGTTGCTATATCTGTATTGTCCCTGTTATACCTAATTGCAAATTCAAATGTATCCCTATTGTGTTTTATGACTTCCTTGATACCATATGTGGGCTGGAACTGGTCTGTGACCGAAATAATAAAATTCGATTCAATTCCCTGCCATCAAATCCCCCCAAGATATCAAAACAATAGCCAGCCCTTATTGAGTCTGATCCCACTGCACTTGGCAGGTTGCTCATAGGGGTCTCTCCAGGTGATGAGTTCTTATGGGATCTACAGATTTAAAGTGGGTTAACAGGAATTGCTTCCCCATAGGACCTTTCCAGGGTTTCAGGCCCCTGTTAGAGGGTTTTTTTCCCTCTGGTGGCAGATGACAGAAGCTATGACACCACGAGACCGGTGTAAAACCAAACAAATAAAGGTTTATTACAAAACAACAAAGCTTGTGGGTGTTTTCCCTTGCAGGCAAAGTTCAAACTGCAACTTTCCCTCCTTTTGTAGTCATGACCAGCTGTACCCAATCTGCCCAAAGCTCACAGAAACAGTTCTTAAAGGTACAAACATCCTTACTGTTTCTTTGCAGAATGATTCCCAACATTCTCTCCCAACATTCTCTCTGCTTCAGATCACTTGCAAGCAGGTTTGGTGCTGGCCTCGACAAATAAAAGTGTCACCAGATTTCCATCTCTTCCTAGGGAATCCCCTCCTCCCAGCTGTGCAAATGTTTGCATTTATCCAACCTCTTCTGCTCCCAGTGTGGTGAGCCAGTGTGGTGTAGTGGTTAAGAGTGATAGACTCGTAATCTGGGGAACCGGGTTCGCGTCTCCGCTCCTCCACATGCAGCTGCTGGGTAACCTTGGGCTAGTCGCACTTCTCTGAAGTCTCTCAGCCCCACTCACCTCACAGAGTGTTTGTTGTGGGGGAGGAAGGGAAAGGAGAATGTTAGCCGCTTTGAGACTCCTTCGGGTAGTGATAAAGCAGGATATCAAATCCAAGCTCTTCTTCTTCCCCTTCTCTCTCTCTCTCTCTCTCTCTCTCTCTCTCTGTGTGTGTGTGTGTGTGTGTGAATTGCTACACCGAGTGAAGACCCTGATGATCACAGAAGCCTGGTGCCAAGGTGATCAATTCCTGCTTCGTACATATTTGTGATTTAGGTCTACAAGTTATCCAACCGGGTCCCAAGTGGCTTAGAGAACTAGCTTAACGTTAAACAACAGGCGGTTCCAAATCCACTTTGACTTTAAAACCAAAAAACAAACCAAAAACCCACCAGCAAATACCATCCAATCCAAAGGCTGGTGCCGCTCTCTTAGCATTCTGCAAACTGGAAAACTGGAGACAGATCCTGTTGATTTATGCACAGGGTGCCCAGTGCCAAGCATGTACACAGGGGTAGACATCTAGGTTAAAACCCGATTCCTCCTGATTATTTTCCCCACCACCCAGACCATGTTGTGCTTGGCAAGCAGGGCTCCTGGGAAAGGAACAGCATGGAAAGGTTTGGCCATGATGTACTGTGTGATATGCCTAAGTGCATTCAGAAAGAACAGCCTGTGTCAAAACCTCTTACACTTCTTGGTTGCTTTAAAGGGGCCAGGGAGAGAAACCTGTTTACAAAGCACTTGGGAGGGGGTGTCTATTAATGTATGTGTACAGTCGGTAGAAGGCCAAATAGGTTTGGCAGCATGCAAAAGGCTTTGCCCATTGACTGATGGTTTCTTGAGCCAAACGCCAAAGGCATTGCATGATAAGAACTGGCCTGCTAGATCAGAACAAACTCGGTCTAGCCCAGTGTTTGGCCAGCTGATGCTTCTGGGAAGCTCGCAAGCCAGGCTTCGAAGTGGCATCCTTCCCTTGCAGTTTGTTGTCAGGATCTGGCATTGAGTAGTGTATGTGCATGTGTGTGTGTGTGTGTGTGTGTGTGTGTGTGTGTGTGTGTGTGTGTATAGCCTCAAGCAGGGATGAGCGCATCTGTCGATTTTGATTTCTCTCCATTTCTTATTTTTCTAATCTTAAATTCAGTTCTCCACATTTCCACATGAGGTGTTTTTTGTTTTTTTTTAAAGGCCTCATGAAAATTCAGTAGCATTCCAGTGTGGTTTTCTCCTAATACAACCCTCTTCGTATACAACTTTGCACCTCCTTGCAAAGCACCTTTCCCTAATACAGTGGTACCTCAGGTTAAGAACTTAATTCGTTCCAGAGTACATTCTTAACCTGAAACTGTTCTTAACCTGAAGCACCACTTTAGCTAATGGGGCCTCCCGCTGCCGCCGTGCCGCTGCTGCGCGATTTCTGTTCTCATCCTGAAGCAAAGTTCTTAACCCGAGGTAAATTTCTGGGTTAGTGGAGTCTGTAACCTGAAGCATCTGTAACCTGAAGTGTCTGTAACCCGAGGTAAGGTAAAGGTACCCCTGACCATTAGGTCCAGTCGTGACCGACTGTGGGGTTGCGGCGCTCATCTCGCTTTATTGGCCGAGGGAGCCGGCATACAGCTTCTGGGTCATGTGGCCAGCATGACTAAGCTGCTTCTGGCGAACCAGAACAGCGCACAGAAACGCCGTTTACCTTCCCACCAGAGCGGTACCTATTTATCTACTTGCACTTTGAGGTGCTTTCGAACTGCTAGGTGGGCAGGAGCAGGGATCGAGCAACAGGAGCTCACCCCATTGCAGGGATTCAAACTGCCAACCTTCTGATCAGCAAGTCCTAAGTTCTGTGGTTTAACCCACAGCGCCACCCGTGTCTCATAACCCAAGGTACCACTGTACAATGATTTTTTGCATGTTGTTTTCAGGAATCTATCCCCCCCCCCAAAAAAAAAAATTGCACACTTTCCCTGCCTCTCTGTGTCATTTAGCTACTGTTCCTGCTCTCCTTGGATTTGCCTAACCTCTCTTTAAAGGGATCTGTGCTCATAGTCATCACCCCATCTTATGGCTGTGAATCTCTCAAGTTAACCACGCACTGTGCATAAGTCGCTGCGTGCCTTTCAACACGCTGGCTATGGGTGTTGCTCATGTAGCCCCTAGTCATCAACTATTAAAGCATCTCAGGAGCAAGAGATTTAGACTCCTTCCTCTGACCGTGCATCCCTCACAAGTTGAATGGGAGTAGAGCCAAGATAACCACAACAGATATTGCAACAATACCCTCCAGGCGATCATGTTCCAAAATGGATCCTAAAAGCAACACCGTTAAGATGTTGTATACTGCCAGTCTTTGACACCAAAACATCGATTCAAGGCTTTGTTTGTAAGTTCTAATCCAGGCATCTCCCGCTCGGTTGCTGGCAAAGGAATTAAGTTCTTGTAAGGTCTGCTTCCAAGACGCTAGCTCTGAGCCATCCAGACTTAGCAGCCAGACTTATCAAAGTTTATCATCTATATAAAAAGCTGTTTGCTGACTTTCCATGGTTTAGTTAGGTCATGCAGCTGGTGTGCAGGGCCTCCTGCACTCCAGAGGGAGCATGCAATCTGCTACTTTTTTCTTCCTCTCCCATTGATGTGAATGGAAGCCATTTACTACAAGATGAAAAAAGCTAAATCAGGGAGACTCATGAAACTGAATGGCAAGTTTGGTTTCTGTCTCAGTAACATCACTCACAGTAGCAGCTTCAGTCCTAGAATCATAGGGCTGTAGAGTTGGAAGGGACCCCGAGGGACATCTAGTCCAACCCCCTGCAATGCAAGAATCACAGCTGAAGCATCCGTGACAGATGGCTATCCAGCCTCTGTTTGAAAACCTCCCGTACCTCCTGAGCGAGTCCATTCCATGGCTTTTACCATGAGAAAGTTCCTCCTAATGTTTAGCTGATATCTCCTGTGACGTTAACATATGAGAGTGCTGGAGGTGAAATAGTTAAATAGGTTACCCAATCAGAACCCAGGGGGTGGAGTCAGAGGGACTATAAAACCAGCTCTGGGAGGGGCGAAGGGGGGAGTTCGTTGGGAGTTGGGTGGGTGGTTAGTTGGAGTGGGAGTGAATTGGGATAGAGTCTGTGGGTAGGTTGAGTGAGTGTAGAGAAAGAAGCTGAGTCAGGAACAGTTAGGAGCTAGGAAGACAAGTACGGTAAATATCTGAGAGGTGGTTTAGTGAGTGAGAGCAGGTAGCGGAAGTTATAGGTCCGGATAGGCACCCCATGATTGTAAATGACTGATACCCTTTATGAAACCACATGCTTGTCAAACTGCAATAAATAAACAGAAGTTTATGTTCGAATTTAAACCTGACTGGACTCAGTATTGTACCAGGTAGGGCCTGGGTGGTGACAGCGAGAAATAAAGTGGTGGCACAGGGATCAATAGACGGTGAAACGTCTGGGGACCCTGTTGTGATCGCCACATATCCTTTCTTGCAATTTGAATTACAAGCTTTCTGCATCTTCTTTTTAAAAATAAATTTAATTAAGGTTTATAGAGAAAAATACAAAACTTGGTATCTTTCCCCCTTTTTTTTTAACCAAACTAAGTATCTTTTTCTCTTTTTCTGACCAAACAAAAGGGGGGGGGATGGGGAATAGAGAAAAATAAATAAATAAATAAGAGTAGGAAATTAGCGTTATAGCCAGGAAAACTAACACAATAATCCCCATGTCTGAATGCACCCATAGAGAAACTGCCTTTTTCCAGGTCAGGCTATTTGTCCATCTAGCCCAGAATTGCTTATTCTGACTGGCAGCAGCTCTCCACGAACTCAGGAAACCTTTCAGACTGTGGCCCTTAGTCTGAAAAAGTTTCTCTGCCCCTGTATATTAGACACTCTCGGCTTTCCAACTAAAACGGGTTGGGATCATAAGCCAACAAGCCAAAGCATTTTGCCACTTGCTCAGCTGACCGATCAAATTTAAGAAAGGCGACCCAAACAACCAGGTGGAACGCGCTACATTCGCCTGTGCTTCCTGTCCCCCTTTCATTAGAACTTAATAAGACAAACGTTTTGCTTATTTTGCAATGAAGACGTTGACTGTGGGGAAAGGAGCTGGCAGAGGCAAACTTACAAAACTAATGGATTTAATTTCATGTCGGGTAATTTCCACAAGCTGTGCAAATACTTTTTAAAAAGGGAGAGAGAGAAAGTACTTTGGCCCAGCATGTTCTGAAAATTGACAAGCCTTAGGCACGGATAGCCAAAGTGAAGTACTTGTATGTCTCACTGATTTTAAAGGGAATGTAAAGTATGTGGTTAAAACTTTCCCACTGATACCAGGGGGACTTAGAAATACTATCACCCAGTGTCCGCAGATGTGCTCTGATCTGCCTTTAAATGCCCTTTTACATACACTTTTATCCTCTTAAGGAGCTCAAGACAGCATACTTGGCCACACCCCCCCCAGGTATATTTTACCCTCACAACAACCCCGTGAGGTAAGTTAAGCTAAGGGATGGTGGCCACTCCAGTAAGTATTGTAGCTGAACAGGCTAAACTATGGTTTAGAATAGTTTAGCATCTTACTCTTGGTCATTCCAGATGACCTGTTTATTGAGCGTTCATCCTGATTTGGTTGCAGGGAGGTCAAACGATGTTGGCTATTTAATGAGCATTCATCCCAATTCGTTTGCGATGTTGTTGTTTCAAAGCAAATATTAACCCCTCGGTTTCCAAAGCATTTCACCATTGCTTTCCTTATCTCAAAAAGTCCAGTTTGGGGGAGAAATGGGTTTGTTGCGCAAGACCTCAGAGTCAACGATAATTGCACAACCCCAAATTTGCTGGGATGTGTTTGAATCCCACCTGAAAATAGCCACAGTCTGGAAGTGCCCCCAGCTGAAGTGAAACTGATGAGGTAACTGACATCTTCAGCTCTTGCTAAAGATATATACTAGCCTTGTTAGGTCTTTACATGTGCAGTTTGAACTATGCATCTTTAAATCAAAACATATTTCTATCCCCAAACCCCGCACACCCTCCCCGCCAAAAAGGGCAAAAGAAATGGGGAAATAATTGATTAATGTGACTTAAATGGAAAGTGAACGAGGATCAAAGAGCAGCTACAGTGTTTTAACACTCACCATTCCTTTTAAAATCCAAAATTCCTTTGAAGTGCAGGAGAGCATCTGGCCATTAGGAGCACTGGAAGTGGGAAACGATGGAGAACATTAAAGGCTAAACAGCATTGCCTAGAGCAACTAGCACCACACACTTCGGATCACAGAATTTCCCCCCTCACCCCCGAAATGACCAGCTGGAAAACTACTGAAGCAAAGTGTGCTTGCTGAAATATAGTTTAGGGTTCACAGATAAGCCAAATCGAAAGGCAGCAAATGGGACTCTCTCTTGCTTGTACGCCAGGCTACCCATATATGCAATTTACTTCACTGTCTTTTTGCATGAAGGAAAAACAGCAATGCCACAAAGAGGGTAGAGAGTAAAGGCTGCAGAGCAGAAAGAATACTGTATTTTTTGCTCTATAAGACTCACTTTTTCCCTCCTAAAAAGTAAGGGGGAAATGTGTGTGCGTCTTATGGAGTGAATGCAGGTTGCGCAGCTATCCCAGAAGCCAGAACAGCAAGAGGGATTGCTACTTTCACTGCGCAGCGATCCCTCTTGCTTTTCTGGCTTCTGAGATTCAGAATATTTTTTTTCTTGTTTTCCTTCTCCAAAAATTAGGTGCGTCTTGTGGTCTTGTGCGTCTTATAGAGCGAAAAATACGGTACTTAATGCCAGTATTCAGAGTAGGGATGCAGAAGCAATTAAAGAAGTGGGAAGTTGCTGATGGAGGTGTCTCCTGCCTCCAGTACCACTTTGACTGGTCCACAGAAGTGGCAAACCAGATTTTGTCACATACTGATGTCACACCTCTTTCCCTTGGTTTTTGACTACTGCGTAGGGATGGGGAAGCTATTCAATTCAGTTCGCATTTAAAGGCCGATCCGAATTTGCGCTTTCCAAAACAATATGAGAACCGAAACACAGCCGTCCTTCAAAATTCACAATTTTCTGAATTTTGCAATGCAGTTCAGCAGCTGAGCAATGTTCACAAAAATGCATAGACTGGGGGGGGGTGTACATAAAAAAATGAAGACCTTATGAAAATAACACACAGAAATGCATTTCATTATGGGAAATGGCCTGCAAAAATCTTCACATTAGGCAAAAGTGTGCATATAAAAATGTGATTATTCACAGAAATTCACACTAATATGCTGATTAATTTTCATGCAGATTTTTTTTAAAAAATCACAAATTGTTGCAGAAATATGGGAAACTGAATTTAAGACTGGGAAAATAAGGAGCCTAGAGAAACAAAATTGACAGTTCTTTCTATCCCTCATTCAGAGTTATACTACTTATTTACTTTGAAAAATCAGTTTTGAGAGGAACCCCCCAAACTTGTGGTTTTTTCCCCAGGTGTGCTCTACAACATGCCACTGATTCAATAATAGTGGATTAGAGGTGCATTCATATTGGACCATCCAGATACCATTCCACTTTATTCGTTGCTCTGTGATGCTTCCCCCAACGTCACCACATTATTGCCATCCACTTTATTTGGTAGATGTATCTGGAGAGGAATCGGCAATGACGCCCTTAGTGCACAACAGCTTTTACCAAAGTGGTGCCCTCCAAAAGGTATTGGACGACAATATCCACCAGCATGGCTTTGCTGGCTGGGGCTGGTGGGGTTTCAGGCGTGTAAGAAGGCATCCTTTTCTGTTCCACCCTGTATCCATCTCACGCAGCACTGTTTCCATTCCACTGCTGTTATACTTCATCCAAAAACAACATTATCTGTCTCTACGGTAAAGTTATGTACGTAATTAATTAGGCAAATTTCATACATTGTGGAATTATGTTGTCATTACATTACTCCACCTGCTTCACTTCAACAAAAGGCAAATGCAACATAATCAACTGAGCATCTTTGTGGACCAAAAGCAGCAGCGACAGTACAAATGGCAAAAATGTACAAAACCGGGTCAAGTATATGTCGGAAATGTAAAGAAAAAGAAGGTACTTTGTATCATATGTGGTGGGAATGTAGAGAAGTTAAAAAAAATTTAGGAAATGATATATAATGAATTGGAAAAAAATGTTTAAAATGACATTTGTAAAGAAACCAGAAGCACTTTTGTTAGGGATTTTAGGATGAGACCTGCCAAGAAAAACAAAGAATTTATTTATGTATGCCACAACAGCGGCAAGAGTCTTGTTAGCACAAGGATGGAAGAAGGAGGAAATCCCAACAAAAGAACAATGGCAAGAAAAACTGATGAGTTCTGCAGAGTTGACAAAGTTGACACATAAATTATGTGAGAAGGACAATCGTGACTTCAAGGAAGATTGGGAACTTTTTACAAACTATTTTAGAAAACAACAAAATGATTTGGACTCCTTGGCAGGTTTTGAATAAACATCCACAAATTTATTAGTAGGATATATGACAGATAAGGTAATGATATGTACAACTTTTAACATGCAGAGAATAATATGTGCAAACAAATCAGAGAGGGGAGCTGAGGGAAGTCTTTGGTGGGGGTGAGAGGGAGGGACAGCGGGGAATAAAAAAGGGCAAAAAAAAAGGAATTGATTATTTGGATTGATAATTAATTTTGTTGAAATTGTTTAATAAAAACATATTTTTTTAAAAAAAGCAGCAGTGACAGTGAATACCAATCTTTTACGCTGGATTGATTTCCATTCTGGATTTGGGACGAACGAGCAAGCACTAGCAGTTTCCTGTTCCCATTTTCGTCTGGATTTGCCAACATCCAAAATATCTGGAGGGCACCAGGTTGACCAAGGCTGTTGAACAGACAGGCTGATGCAGAATTTGGGGGATCCTTCCCTTTGCACAGAACACTGACTTGCATCGTGCCAGAAGTAGCCCAAGCAGGGCGTTTGATCTCCGAACAAATTCTGCTTCTGCTGGGTAACAGAGGAACCAAGAGCATCTGAGTAATGGTTTTATGTTTTTTCAAAGAGCATTTAAATCAAGTGTCGAAGAGGACTTCCTACAGGTTGAAGATGTCTGCGTTGCAGCTGTGCTCCAGGGATGCCCTCGGCGTGAACCTTCCTGACAGCTTCCCTGTTTTCCACAGAACACATGGAGAAATGGAAAAAGTCCAAGTGTGCTGTGCATTGGTTCTGAAAGAGTCCGAAGAAAAACCTGAGACTTACAGGCATGTTTGCTTAAACTCTTTTTAAAAAAAAAAAAATTATTATTTTTTCCAAACCAAACTATTTGAACAGCTTGCTTATTGATGTACCAAGCCAGGCTTTCCGGAAAAAGAAGCTTATGGAGTACTAATCCACTGGAGTCCTCAGAGGAGGCTTCAGCCAGTATGTACATAAACAGGCTAATACTGGCAACCGTTTCAAGGGCCTTTTGGAAATTGCCTGAGTTGCTTCAGCATGATTTGTTGTAGCTGGGATTCAGCAAGCTCTTTCAGCCCCACACTTGTCCAGAGGAGACTTGTAGAAGCAGAAATGGACAGGTTAGGCCTGTGCCCTGCTCTACAGGAGTATGAGGTGCCAAGATATCGAAGAACCTGGTGAAACTGTTTATGTATACGACCAAAGCTGCCCGGATTTTGTTAGCCCAGAGACGGAAGGATGATACCGTTCCGACCAAGGGAGAATGGCAGACCAAGTTAATAGACTATGCCAAAATGGCAAAATGTATGGGAAGAATTAGAAACCAGAAAAAAAAATTTAATAAAGAATGGGGAAAGTATATAACATATATGAAAAACTATTGCAAAAAATTAAATGCATTAGCGGGATTGATATAAAACTTGCAGTTAAAAATCTGAATGAAGGAATATTTAAGGATTTATTAAAAATTGGAAATATAAAGGGGATGCAGGGGGAAATCATAACATAAGGATCCACAAAAGGGGGGAGGGAAGTCAAAGGGGATATACGTGTTGTTTTCTGTTTTTATTTGATGTTTGTAAAAATTGAAAAAATCATATATCTCAAAGTACGGACCTTTATCTAAAGCAATCTTCTGTTTGAAGGGCTGTCTAGTCCAGGTTGCAAGGGAATCATAGAATTGTAGAATTTGAAGGGGCCACGAGGGTCATCTAGTCCAACCCCCAGCAATGCAGGGATATTTTGCCCAACGTGGCGCTCGAACCCATGACCCTGAGATTAAGAGTCTTGCGCTCTACCGACTGAGCTACCCCTTAGAGAAGAGGGATGGATTGTTAAATCACTCCAAAATTATAGCTCTGTGAGTGGGATAGGGCTCTCCTAACTCTCTGCAACCTTACCAAACTACACTTCCCAGGATTCTCTGGGGGAAGCCATGACTGTTAAAAGTGGTATGGTGGTGCCGTTTTGAATGCAAGTCGGTTCTATGAACTTCCTTTGGACTGCTCTGATTAGGTCTGCCACTGGAGACACCCCATTATTTCTGAGACATCACCTTGCCAACAAAGGTCCGTATAGTTAAAGCTATGGTTTTCCCAGTAGTGATGTATGGAAGTGAGAGCTGGACCATAAAGAAGGCTGATCGCCAAAGAATTGATGATTTTGAATTCTGGTGCTGGAGGAGACTCATGAGAGTCCCATGGACTGCAAGAAGATCAAACCTATTTATTCTGAAGGAAATCAACCCTGAGTGCTCACTGGAAGGACAGATCCTGAAGCTGAGGCTCCAGTACTTTGGCCACCTCATGAGAAGAGAAGACTCCCTGGAAAAGACCCTGATGTTGGAAAAGATGGAGGGCACAAGGAGAAGGGGACGACAAAGGACGAGATGGTTGGACAGTGTTCTCGAAGCTACCAGCATGAGTTTGACCAAACCGCGGGAGGCAGTGGAAGACAGGAGTGCCTGGCGTGCTCTGGTCCATGGGGTCATGAAGAATCGGACACGACTAAACGACTAAACAATAACAACATGCAGCACTATGGAGAAAACAAAAGGTATACATCTCTCGAAAAGCAAGCTGCCTCATCCTGCAGAAAGCAAACAGGACCTATGGAAATGTTACATCATCCCATTTTCACCCCAATACGTGTGAGTGCCAGCTTCTCCTCCTCAATGAACAGAAAATACTTTTTTGCCAGACTATACAGTAATGCGGCTAACTTTTTTTGACAATATGATGTGTGAGGCTTTTGTCAGCAATGACAGTAAGAATGCCGTTTTTTGTTTCTTTAGAGCCTTGAGGTGTGAAACATGGTGCCAAAATTCAAGAAACCAGCCGTAGGGGGGAGAGAAGCCAACTCTGAGAAAACATACAATGAGAGCTGATTTTTCCGTATTGACACCATCTGCAAACATTGTGGCTCTTAGTCCTGCAGATATAAAGGAAGAGATTTGTTTGCTTGCAGCTTGCTCAAATATGTTCAGATTTTCTCGTGCACTCAAACACTTTGGCTGGCAAAGAGGCAGAAAAATAAATAGCCTCCCCATCAACACCATCAAACTCCTATTGCTAATATTACTCCATCCATCTGCATCCTTTTCTCTCCGGCCTTACAGCTGCTAAGCTCTCTGTATCAGCCACATTTCATAGTGTTATTAAATAACAATGAATATATTCTTACTTCCTGGGGTGAGGGGATTAAAACAGGATTGTGTATTCAAAGAAAAAGCAGAAGGTTGTTTCAGAGAATCACAAAATCTGTACAGATCCTACACTTCTTCGGTGCACGTGACTGATGTACAGTCAACCAGCTGTACAATGAAGATCATAGGTAAAGGGACCCCTGACCATTAGGTCCAGTCATCGCCGACTCTGGGGTTGCGGCGCTCATCTTGCTTTATTGGCCAAGGGAGCCGGCGTACAGCTTCCGGGTCATGTGGCCAGCATGACTAAGCCGCTTCTGGTGAACCAGAGCAGCGCACGGAAATGCCATTTACCTTCCCGCTGGAGCAGTAGCTATTTATCTACTTGCACTTTGACGTGCTTTCGAACTGCTAGGTGGGCAGGAGCAGGGACCGAGCAACAGGAGCTCACCCCGTCACGGGGATTCAAACCGCCGACCTTCTGATCGGCAAGTCCTAGGCTCTGTGGTTTAACCCACAGCACCACCCGCGTCCCTAATGAAGATCATAGAATCACAGAATTGTTGAGAAAGACCATGAGGATCATCTAGTCCAGGCATGTCCAACTCCCAAGAGACTGCGATCTACTCCCACTATTAAAAAAACTGGCAGTGATCTACCCGTTGGATTGACCAAAGTTGTGGAGCTTTGGGGGGAGGAAGACCCCCAATGTTGTGGAGCTTTTGGGGGGAGGAAGACCCCCAATGTTGTGGAGCTTTTGGGGGGAGGAAGACCCCCAAGGTTGTGGAGCTTTTGGGGGGAGGAAGACCCCCAAGGTTATGGAGCTTTTGGGGGGAGGAAGACCCCCAAGGTTGTGGAGCTTTTTCTGGGGAGGCTTCAGCAAAGTTGTTGAGTTATATAAGGCTGTGTTATATGCCAAAGCTCAGCAGAAAACCACATACTCTGCAGGCCCAAGTTCTGGGATTCAGGCTTCCAGTAGAGATGAAGACAACTCCAACTCAAAATCCTGGTGAGCTGCTGCCAGCCAGTGTAGACAATCTAAGCTAGGAAGACCATTGGTCTGACATGCTATAAGGCAACTTCCTATGTTCCTGTATGAACTTTAAAAGGCTTATGTGAAACAGATGAATGGATACATTTTTTTAGTTATTAATTATACTTCTGAGACCTTCATTACAAGGTAATGTGGTAAAACCATGTTCCTCAGGACCTCTCCGGGGCCTAATTACCACAGAATAACAGCATGTTTTTTATATGCCTTTCTGTGGATCTCAGCAGAAAGAGAGAGAGAGAGAGAACTCTCTGAGGGTGAAAAGACATGGTACCAATACATTTGAACAGACATTTAAGCAGAGAGCATTAAAATAGCATCACAGGTTCAGACAGAAGTTTGAGAGTAGCTGCAGTGTTTTCAGGGGACGTGGAAGGAATTCTAGATAGAGGACCTGTGGCAAAATAATTTCTATATGCGATCCAGAATACTTTGGGGGAAGTGTCTTTTTTTATTATTAAAAAAGAAGGGCAGCGTTCTCATAAAGGTCTATAATAGCAGGACACAGGTTGCAATCCTTTTCACACTTACCTGGAAGTAATCAGGTAGGTTTGAACTCAGTGAGGGTGAGCAGATATCCGATTAGACATATTTTTAACGTATTTGGCAGTGTAGAAATGGAATAATCGAATGATTTCTAGGCACAAGTCCAAGAGCAGACCCTCCAAGTATCCCTATTTTCCAGGGAGATCCCTGATTTAGAGAAGCCGCCTTGGTTTCTGATTTGATCCTGGAAGGTCCCACTTTTCCTTAGGATGTCCTTAATTTCATTGGAGAAATTTTGGAGGGTATGGAGCTATCCAACTCCCAAGTCATCTGAAGGCAATCCTGTATAGGGAAGTTTTTTAATGTTTAATGTTTTGTTATGTTTCTATCTATGTTGGGAGCTGCCCAGAGTGGCTGGGGCAACCCACTAAGATGTGGGGGGGTATAAATAGTAAAATTTATCATTATGGAATGGGACGTCCCCATTTCCAACAGAGAAATGTTGGAGGGTATGCGAGAGGGTCCTCTTTTGACCCACCACTTTCCCCGGGAAAACCCACTGCTTACAAGCTCCAATCTGCGTAAAACACAATTGACGCTTGTTCAAATTCAGCAGCGAGACAAAAGAAAAACCTCCTTGACCTGTACCTGGAAATCATGGACAAATGGAAGTTTGGATAACAGATGGTCTAAGGACCCCTTTATATGTCTTTCATTGTGTCTTAATGATTATTTGTGCTCACAATTCTATTGAGGTGATTATATAAAATCCTAGTAGTGATGTATGGAAGTGAGAGCTGGACCATAAAGAAGGCTGATCACCGAAGAATTGATGCTTTTGAATTATGGTGCTGGAGGAGACTCTTGAGAGTCCCATGGACTGCAAGAAGATCAAACCTCTCCATTCTGAAGGAAATCAGCCCTGAGTGCTCACTGGAAGGACAGATCCTGAAGCTGAGGCTCCAGTACTTTGGCCACCTCATGAGAAGAGAAGACTCCCTGGAAAAGACCCTGATGTTGGGAAAGATGGAGGGCACAAGGAGGAGAAGGGAACGACAGAGGACGAGATGGCTGGACAGTGTTCTCGAAGCTACCAGCATGAGTTTGACCAAACTGTGGGAGGCAATGGAAGATAGGAGTGCCTGGCGTGCTCTGGTCCATGGGGTCACGAAGAGTTGGACACGACTAAACGACTAAAGAACAACAATATAAAATCCTGTTTCCACCTGTGAAAGTTTTGGAGTGGACATACGGTTTCGATTTCCAATTGGTGTATGCTTCACAGCATCCTGCTGAAATCATGTGCTACCTTCACTGTCAAGAGACAGTATGCCTGCAAAGCAGGTGCTGGGAACTGCAGGTGAGCAGAGCACTTTTGCCCTCATGTCCTGTTTGCAGGTTTCCCGTGGGTTGGCCACTGTGAGAACTGGATGCTGGACAAGGGACTTAGCTACATTACTTTAATTTTTTTTTATTTTATTTTTTTATAATTTTTTATTAAAGTTTTAAACAACAAAAGAAAAAGAAAACAACACACACACAAAAACAATACAAAACTCAACAATAAAAAACACAAAGCATAACAATTAAAAACAAACTCTCTTTTCCATTTCCAAATTTAAAATACTTATTTTCTAGACTTCCTCATACCTCCCTCTTTTGTATTCCAATCTACATTATTTGTCCAGCAGTTTCTTTTCCACTTTTTTAATCCCAATCTTTAACTTAATAAAATGTTAAAATATATAACTTCAACTTTTTTAAACCTAATCCTTGGTCTTAATGTCATATAACTTTAAAATTTTCCCTTTTAATATCAAATTTCCATTTCTTTAAACATCTTTAATCTTGATCTTTAATCTTAATCTATCATTAACTTTAACCTGTGCAGCTGGAAACCATTTACTTTCAGTCCAACATCCCTTTAACATTCCTTAATTTTGCAATGTTTCTGAAGGTAGTCTTTGAATTTCTTCCAGTCTTACTCCATCGACTCTTCTCCCTGGTCACGGATTCTACCAGTCATTTCCGCCAGTTCCATATAGTCCATCAGTTTCATCTGCCATTCCTCCAGCGTGGGAAGTTCTTGTGTCTTCCAATACTTTGCGATGAGTATTCTTGCTGCTGTTGTTGCATACATAAAGAAAGTTCTATCCTTTTTTAACACCATTTGGCCGACTATGCCCAGGAGAAAGGCCTCTGGTTTCTTAGGGAAGGTATACTTAAATACCTTTTTTAATTCATTATATATCATTTCCCAGAAAGCCTTAATCTTTGGGCACGTCCACCAAAGGTGAAAAAATGTACCTTCAATTTCTTTACATTTCCAACATTTGTTATCGGGCAAGTGATAGATTTTCGCAAGCTTGACTGGGGTTATGTACCACCTGTATATCATTTTCATGATATTCTCTCTTAAGGCATTACATGCCGTAAATTTCATACCTGTGGTCCATAACTGTTCCCAGTCAGCAAACATAATGTTAACATTACTTTAAATTTTAAACAAAATTTAAAAATTCCTTCCAGTAGCACCTCAGAGACCAAGTAAGTTTGTTATTGGTATGAGCATACACACAAAAGCTCATACCAATAACAAACTTAGTTGGTCCCTAAGGTGCTACTGGAAGGAATTTTTAAATTTTGTTTCTACTACGGCAGACCAACACGGCTACCTACCTGTGACTTTAAATTTTAAAGAAATGTTATAAATGCGTTCCAACATTGTGACACCAGATGGCGCTGTTGAGCTGAAATAGTTCCCTATGAAATTTTCCATTGTGAGCTTCAAAATGGTTTTTTTCAGAGCATTTTCAAAGTGTTTTTTAAAGCTGTGTAAGGTAAAGGTAAAAGGTAAAAGACCCCTTGGACGGTTATGGGATGACTATGGGGTGTGGCGCTCATTGGGCTTTCAGGCCAAAGGAGCTGGGTGTTTGTCCACAGACAGCTTTCCAGGTCATGTGGCCAGCATGACTAAACCGCTTCTGGTGCAATGGAACACTGTGACGGAAACCAGAGTGCATGGAAATGCTGTTTACCTTCCCGCCGGATTGGTATCTACCGTATTTTTCGCTCTATAACACGCACCAGACCATAACACACACGTAGTTTTTAGAGGAGGAAAACAAGGAAAAAAATATTCTAAATGAAATAGTGGATATATGATTTTTGTGGTTCATGCTGTGGCCACAGACATGTGATCTGACAGTGAGTTTGGAGTAGCCCAATGCAAAAATCCCGAGGATCCATGTGGATCCATGCTTTGTAACCACGGAGGAGGGAAGGAAGGGGAACCATGGATCCTCTGCTCACGACTGCAGCAGATCCCCCCCGCCACCCGCAGGCATTCGCTCCATAACACGCACAGACATTTCCCCTTACTTTCTAGGAGGAAAAAAGTGAGTGTTATGGTGCAAAAAATACGGTATTTATCTACATGCACTTGTGTGCTTTCGAACTGCTAGGTTGGCAGGAGCTGGGACAGAGCAACGGGAGCGCACCCCGCCATGGGGATTCGAACCACCAACCTTCTGATTGGCAAGCCCATGAGGATCCGTGGTTTAGACCACACTCCCTTTTATAGCAGCCTAGATGGGCAGGACTCTTCTTAAAGAACCTTTTATACCACAAATGTCCCGGTGCTTTTTGTCTTGCTTTTGTTGCACCTTCAGATGGCGGCAACACTTCCAGTAACACAGTTTCAGGTTAAGAACGGACCTCCAGAACGAATTAAGTTCTTAACCCGAGGTACCACTGTAAATCCACCATGAATGCACTACAGTGGTACCTCTGTTCTTAACCTGAAACTGTTCTTAACCTGAGGTACCACTTTAGCTAATGGGGCCTCCTGCTGCCACCGTGTCGCCGCCGCGCGATTTCTGTTCTCATCCTGAAGCAAAGTTCTTAACCCGAGGTACTATTTCTGGGTTAGCAGAGCCTGTAACCCGAAGCGTTTGTAACCCGAGGTACCACTGTACGTCAATGGCATGTTGCTGGAGACAGCCAAGGGGAAGGGGAAGGAGAGAGCTGTCTGGAGAGCCCCTAAACAGCTCATAAGTTTTGTGCGAGCAAATCCCGCTGAAAGCTCAAGAAATAGGTCACCCGGAGAAGCCCAAACTCATTTGCACCTCAGCCTCTGGTTTCCGCAACTGAAATAACAAGTCTGTTGGCACCCTTATGCCAGCCCTGCCTGTGAAACCTATATAAAACCCTGCACAAAGAACGTGGATCGTTAAAGCACCCCATTAAGGCTGCTTCTGCAGTCCATCAGCTTTTTCCACTATAACAACTGCCGAAAGGCCTGATGTGCATTCCAGGTAACCTGGGCACACATTTAATTTCCAGGAGTTCCTAAGCTGCTGTTTCCTAGGAGGAGAAAGCGAAGGGCAAGTCTGTTTCGACGCAGTGCTGACTGCTCCACAGACATCACGTGACTCACATGCTGGCTGGATCCACATGGCATTCATTTGCTTTAATGAGTCTGCCATATGGCCCGGACTGTAAAGGTAAGTGTAGCCGGGACTGAGCCATGCCAGTTCGTAATAGTACGGCCCTTTCAAACTGGTTGCACCTCGGAGCATGGAATAAAATCTGCAAAGTCTTTCGTGGCTTAGAAGCCACTGAAAAATCAGGAGCGACGAAAGAACATTGTGATCCCGCCTCCCCAGTTTAAACACACACACACACACACACACACAATCCACTTACACAAACCAGTGGCTCTTAAGTTGGTAGTTCTCTTCCAAGATGCATTGGCGGAAATGTTTTCCAGTCAGTTCTTGGAACATGCCTGGATATTTTATCCAGCATCCTTACAAAAGGCGACTCTGAAAACCTTCCTAGAACAGAACACGTTCAGCTCCAAAGCAATGGCTTTTTCCATCCATTTGGTTACATCTTGGCAGCATAAAGTTGTTAGCATTCCCTTCACTGGCGAATCTGCAACCAATTCAGAACCAGTCTAGCTTACACATGGAAGCCAAGTGAGATTATTGGCCCATTGACCTCAGTATTGTCTATACTTTCTGGACACAGGGGCCACATTCATGGTTGGGCAGCCCACCGAGGGCCAGAAGCAGGAGGCTTCTGAATACTGGTCTCTGGAAATCACAGGAGGGGAATGTGCTCTTTGTCAGGCCCTGTTTTCCAAGGATTTACAGTCCCGGATTTACAGAAGCCGTCCTAGTTTCTGATTTGATCCTGCAATGTCCTGCTTTTCTGTGGGATGTCCCTATTTTTATCAGAGAAATGTTGAAGGGTATGGAGTTATGTGACCCTGGAGCCAAGGAGATAAGTACAGTGGTACCTCCGATTGTGAACGGGATCCATACCAGAGCTCTGGTCGGATCCTGAGGTTTCTGCAACTGGAGGGACTGCTTCTGCGCATACGCGCACGGCAAAACATTTCTGGGTTTGCTGCTTTCACAACCTGAAGTTTACATTACCCAAGTTAATATAAGGTGCTACTAACTCTACAACCTTTAGATGACACCTGACGGCAGCCTTGTACTGGAAAGCTTTTAAATGTTTAATGTTTTATTATGTTCTTATATATGTTGGAAGAAGAAGAAGAAGAAGAAGAAGAAGAAGAAGAAGAAGAAGAAGAAGAAGAAGAAGAAGAAGAAGAAGAAGAAGTTTGGATTTCATATACCGCTTTATCACTACCCTAAGGAGTCTCAAGGCAGCTAACAATTTCCTTTCCCTTCCTCCCCCACAACAAACACTCTGTGAGGTGAGTGGGGCTGAGAGACTTCAGAGAAGTGTGACTGGCCCAAGGTCACCCAGCAGCTGCATGTGGAGGAGCGGGGAATTGAACCTGGTTCACCATATTACGACTCTACCGCTCTTAACCACTACACCACACTGGAAGCCACCCAGAGTGGCTGGGGCAACCCAGTTAGATGGATGGGGTATGATGATGATGATGATGATGATAAATACGTCCTTTCTTTCATCAGAGAAAAAGTTGGAGGATATGAGCTTATGTAGCTGGAGTCAGCCAGGGTCCCACACATTGTGTGCACACTGAAGCACATCACAACTCATCACACGTCCAGATGTACTCTTTCCCATACACATACATATATGCTTAGCCACACACCTCATTCTCTCTTCCCTAAATGCAGGCACACCCCACTCTTCCCCATGGCAGTGCTGGGCTTTCCAGAGAGTTCACTGAGAAGAGGGATGAACTGCTAAACCGCTCTGGGAATTGTAGTTCCGCGAGGGCATTAGGTGCCTCCTAACAACTCTCAGCACCCTTAACAAACTACAGTTCCCAGGATTCTTTGGTGCAAGCCGTGGCTGTTTAAAGCGGTGCGGTATTGCTTCACATGTTTATATCATGCCAATGGGGCCTATATCTGGTGTTTACTGAGCATTCATTCTGGTTTCTCTGCAAGGAAGTTACAATGAGCATTCATCTGATCTGCTCACATTGTGTTTCTACATCTTCCCAGTCATTGATTCATCATTCGTTCATTGTGTCACTTGCCAAACTGCAAAAAGCCAGTTTCTCTCTCTCTCTCTTTTTAAGATTAGTTGTGCTAAAGCGACAAGAGTGCTTTAATCCACTTTAATTTGCAGCAAGTGCTTTGAAACTCTCTTGCAAAATAGTGGCAGTCTGGGGGCACATAGCTTTTCAGATCTGCTTAATGCTGTTGATCATTTTAGGTTGCTTGGCTTACTCACCCTTTTGTAATATTTCTTAGATGTGTTTATTGTTCATGTGTAAGTCCCATTGGAAGTTTGCTGGGGTTTTGTTTTTTTAAAAGCAACAACAACCGAAGGGCAGGATATTAAGTGTTTTAAATAAATAAAGCTTAACCGATAAAGTTCAGTAGAAACTTTGAAACAGGGAATAAACAAAGAACAAACAAATAAACCAAACAATTTGCTACCAGCTAACCCCAACTCAAATAACATGAAATATATCCGCAGCCAACACAATTTGTTTAGTCCAATTTGTTTCCCTCTGTTATTCTCTCAGCTGCAGATCACAAAGCCAGACTCTGGAAAGAGAATATGTTACTGGTGCCCATCAAGTTACTGTGGTGATTTTTCTGCCTTCTGCATATTTTAAGTGTCCAGACACATAGAGCTCTGTTATACAACCAGCACAAGTGAGTGGTAAAACTCTGCCTGGCTAAAGAAGCATGCTTGAATACAGAGGGGAGAGGCTCCCGCTCGCACATAGAAAGCTAGCTTGTCAGGGGCAAGGCTAGTCTGAACCCTTGTGCCTGCAGTGCTAGCTTTCTAGGTGCACAGTATTTTTTTATCATTAGGGACCGTTCACACATGCAACTTCTCACCTGCAGCCTTTGGTCATACAATTTAAGACCGATTCTGTAAATTGGCCTTCAGTTGTTCTGCACTACATGTCTACTCACATTCAAAGGGGATATGGCATGCTGTTATATACATCTTTCCCATATTATTTTTCTTTTAAAAAAATCAGCCACGGGGAGAGGTTGCTTAACCCTTCCATTTCCCACCGTTCCAGCCCCTCCCCAAGCCAGTTTTCTTCCTGCTGCTGTGGGCTCCTTCAAGAGGAAGAGAAGGATATCCATTTAATTAAAAAAGAAATGTACATCTAGTTGTGGCCATTGACTTTTCTGCTTCTCTCCCCATCATTAACAGAACTCTCTGTCCTCTTCTCCTCCATGCCCATGGCCCTCCTTTAGAGCTCAATATTGCAATGACTTTGTAAGTGGTTGAAACAACTTCAGGTTCATGCATTACAGAGGCACTCAAAGACACAAAGATAGGTCACTGCAGGTCAGCGTAGAGCCCATCATCCACAAAAACTCTGCAGAAGATGCTGTGCATTGAGACAGGGGAAGGAACTGGGTCAACTGCTACTTAAAAATAGATTCAAAGGACGTCTCCTTCCCAAACGTCAATTTGTCACTGCAAGGAAGAGTTACTGGGGAAAATAAATCCCCTCTCCCAAAGCTCAAAGGCAAGAGGGGGTTGGGGGTTTGTAATAAGAGGTGACTTGAGGTCATCTTACTTCCTCTTCAAAGATGGCCCAAGGGGAAATTTGTCAGAGTGATTTCCACCCACTGCTGCCAGCCACCCAGCTATTAGTTCACTTACTAATCAATGCCATTCTACCTGCCAAACAAATGCTCTCATCTGGGCAGCTGTATGCAGTATGGATCTGATTTTTATCAAAGCTGATGAGCTTTGTGGAGTCTCCCATCAACGTGATGGACGAATTGGGGTCAGATTAATAGATGGAAGAAGAAGAAGAAGAAGAAGAAGAAGAAGAAGAAGAAGAAGAAGAAGAAATCACTCCTACAGAATGCAGTGGTGGTCACCAACTTGGATGGCTTTAAAAGAGGGTGAGATAAAATCACGGAGGAGAAGGCTGTCAATGCTATGATGACTATTCACTGCCTCCATGATCAGAGGCAAGAATGTTTCTGAATGCCAGCAGCTGGAAACTGTAAGAGGGGAAAGTGTTCTTGTGCTCAGGTCCTGCTTGTGGGCTTACCATAGACATATGAGAACAGGACACTGGACTGGGTGGGTCATTGTCTTGAACCAGCAGACTCATCTCATGTTCTTCCGTATACATATAAGTACTCACCAAGCAAATTCGAATGAATGCAAGATGAACGCTTGTTGTTGTATAACTGCCCTGTATATAAACCAGAATAAATGCTCAACAGTGTTGGGATACTGCCGGGGAGACGGGGGCATCAGGCAGGCCCCCAGCTGGCTCCAGCCACCGGCCGGCAGCCGGGCAAACTCCGGTTTCCCTTGGAACAGCATCAAACAGCGACACAAGCCTCAGATACCTTTAAGAGACTTGGCACGCTCTATCAGCAGAGTGAATAAATCTTCTCACAACAGAAGTGGCGGGCAGAAACATGTGTAAGCATTATTTACAGGCGTTTATTCAGCATCGTTCAGGAACAAAGGAAAAACATGTCTGCTTCCCTTCGTGTCCAAACAAACAGCAATATAGCAAAAGCATTATACAAATGGAAGTTCCCAGCGAGCCTGTGCTGGAAGTAAACAGGCATGCGACACACAACAGTCATGCCTGATCCCTTTTAAGGTAGAACGGAACTATATCCTAACAAACAGAGGCTGGATATAATCTCACCATTGCATAAGATTTGTGCAAGCAAATTGGGCTGAATCCTTAATAAAAAGGTCAACTGGAAGAGCCCAGTAATTCTTAAAGAAAATCCAGGTGGGGAATGCTCCTGATTCTGGTATGCTAAAACTACCAAGAAAACATGAAGAAGCCAACTAAAATTACACCCCCACGGGCCATTTGTTTGTATCTTTGGTGCTTGAATGATGGTCAGGAGTGCCACTGGCAACACTGGCCTCTATCCCTCTTTCTTTCCCTGCCTCCTCTGATGCCCTCTCTTGTCTCTGCCCCCCAAAGGCTTGCTTGGCTGTTTGTTGCAGCAGCCCTGGCTACAAGCTCGCCAGGCGTATGGTGCCTCTGGGGCTGGCCAAGGGGTGCTTCCCAGGCTCCTGTGGGGCAGTGTGAGGAGGCACCTCTATTTGGGGCCTGGAGAGGGGAGAGGAGGCTGAGGGAACACTCCAGGGTGTTTGAAAAAGGGTGAGGGGCTGTTGGCTCTGCAGGAAAGGGGTGACATAACTGGGCTCCTGAGCCCCACAGGGGTGCCACAGAAAGAATGAAGTTGGTCAAGGGAGCCATGGACCCAAAAAGGTTGAAAACCTCTGCTATAAGCTATCACTCTGTAAACTGTTGGGCCTTAAAAGACGAACCAATTTATTTTGGCCCAAGGTTTTGTGGACTGTGTTCCACTCCATCAGATGAACAATGTGTGTACTTGGTGCACACTTAGAATACCTAGTTGATCTATGGTCACCACTACAACATTTGCAGCAATGTGTCAGAAGACAAAATTCAGCAGCTTCTTCCAATAGTTGTGCAAAGCAGCCTTCGTTCAGGACACTTAAATGGGCTGCATGCAGTGAAAGGGTTTGGAAACACGAGAATGCCCTTATAGCTTTTATGTATGTCGATAAAGGACTTGAATTCTCTGCCTTTCCTCTTCTGCTTTCCAATACAGAATAGGCTGTGCCTATAATAGTTTTTGCCAATGGACCATTGGCTCTGATTCTGTTTTCACTCTTTCACACTTGGAAGCATTTGCTTCTATAACACATCTGTGTTTAGCCTACCAGCAGCTGTGGAACATACCCTGTAAGAGGAGATTTCGTTAACAATGAAGAAATCAAAACACAATTGCTAAGGGGGAGCAGGGAAATGACTCAGGGTTGCAGTAGGAATTGGATGAATAAAAGAAAGCATAGGAAGCTCCCTTTCAGTGTGTCAGACCATTGTTCCATCTAGGCCAATATTGTTCACATCAAATGGCAGAGGCCCTCCATGAGTCTTTCATTGCTCTGCCTGGGGATGCCAGGCAATGACCCAAAGACCTTCATCATGACAAGCACATCCTCCCATAAGGGAAGTCAACATGATCAAGAACATGAGGTCTTAGTAGACCTATAAGAGAAGGGGTGCAAAGTGACCTCCCTGGGTCCCAAGCCTAGGCATTGTGTATGGAGGTCCTGGGCTGCCCAGACGACAAGACCAACTCACCAATGTGGTCCAAAAGAAAGCAGAGCAAGATATTTGGCACCAGCTTGGCTGCAGGAGCTGCTGGAAGGAGGCGTACAAAGAGCTAATCCAGACTTGCGTAGGGTTTACTCCTTAGCCTTTACTTCTCCCACAGATGTACTGCAAGGCAGTGGAGAAGAGGAAAAAGAGTTTGGATTTGATATCCCACTTTATCACTACCCGAAGGAGTCTCAAAGCGGCTAACATTCTCCTTTCCCTTCCTCCCCCACAACAAACACTCTGTGAGGTGTGTGGGGCTGAGAGACTTCAAAGAAGTGTGACTGGCCCAAGGTCACCCAGCAGCTGCATGTGGAGGAGTGGCAATGTGAACCCGGTTCACCAGATTACGAGTCTACTGTTCTTAACCACTACACCACACTGGCTCTCAGTGGAGGTTTAGGATAAGAGTTTTCCTTCTCCTAGATGGGCTACCTTCCCAGGTTGATGAGCCCCATCTGCCTCTCACTTCCTTCTACATCACATGCAGAAACCGCCTTGGATCCACTCAATCTGACGGAGCCTGTCTTCCCAAGCAGGAAAGCCCTTGATGTGACTCACTGAGGGTTTGAGACCCACCGGCTACCCTTACCTGGTTTAGCCAGGTAGTCAAAGTCATTTCCCAGGCTACGGCTACTGCCGCATGCTGACAGCTTCTAGGAGCCAGAGCTGAGAGCCTAGTGTGGCGCTGGGTCCAAAGGTGGACAAAATGCCACAGGAGGAGCGCACTGTGTCTCTCACCTGAGGTACTACCCCTCCCCTAACCCTGTCTACCCAATAATCTACATCTCCAATAATCCCTCACCCTTGGGCCATGCTGACCGGGGCAGTTGGGAGCCCAGCAACATCTCAATGAGGAGGGAGTTCCACACTTTGAGGCCTGACACAAAGAGTCCTGGCTTCCAGGCTGCTGCCATCACCCCAAATTTCTGAGGGAAGTGGAACTACCAAGAAGGCTTCCTCTGCTGATCTTAATACCTGAGGTGGTCTCTAGGGAATGAGGCAGTCTCTCAGATATTTGGGGCCTAGGTCATTTTGGGCTTTAAACACTAGCATGAGCACCTTGCATTGGGCCTGGAAATAAACTGGCAGCCAAGTTTTATTCCACACTTTCTGGTGAATTTCATCTAGTCCAGCTCCTTACAATGCAGGCATGTGAAGCTGTCCCAAATGGGGCTCGAACCTGCGACTTTGCTATTACCAGCACCATGCTCAGTCTAACCAACTGAGCTATCTGGAAGAGAGTTTGCAAGACCTCCCAATCAGCTCCGATGGTGTGACCTGAATTTGCCAGTATGCGACTGGATCCCTCCCGAAAACAGCCTGGAAATGTCCTTTGCTATTGTCTGCACGCAGTTGAAGAGCTTTGCTAAAATAACAAAATGTGGCCATCAGGATTTGGAACAGTCGGTCGAAGGCAGTCAAAAGCATTAGGGTGGATAAGGGAAGGGGGAAATTCTGAATTAGGGACCGCAAGAGAAAAGAAAAAAAAGACTTCAAAAGGGCTTCGGAATCCACACCTCTCTCTGAAGTCGGCACTGGTTCAAAGTCTCATTAGACCCGTTTACAGGCTGAATGGAATTATTACCAGAAAATGAAAAAACACATCAAAAAATGGTTACAACAAGAGGCAAAATGCACTTCCAGCTGTATGCGTCAATTATGCTTCATTCACTGGTTGTTGTTTTTTTTTGAGGACTTCTTGGACTATATTTAGTGGCAAATCTTGTTCTCTGGCATCAGAGAGTGAGGGGAGGGGGCACAAGCAGCCCCAACTCTTTTCTAATGATTAACCACTTAATTTTGCTTAAAACACATCTAACCTGAAATAAATGGCTGTGGCTTTCACTGCCATGGGGTTGAGTAGCCGGCAATGTGTGCTTTGCACTTCCATCGCCTTTCATCTGGAGATCTCAACCCATTTGGGAAAGATTACTTAATGATGCCTCATTAGCTCCTGGGTGATACGTGCTGAAGTGGAGAGGTGCACAGATCTGCTTGTGAGCATGTGATTCTGACTCAAGCCCACTTTATTTATTATTATACTTATACCCCAACTTTTCCTTCAAGGAACTCAAGATGGGGTACATAGGGTTGTCTTCAACTAACGTTTACTCAGGGTAGACCCATTAAAATGGATGGCCATGACTAACTTAGGTCCATTAATTGCCACAGGTCTACTCCGAGCAAACTTGTTATGGTCTTTTTGCCAAATCGTGGGTTTTTTTGCCAAATTTTACCAAACCAATCACAAATTTAATACAATCTTTCCAAAAATTGATTTCCCACACTCCATGCTTGATGTGTCCAAAATTAGCTCTTGTTGCATTATTTTCTTAGTTATTTCTAATTCACATTCCATTCCTTACAATTGACCTTATATTAGAATAGTTTTTGTTGTTTTTTAACTTATTATCCTGTTTTCCAAAAATAATTTTTATTGGATTTTACAGAACAAAAGATTATAGCAATACCAAATACATAAGAGATTTCTCTGAATCTCTTCCCATCATCCCCTCTGTGGGTCCAATTGTCAACATCTTCAACTGCATATTATTTCATAATCCATGTAATATAACTCTCCATATTTCTCTACAGTATTTGTTACATTCCAAGTGTTATTAAAATCCTGGTAATGTTTTTATCTGCTTACAATGGTCTCCTAAATAAATTGTAAATTTCCCCCATTCTTTCTTGAAGTTTTTGTCTTCTTGGTTCCTGAGCTTTCCAGTCAGTTTTGCCATTTTGGCGTAGTCCATCTGCTTAGTTTGCCATTCCTCCCTGGTAGGGACTGTTACTTCTTTCCATCTCTGTTAACTTATTATCCTGAACCATCAACTATCTACTCTGAGAAAGTGTTAAATGGAGACAAAGCATGGCCTTCTCTCTTCCATGTTACCCTCACGACAACCCTGTGAGGCAGGTAAGGTCGAGCGATAGAGACAGTAAGCATCGTGGCCCGACGGAATAAGATTGCTCAGTTTTGCTGCTTCCATCACTGTCCACAAGTTGGAGGATGAACTTTTGAGGTAGAGAGACTCCTCTACTTGTGGACGCTCCCTGAAGGATTTCGAACCATGAACTCCCAGGGTCCTAAATTACCCAGAGCTAGTAGAGGCAAGGGGTTGACAGGGTGGAAGTGATGGAGGGGGGCAGCGATGGGCAGTGACCTTCCTTGGCAACTCCAGCTCAGCTGAATGCCCATGCTGCTAGACACTAGCTGTGCTTTGTACACGGGTGTGACATGGCGGTTCATGTGCTGGGCTGAAAACAGAGAGAACGTAAATTCAAATCCTGCTCCTATAATCCCTAGCACAGCCCTATGAAGTAGGTTAGACGGAGATTCAAAGACTAGTCCGAGGTCACCCAGTAGGGACTTTAAGCACAACACCACACAGGCTGCGCAAGAGGGTAGAAAAGAGAAGCGGTCCTCCTAAAAATATGATAAGAGCCCACCTGTGCTGGTCCCGTGGGTTACCCGAGAGGCGAGGTCCAAGTCCGGTCCGTGGTCAAAGGTGCAACATGGAGGCAGTCTGTAGTAGCTGAAGCTGGGTGCAGGGCAGGGAGTCAGGTGAAGTCAGGAACAGGCTTGCAAGCAGGGAGCCAGGGTGGGTCAGGAGCTCAGGCAGGAAAGCAGGACAGGGTTCAGGCAGGAACTAGCAACCAACGATGTTGCTCCCACAACTTGGGACTGGCGGCTTTTATCTGCCCCGGGGCAAAGGGTGGCCCCGATCCCCGATCAGGGGATCCCCTTCCCCAAACAGCTGGGGGTAAAGGTAAAGGGACCCCTGACGGTTAAGTTCAGTCATGGAGGACTCTGGAGTTGTGCGCTCATCTCACTCTATAGGCCGAGGGAGCCGGTGTTTGTCCACAGACAGCTTCCGGGTCATGTGGCCAGCATGACTAAGCCGCTTCTGATGAACCAGAGCAGCGCATGGAAATGCCGTATACCTTCCCGCCAGAGCGGTACCTATTTATCTACTTGCACTTTGACGTGCTTTCGAACTGCTAGGTTGGCAGGAGCAGGGACCGAGCAACAGGAGCTCACCCCGTCACGGGGATTCGAACCGCTGACCTTCTGATCGGCAAGCCCTAGGCTCAATGGTTTAGACCACAGCACCACCTGCAAGAGTGTCATCAAGTTGGCAAAACATATTTATTCCACAGGAGTAAGTTTCACGTTCATACCAGAAGCAAATGGCACTGCTGTGTGTGGCAGGGGAAGAGGCTGTAGGGGGAAGGGAGAGAAGCAGGCAGGGGGGAGAGTTGTGTACCGCTCTCCTCTCCCACTTAGGCACTTCCCCCAGCACAATGCTCTTCATGGCAAAGCTTTGCGGGAAGTGAAGTAGCAACCTGGGATTTAAAATATGAGGTAGAGGCAGACTGCGTAGGCCTACCATCACCACCCTTTCTTTTCTCTAGATCACCACCACCCCACACATTGCAATCCTTTATTCCGATTTGGAATTATATATATATATAATTCCAGAGGTACCTGGCCTCCCCCGAGGCAATTGAGTGAGATACTCTGTGTTTACCGTCCGTCTGCGACCCCGGCAGGCTAGGTAAACAAACCGGCGATCCTCCTCAAACGTGAGAAGAACACACCCTCTGCTTCTCTCTGCTTCTCTCTCTCCCTCCCTGCATTCTCCCAGGGAGGAGAAATGAGACAGACAGGAGTCCTTTCTACATGTTTTATTCCTGTCACTCAACAGTACATAGAAATGTGACTGTTCCCTTCAGACTCCATCAGAAGAGTCACACACTCCTCCCCTGTACTTCCAGCACAGGTCAGATGACACACTGAGCTAACATCCGGTGCTCAGTACAGAGAATAGGCTCCACCTTTTCCCCAACAGTACATCTGCACTGTTTTGCATTCCAGCCATCTGGAGCTGGCTTTTGCCTTGGTGCTTTTTCCCAACAATATATTCATTCTGCAATTCAGGTTTCCAGCCACAGTGCCTGCCACTGTAGAGGAGGGCAGTTTAATAGATATTGGAATGCCTCTCGGACTAACATTTTGTATCCCAGGGAATTTATAATACATCACGGTTTAAATAAACAGTCCTTTAGCTTCGTGTAATTATATGCAGCTGCACAAACCTGTTTGCTCAAAATTCAGGAAGTGACAAGCGCTGCTTTTTCAGACATTCCCGGATTCCTAAGTTGTTTATCCCAGAGTGTTGGCTGCTCCTAACTTCGCTCAATTTATTTATTTATTCTCTCCAGCTCCCCCTGTCCACCACCACCCCAGCAATCACTGGGAAAGAGCAGTTTATTTAACCTAGCATGGTGCGTTTACCACACCTGGATCTTGTATTTGGTCTTTTCGTATAAAACTTCTGCACCAGTTAGTGGAATAAACTTGGAAGACAGGAGTCCATACGCATCTAACAAGCATTCTGAACCTCTCGCCTTCCAGGTGTGATGGACCCCAACTTCATCAAAATGAACTAAAGCAGTGGTTCCCAATCGGTGGTACGCAGATCCCGGGGGGGGGGGGTTTGTGTAATCTACCCAGGTGGTCCATGGCACCATTCACATATCAAAAAACTGCCATAGATATATCAAAATCTTAAAAAGTGGGGAGTCCATGGATTGGCTTTTTAAGAAAACAGCAAGGGATCTGCAATCCTTAGCTAATTGGGAACCACTGGATTAAAGTGTTCTTGTTGCTCTATCACAAAAAATCCAAAATAGTAAAAATTAAACTGGATTTTTTGTTAGGAAGGTAATGGGGAAATAAATGCATGTAAAAGTGTGAGGTGAAGCCTCTCCACATATGAAATAGCCTTAAATGAAAATACCTTATGATTTATTACTTAGACCATATCATATTTATTTCTGCACAGATTTATTTTTTAAAAGTCACACACAACCATATCATAGAACTGTAGAGTTAGAAGGGACCACGAGGTCATCTCAAACCCACAACCCTGACATTGAGTCTCATGCTGACCAACAATTATGTAATCATTTGTTTTAGAGCCAATTTCCCCTCTATCCTTTAAAAAAAAAAAAAAAAGTATGCCACCTCATGAGAAGAGAAGAGTCCCTGGAAAAGACCCTGATGTTGGGAAAGATGGAGGGCACAAGGAGAAGGGGATGACAGAGGACGAGATGGTTGGACAGTGTTCTCGAAGCCACCAGCATGAGTTTGACCAAACTGCGGGAGGCAGTGGAAGACAGGAGTGCCTGGCGTGCTCTGGTCCATGGGGTCACGAAGAGTCGGACACGACTAAACGACTAAACAACAACAACATGTAATACTTGAAAATCACAAATAATCTGACGCCCTAAAGTGCAGCTTAGGTGGAATCTACCCACATATTAAAAAATGGTGTGAAAATGCTTTTTTAAAAAATGTTGTGAAAAAATACATGGAATTTGACATAGCTCACTGTCACCATCTAGTGTCACATTTGTATATTGCACTTTACAACACATTTAAAATGTTTTATGTGCAGCTGAGTCCTGAGTTTGTGCATAGATTGGTCACTTGTGTACAATGATGCAATGTAGCCACCTGTGTATCTGGAAAACCTATGAAGTCCCAGACTTCATACACCATACATGCACCATACATAATGCACAGTTAAAGTGCATGGCTTCCTTCAAGAAATCCTGGGAAATCTAGTTTCTTAAGGGTGCAGGACCTGTAGCTCCCTGAGGGGGTGTACTACTATTCCCAAGATTATTATTTTTTTGTAGGTGGAAGCCTTGTTATTTAAATGTGCTTTAAATGTGTGTTGCAGATGTGGCCTAAGGCTGTGTATTGTCCTGAATTTCTTTATAGTGCTTTTAAAAATGGGGAAAAAAAATGGAGCAGCTGGTAGGAGTCATGGACCAATGCATATATTTTGAATGTTAAAATGGCAGAGCCTAAAGGTTAGAAATTTAAATAAATAAATTGTGTGTGGAATCTGGAGGTCATTCACAAGATATTGCTCTTTAAAGGCCTACTTTACTTCAGAACAAACACTCCTCTCTGTCCTGGAAAAAGCACCTCATGACCTCTTCTTCATTAGCAAGTTAAACAGAAAAACCAACACAGGTGTGATATTAAACTCCCAATCCAAATACACAGAACTTGGAGACGGTTATATCTAGCGCTAATTAACTAGAGATTATATTTTGATTCATGGAAGTAAGTAAATAAACACAGTTCCTTCACCAACCTCTGGACCTATAAACATGCAAAACCCAAATCCACACACACTCACAAACCCCTAAACTCTGCAGATAAATCCACATCTTAATACCTTCCAACAGGAAAATGCTGCCACATTGCTCTTCTTCAGCAAAATGACATGCAGTGTTTTATTTACTCTGTGGCTTCTTAAGAATAACCTGGACACTTTTAATTTCTTTGAATGTTGACATGTGTTTACTGAACAAGCTGCAAATTCATCTGTCCCACAGACTTGTAACAATTAGACTCACAAACTGCACTCAGCTACTGGGTTCATTTTGAAAGCTGTTTTTTTGGTCCAGAATGAAAGCTGCTCATAGACGACATCAGAGAAATCCAGGAGATAGTCATTTTTCCTGGGGACATTCTGGCTGCATCTACACAGCTATAATAAACACTCTGAAAAAAATCATTTTAAAGCTCACTATGGAAAATTTCCTAAAGTTCCAATTTCAGCTCTACAGCACCATCTGGTGTCACATTTATAACGTGTTTGTTGTTGTTGCTGTTGTTGTTGTTGTTGTTGTTATTGTTGTTGTTGTAGTAGTAGTTGAGTCCTCTGTCTGAGGACTATGGCCAAGCAGTTGAAAGTATGACTCAGTAGCAAGGCTTTGGGTGGATTTTTTAAGAATAAAAACAGACCCTTCACTAATCTTCAGGGAGGGAGGTGTTTTGAGCTGAATAATTTGGGACCACTGTTCAAAAGTGTGTTAATGTGCTAATGTGTGTTAATTTGGCGTTTCGAGAAAGGGCTGTGGGCGCCAGTCGCAAAATGGCTGCTTTAGTATGGGTAGGACACAAAATGTGGAACACAAAATGGCTGCTACATTGGCTCCCACAAACAAGAGAGAGGTATCAGTAGGCTTGAGGGAACCCAAGGTTTGGAGAAACACACACACACACACACACACCCAAAAAGTGGAGGGAAAACTAAGAAGAAGACACCCTGAAATGACACAACGAAGGCTGAGCATGCTCCATCACCACCGAAGGCTGAGTGACTGTTTTGTGAGGAGATGGAATGGAGCGGCTGGGACTCCACATGGCAACATTTAGTTGCCGATCCCAGCAGTTATGATTTCGCATTCAGGATCAGAGTCATGAGTGCAACCAAGGTTCAATGCAATCTCAAGAACACCTCTTTATAGGCCCCTTGATAATTACTAATGAGAAATGAACGGGGGCTTTGTTCCTGTCACAGGCAGGAAGACAAAGCAAACAAAAGCTTTTCTGAATTCCTAGAAATGTCTCTTGGGTTTATAATTCTCTCTCTTCAGGCACAAAGCAAATTGCGCACGGAAGGTTTTTAGTTTATTACCATGACCTTCCCTTTGCTTTCTACTAGGCTACTTTTGTGTCCTATTTTAACGGCAGAGGAGGGACAGAAAGCAAAGCAATCCAAGGACGGCTGCAAGATCGGTTTGCTACCCCATGGAGGTACAGTGGTACTTCGGGTTAAGAACTTAATTCGTTCTGGAGGTCTGTTCTTAACCTGAAACTGTTCTTAACCTGAAGCACCACTTTAGCGAATGAGGCCTCCTGCTGCCGCTGCGCCGCCACTGCACGATTTCTGTTCTCATCCTGAAGCAAAGTTCTTAACCCGAGGTAATATTTCTGGGTTAGCGGAGTCTGTAACCTGAAGCGTATGTAACCCGAGGTACCACTGTACAGGAATTTGTATGGCTACGTATGTTGCATAAAAATCACTGTTTACATGGGAGGAAGAGGAGTGACCACACATTCCTTTCCATGAGTGTACAATCTGTGTCACTGTGTACACAACTGTACACTCATTCCTGGAAGGAATGGTAGGATACAAATTTTATAACCAATAATAAATAATAATGCTTTGCATGCAGCAGGTCCCAGGTTCCATTCCAGTTAAAAGGAGGTGGTGTCAAACATGCAGGTGCTGTCGATGTGAAATATCTCTGCCTGACAGCCAGCAGAACCAATGCAAGTCAGAGCACGCAACCTGGGACTAGCTCAGGGATTCGAAACCAGCTGGTTGGCCAGACTTCCATTTTCCAGTTTTGACAAGTGGGCAGGAGCACCACCTGTAAATCACCTGATAATGACATACAGTGGTTGACAGCTATCAAAGTTGTGTTCACTTTTTTGGAAAAACGGAGGCAGAACTACTAGGAAGAAGAAGAAGAGAAGAAGAGTTTGGATTTGATATCCCACTTTATCACTACCCTAAGGAGTCTCAAAGAGGCTGACAATCTCCTTTCCCTTCCTCCCCCACAGCAAACACTCTGTGAGGTGAGTGGGGCTGAGATACTTCAGATAAGTGTGACTGGCCCAAGGTCACCCAGCAGCTGCATGTGGAGGAGTGGAGATGCGAACCCGGTTCACCAGATTACGAGTCCACCTCTCTTAACCACTACACCACACTGACTCCCTGACGCACCTCAACACACCTTGACAACTGCACAGTCCTGTTCAAGAACATCAAGAACATGCCCCAGACCACTCCAATATGCTTCATCATTCTGGGTACACAGAGATCCACTTCTATCTAGGTCCGCATCCTGTCTGCACAGCAGTGGCCAAGCAGATGCCTCAGAGATGTCTACAAGCAGGACATGAGTTCAGTGGCACACTTGAACTTGTGACCCTCAGCAACTGAGGTACAGTGTCCTGGTGCAGCTGATCCCATAAGAAGCAGCACTGGGGATACAAGTCAAGTGGTCCAGGTGATCACATCCAAACCTGAGCATTGAATCAACATCAGAGTGATCTCCCACCCCTCACCCATGGGGGGCGGGTGGAATTACAGATGAGGTGCTTCAAGGGCAATGGCTGAAAGCCCTTTTGGAAGTATCCTGCTAATGTATATAATCTCTCAGGCTGGAAGCAGTTACTGATTTCAATGAATAAGCCATGCTTCTTAATCGGCTTGAATACAAGCCTTGCTTCTAACTCCTAATGAATGAAAACACGAGGAGATCTTCAATGAAAAATGCATGGGAGTGTGCCATTCATAAAAACATTCAATTACACATATGAAGCATATCCTGCCGTGACCCATATGGAACTTGGCTTTAGGAAGTAGAGTGACCCTGTTTTCTGAAAGTCTATCAAAGGCTCAAACTGGTTGCCCTCTCATGCAAAACTGCTCTGTGCTTCTTCGGGAGGAAATCAATAAGCAGAAAGTAATCTCTGAGTACGGCTACAGCAAACAGAACGTCCTTTGCCCTAGGCACAAAACAGTTTCTTTTCTATTTTCGAATAAAAGTGGGAGGGCAGGGAGATGAAGAAATGTTTTGTTTCTTGCCTATATTGCTTTATGGTGGTCTTGAAAGTATGCAGGGGCCAAGCTGCGTATTTACTCATTCATTTATTTGCAGCATTTGCCAGCCACACTCAAAGTGTTTGATTCACAAATAAAAAACTCACAAGAAAACCACAATGAAACAGAGCAGAACAGAGAACAGATCGAATAAAAAGTCAGCAGCGACAACAAAATAATCCCAGAACTGCACCAAATACCTTAAAAGGCACAGGCAAATTGGAAGATTTTCACTCAGCACCAGAAAGAAAACAAAGACAGCACCAGGGGAGGGAAAGGCAATGGGAATTCCAGAAACAGGGTGCCATAGCAAAAAAGGCCCTGCCTTCTGTCATCACCAACCTTATTTCAGACGGTGGAGAGATCCCGAGCAGGACATCAGAGGGTGATCTTAACACTCTGACAGGATCACGTGGGGAAAGCAGTGTTAGAAACTGAGATATGAAAGCTAGGAGCTAAATGGCACCTTAAACCTAGGTTATGGGCGCCATGACAGAATGTCTAGGCACGCTTTAAAAAAAAACCAAAAAACAAGAATACCAAGCTGAAAATGAATGAACTGCAGCTAAAATCTTATATTCATTTTTCACATGGTCTAGTCCTCATCTGAAGATTGCAAAAACAAAGCCATACTTCCCCTGCCTGCCCCCCTAATATTTTTATGAGGGTCCCTTCTCAAGTCCTCAGAGGGTGGCTGGATGGGGAGGCAGAAAAATGGTCCTCCTTTTCATTTCAGCAATGGTAGTTTTAATCTGAAATCTTAGGCACTGTACTGCACCCAGAGCCCAGGAACTGCTCACATTAATGAAATTCCATGTCACAAAATGAGCCTAGAAAAACGGGAGTTCCAAACACTGGGGGAAAGTAGATCCTGCAAGTGGGCACAGGACAATGTCCAACTTTTTTGCAATCCCCGAGTCTGACGCCTCCTGAAACTGCCCTGTCGTCCTTTAAGTTAGTTTCCTCCATATTTTCCTTGGCTTTCAAAAGTGCATATCCCTCTTTCTGTGTAATTTCAGAACAACTAGAAGGAGCAGCATTTATTTATTCATTTTTACCCGTCTCTGATTTATTTATTTCACAACAAACGAAAACTCTCTGGACAGTATCCATATCACAACAAACATACTACTCTGAGAAATGCAAGCTGTATGCATCTAAAAAGTAGCAGTTTGCCTTTCTCTGGTCAGTTCTTTGTGTGATTAAAAAATAAGTGGTTGAGTTCCCCCAATTCTGCTGTCAGCTGTCTGAGAACAAATTGTTAGGTTCCTGTCGTGTGTGAGTGTGGAGCACACTAAAGTAAGAAAGGAATTTCTTTCCAGAACAATAACCATCAAACCATTCTGTCTAGAATTCTAATCTGAGGTTGCCACTGTGAATACTGAAACAAGGTGGTCTTTATTCTGGAATAGTTAATCCAGAACACTTTTGTCTCTGGCTCCACTCATTGGTAGCTCTGCCCTCTGCTGGTATACAGATTATCCCTGAAAAAAGTAGCCGTTGACAGAGAAAAAGAAAACCATCATGGAAGTAAGGCTTCATAGATCTCAATTAAAAACTTTGTCCAGAATTTACCACAGATGGTGGAGCAGTGGGAGAAGGGAGCTTCAGTCATTGCCTTCCTTTCGCTGTTGTTCGTTTTACTGAAAAATAGGGCTATTTTGCAATGAATGAAAGAAGAGGGAGCGGGGACAATGAAAGGGAACCAGTAATTAACCCGCTTCCTTACAGGGAACAGAAACTGATGGTCTAAGTGGCAATTAAGGCACCATTCATCCACCTGCCATTTTAAACAGGAAGCTGTAAAAGACACAGCAGGTGCAAGAAGGAAGCTACTAATTAAGGTTGCAGGAGACCTTTCCTGAAAAGAACATGTTTGTGAGAGAACATTATAGGATGATCTTGGCTGTAAGGATTGTGTGCTGTTGGATAATCTAGCACTGTTTTAAGCGCAGTGTGGACTACTGTTTTAATTCCTCTTTTTGCTGATTGTGGAAGGGCAATGCCTTAGGCACATTATGCAAGGCCCCAAGCTTATCCTGAAACAAGTGTGCCGTTTCGTATCTCAAACGGCCACCTTGTTATTAAGCAGTCTGAGGACAACTAAAATATTATAAGCCCTCCTTTATGTTTTATTAAACCACCTCTTTTCACCTCCAAAACAATGTAATCTCCATCTACTAAAACCACTTTATCTCCCGCTCTAAGTCCCTTTACTGTAGGTTCGTCTGTCATTCATTGCGAAAGCACCCAAGTACAGTAGCTGTAGCAGAAATCGAGGGGATTGAGAAGTTTGTTGCCAACTATAGAAAAGCATAAGGTTACTGAATAGCTAAGCCTATGCATAGGAAGCACATTCATTCGTGCAAAAATGAACATGGAAGATTACTCGCTTTCAGTCATCAATAGGCATTTGCCCTCAGTCGTTACCTTAACGAGGACACTGGAAATTTATCAACAGAGTGGTATAGAGTAGTCAGGTACACAGGGTGAAGCTGAAAAGATAAATTCCAAATTATACTCTGACTCTCAAAATAGCTTGTGCCATCCATGTTATATAAAAGTAAATTCCAAGTAAATTTATTACTCTTAGACTTCCCCTGTATATAAGCAGACGATTGCTCCATCTTCCATACTATCACCCATATACCTGTACATCCCCTTGAAAACGTTAACCAAGTATAGAATACCCATACCAAATTAATACACTGGCGCACTTCCGGGGAGGCGCCTCCGGCAATGGCTGAATTCCTCCGATCGGGAGGAATTTGCTCCGTGAAAAGCAGGGTCTGACCGCCACGGTGAAGGCGGAGACCCATAGAAATCACAGGCGGGAGAAGCCTGTGAACCTGGGATTCGGCTGGCACCTTTGCGCCTCCCCTACTCGCAGGGAAACCCTGTTTTGGGGATCCGGAGCGACGTGGGGTGAGTGGCGCGGTGCTTTGAATCAACCGCTTCTTTCACGGAGTGAAGCCGCATTGCTGTTGCCGGAGAGCGCTGACTTTTTCCTGTGGACATTTGGATTTTAAACGACTACCCATGAGTAGAATGGAGAATTGGATCTTGAAACACTTTAATTTGGCGCTGAAGCGGGAAGGCTCTAAACAGGAAGTCCGCCTCCCGTTTTGTAAATAGATTGAAGCAAAGAAGTTAAAAGCTAAAGTCTTTGAAAGCTTTTGATAAAGGATTAAATTCCCACCAGACAAAAATATATAACCCCTCTTGGAAGCAGGAGAAGAGAGGGGAAGTTTTATGGATCTAGCAGAAATGCTATAAGAAGTCGGGTGTATATAAATAATCAACCGTTAATGGGAAATAAGGTTAAAGAATATGTTATTTATAATATGACAGAAAATAGAGAAAGATGGAAAGGATTTGCTGAAACAAGTACTAGAAGCAGGATACAAGAAGGGAGGTGTGAGGAAGTCGAGGAAACAAGGGAATGAAGGACAGAGTATGGAAAAGGAGGGATGTTTTTAAATTGTTTTTGTCTTGCTTTGTTCATGTGTTTAGTTCAATGGGTTTAGGGTGGGTTTGTATTGTTTATATATTGTATTGTTTTTCTCTTTCTTTTTTCTTTTTTTCTTTTTTCTCTCTTTTCTCTACTTTTTTGTAACTTTTAAAAGCAATAAATATTATTTTTTTAAAAAATTAATACACTGAATGGCAGTGAGTCTTCCCCCGTCCCAACTGGGCTTTCTTTGTGGTGGCACCTTGGTTGTGAAATCCATTCTCTAGAGAGGCTTGTCTTCGTTTTCAGGATGCAGAAATATTTTTATTTTTAATTTTAATTTCAGGGGCTCTTAATGGGTATCCCCCCCACCTCCCACAGGAGTGTCTTTTCATGTTTCAGTTTTTCTTTAAGTGAACCTGTGTTTGTTTGCTGTAATTCAGTCCTTACCAACCTGGTATCTCACAGACATTTTGGACTATAACTCCCATCAACTCCAGCCAGTTTCATGAAGGTTGCTTGAAGTTCCCCAACTCTTTGTGGAATCAGTGGGGGTTTAAAGAATGGGGTGCAAACTTCTTGAATGTAATGGATGGAGAAATAAAGAAGTGCAGGCAATGTCAACTGCTCTCCTGACAGAGCTGAGGAAGGATTCTGATTCTTCTATAACTAGGACTTGCTCTTCGAAAGAATGGTGAAGACCCTGTAGATGCCTAAATCTCCCCCTCTGCTCCAGCGTACACTTTCAACCCTACCACGTTCGTGGTTTCCATGGCAACTTTCCATCTGTTTTTGACTGTTTTCACAGGCTTTTTAAATTAAAGCTTAACTATGTCAGTGTTCCCAGATTAGCTTTGTCTTTGAATAAACCATATGCCTCTTCGACAAAGCCCGCTATGCCAATAACATGGAGAGGAAATGTTTAAAGTTGGTTTTTCACACATCTCCTCTGATTAAAAACAAAGCGTCTGGGCGAGGGGAAAGATGGGAATGTTTGTACAAAGATCCATTTGTCATCAACCAATAAAGCTCTCATGCCCTGCACATAATTGATCATTGTATCGGCTAAACACGACAAGGGAAGGAGAGAATCGCGGAACAAGCAGACCTCCAGTTGTCCGAAACTTTGCATTTCCTGAAAATCAAAGTGAAGTGACAGTTGTTAGGAGAGTCCTAGAGGTCTCTTGGAATAGTGATTGACTTCCACTGCTTTGGGAACTGTAGTTCTGCGAGGGGGATTGGGGCCTCTCAGCACCCTTAACAAACTACAGTTCCCAGGGTTATTTGGGGGGGGAGGAGAGGGGAAATCAAGGCTGTTTAAAGTGGTGTGATATTGCTTTAAATGTCTAGTGCAGATGGGGGCCAACATTTCTCAGTATTCTATTGGTATAAAGTTCACTTCAGCATGTATTTCCATCCATGTTCTTGATTTGCATATATTTGCATGCGTTTTTGCAACGAACTGATAATAACTCCCCCCCTCCCCCCAAAAAGAAACTTCAGAATCTTTCCAGTGTCCCCTGGAATCTACTTTATCCATCAGTTCACCTTTCAGATCCCAATTCAAATCTCCTGGTAGCAGCCAAGAATGCGCAAAGAAGAGAGACTATCAAAACATTGTGGATGGTAAATGATTAATCGCAAAATGAAAAATAACAGATGTTATAATTAGTGTCTTTGGCCTGATGCTCACAGAGAAAAAACAACAACCAGAGTCGATGGTTCTGCCCACTTCTTTTATGATATACTGGGGATATTCTTGGATTGAAATTCCTTGGAAATATTGTATTACTCCATGCCTTGGCCTCCCATGCCTGGCCTAATAATACATTAGTTTATACCTCAAGGATTCTTTCCATCTTGACATTAGTCAAGATGATCTCTTAGCTTCGCGTGGTGACGAAGGTAAAAGTAATCAAAACCTACAATGAATAAATAAGCCATTAATAAAGGATGGCATAAACTTACAAAAGAGCAGGTATGTTAATGGCAAGAGAGAAATCATGTCGCCAAGTGAGCTTCATTGCTGAACAGGGATTTGAACTCTGGTTCTCCTTAGTTCAAGACCGATACCCTATCCACAATACCACCCTTACTTAATGATTCTATAATAATAATAATATTTATTTATTTATGCATGCATGCATGCATGCTCTCCCGGCCAGAACCGGGCTCAGGGCAGCTAACATCAAAATATAGAATACATTAAGACATAAAATTCAACAATCAACTGAAATACAGCTTAAAATCAGATTAAAATAAAAATAAATTACTCTTTAACCATTTCTGCTATATGGTGTAATCACATTGCACGTGCATTTTACTTGCGCAAATTCAGTTACGGTGGTGACCCTCCCAGCTATGGTTGTAAAAGAGGAAGGGGAGAGACGAAGGCATTAAGTTGAGTGAGGCATCGACCCCAGATAGCTGGGTAGGCATGGAGCGGTGGCAGAATTTTGGAGAATGCAGCTGTATTTAACACATAGCCTGCCCTTGGTTGGAAATCCTGGGTGCCAGGACACACGTTTGGGAAAAGTACTCTTTGGTGAGAGAACCCCAGCAGAGATTTAGCATGGCAAAACATGCAGCAAAGAGAAAAGCGTTGAAATATAGGCTGTAAAATGTGCCCTCACCAGTGAACCCCAGCATATCCCACCTCCCTAGCACACAGATAGACTGCATGTTTAGCAAGTTATGAAATGGTTTACTTACAAAACTCTTCAAAGGTCAAATTCATGTGCTTCTCCATGCAGCAGTGAGGGGGGAAATTGCGCAGGCAGTAAAATGTTGCTGGTTACAACATGGTAAAAGTTCCTAAACTATTAGTATAGGAAAATGTTGGTTTCAGACTCTGTTGTTCTCTCAGACAAAAGAGGCTGGTTAAGGAGCATGGCTGGAAGGAGCAGCTCGGAGCTCCTCACGTACCAAATTAACACGTAGACTGAGCAGAACAAAAGTCTTGGTTGCCCATTTCCCCCTAGGGTGAGGGGAAACGATACAGGCTAAGCAAAAACAGAATCCCTAACCATGTAGGGAAAGGCGACAAACCAGCACATGGTGCACAGGCAAGCTCTGTACAGATATTTGATGGAACTCATAGAAATTGAGGTGTGAGTGCATCAGGGCCAGCCCACCCATTAGCCTCAATGAATTAGCCTCAGGCACTGAAGGAGGAAGAGGAGTGCGGGGGGAGCGCACCGCCCCCGACAGTGCAATCCCGGTGGGGTGCCATTGCGGCTGCCCCCCCGCCAGCGCTGGGCGCCATGCCTCCGCAGGCGGCATGCCATGCCCCTGCGGGTGGTGCACCACACCCCCTGGACATGCGTCAGCCATGCCCCTGCCTGCTCTCCGCTCCCAGTGCCGGAGCATGAAGCTCCGCCACCAACCTCAGGCAGGAGACTGGGGACAGCAGATTTGGGCCCCTGAGGAGCACACAGTGAACCGCCTTCCTGTGCTTGTCACCTGCCCCTGTTGCCTGGGAAGAGAAGGGCCTCTGCTGCTGCCACCTCTGTCCTCCTTTTTGCTCTTCCACCACCTTCAGCACACCAGGGCTTCCTTGGACCGCCTCTGGGCACCCCAGGCAGTAGAGAAAGAGAAGGAGGAGGTGGTGGCAGCAGGCATATTCAAGCTGGAAGATGTCTTGGGCCAGCCTCTGTGTGTGTGTGTGTGTGTGTGTGTGTGTGTGTGTGTGTGTGTCCCTTTCCCTCCATCTCACACACTCCTGGTATCCTGTTTGTCACCTGAACAGGGCTCTCAAGCGTATAGCAATCAAGTACAGTGGTACCTCAGGTTACAAACACTTCAGGTTACAGACTCCGCTAACCCAGAAATAACCTTTGGGTTAAGACCTTTGCTTCAGGATGAGAACAGAAATCGTGCAGCAGCGGCACAGCAGCAGCGGGAGGCCCCATTACCTAAAGTGGTACCTCAAGTTAAGAACAGTTTCAGGTTAAGAACAGACCTCCAGAACAAATTAAGTACTTAACCCAAGGTAAAACTGTATACAGAAAGCCAGTAGCACAAATGCTCGTGTGATTCAGATTCTCTGAGTAAAATGCTGCAGGCTCCCAAGCGCAGGATCTCTCCAAATTTGGTCAGACAGAGACGGCTAGTCAGGTCAGTAGTTAAGACATGAAGCTCAAGTTGCCACCAATCAGCTCAAAGCTACGTTTCAGTTTCTCATTTTCCTCCTAGACATTATTTATAATAATCAGGCCAAAGACAACAACTGCTATATTTTTCCAAGAGGTCTGCCCAAGGCCAATATCTAAAACGCTGTGTGGAAGGCAAATCTCTAAAGACCTAAGGAAGGAAGCTGAAAAAGGCCAAAGGAGAGCGAGAGAGAGAAAGACGGAACAAGACATTTAAGATACAGGGTAAACCTGCACAATTTTGAAGTGCGAGACGAGGAATCGGTGGCCCTTCAGATACTGCTGGACTACAACTCCCATCATCACTGACCATTGGCCATGCTGGCTGCAGCTGATGGGAGTTGGAGTCCTCCATATCTGGAGAGCACCATGTTGTCAATACCGGAATCTATCCCAGCCTGACAACATAGACTGTCAGGAACTTCTTCCCACAGTGCATAGTTAAATTCTGGCACTGGTGAGAGACTTGTGACCCTCCAAGGATTGTTGAACTACATCTCCCATCATCCCTGACATTGGGTGTTGCTGGTTCAGGGTGATGGGATTTGGAGTCCAGCAGCATCTGGGGGTGGGAATCACAGATTCTTCATCCCTGTTTGAAACCCACTAAGCTGGACATACCCCACTCCAGCTATAGAAAGCGGCCTTCTACCAGTCCATATAACCCAGTATTGTCTGCTCTGACTGGTATCACTTTGTCAGGGTCCATTTAAACTGGGCATCACATGGCAGAACAGGAGAAGGCTGGCAGGTGGTGTCTGGCTGTGTGCAGAGTGAGGCAATGCCCCCCTCTGTCCTAATGAACCAGCCTCCGCTTCCTCTGCTGTGTCCGCATTTGCAACTTGTGTTTTGCAGTCGCGCCCCCATCCCAAGGATACAAAAGATTTCAGGTTCTTTGTTTGGATTCTATTAATTGGGAGCTTTGCTGTTCTGAAAAGCTGCTCCAGAAATAACTTGGCAGCCAAGGCAGCAGGTTGAATAAGCCCCTCGGAGGCACTTAAGAACGGCTGCTGATGCAAGAGGCCTCTTAATTGATCCGAATCCATCCAACGTTTGAAATGCACAGGGCAGCTGCGGCCTTGCAGTTTGTGTTCGGAAGAGAAGGAGCAAAGAGAAATTACCGTTTCAGAGGGGAAGGCTCAACCTTGGCTTCTCTAATTGCCCTGACTTGGGGTGCAGGACAGGAGGTGGAAATGACACAAAAACCCTCCAAAAGCTTCTAGATTCAGGTAGGTAGCATAGCTGTCAACTTTTCCCTTTTCTTGCGGGGAATCCTGTTCGGAATAAGGAATTTCCCTTAAAAAAAAGGGAACCGTTGACAGCTATGGTAGGTAGCCCTGTTGGTCTGATGCAGTCAAAGTATATATAAAAAATTAAAAAATGGTCCAGTAGCACCTTAGAGAACAGAAGTCACTCAGTCGTCAACAGGTTTACCATACCCATTGAGTCAATCACCCATCTCCTACTACCCTCCTGAGAAAAACCCCACCCTCCCTCTAGATATAAGGGTCTGGTGACTTCTGTTTCAGTGTATCTGAAGAAGTCTGCATGCACACAAAAGCTTACACCCAGAACAAACTCAGTTGGTCTCTAAGGTGCTACTAGACTATTTCTTTATTTCTTTATATATTCCTCCAAAAAGGTTTTGCAAAGGTGGGGCTAAAGTACATGCCTCAGTATTAACCTTTAGATTGACTGAATAACATTAAAAACAGCCGAAACACCAACTTTCAAGCAGGCAGAACAAAGTTACACTGCATGATGGGCTGATCTGTAAAATGCACACTTCCCTTAACTGTGTAAATGTTCACAATCTTGGTTCGCAGTAGATAAATGAATGAAATAGGTGTGAGGAATCTGGTGCTTTCCAGATGTTGCTGGATTCATAATGTTTTGGGTTGGGTGGGGGTCAAACTGAAAGTTGCCCTGAATTCCTTCCAATTCGTGGGGTCCTGTAACCATGGGGGGGGGTGTTACTGAACTAGTCAGACAAGTTTCCTTGAAAGACAGCAACTTTAGCCGGCCACTTAAGTGTTCTCTTTTGAGCATCTCAAAGGAACGAGCTAGGTTGCAAGAGCTACAATGAGAGATCTGGAGGGTGGCAACACGAGAACGGAGACTTTTCTGCAGTGGCTCCCCTGCATTTTTGAAATGCTCTCCCCAGGGAGTCTCATCTGGCACCTTCATTACATATCTTTAGGCACCAGGGAAGAACATTCCTCTTCTTCATGGCCTTTTTAAACTGTGAGGGGGGTATTGTTTTGTTTTTAATTATGTAGTGCATTTTAATGTTTTTATACTGTAAACTGCCCTGTGATCCTCAGATGAAGGATGATATATGAATGTAACAACACGACCATCTCCACTTTGTGTTCAATAAGTTCAGGTGCAAGCTAATAAATTCTGTACTGCTCCGTCCGATGGGATTTTGGCAGCAGGCACTGAGGGACCCCCCCAAATCCTGAAGCCATCATTGCCAGGAATAAACCTTTCAGACTTAAAAAGGAAAGAAAGAATTTATATAGAATGGCACTTTCGTTTCACTTTTTTAAAAGCACACACATTATGGGGATCCCTTCAAGATGTTTGCAGTGAGTGTCGGCAGCCAGAAGGGAAAGGAACCTACGATGAGATACTTCCCTTTGAAATCCAAGTAGTTGCAGGCCACCGGATCTGGAACGCAGCAAGGAAAATGTCAAACTGAAACTGAATGACTGTGATGATTATAAGTAGAGTAATAGGCCTGGATGCAAGTGAAGTAATCATATTAGTCAGTGTTCATAAGAAACAACATATGTATATATTTCCTCCAAGGCTAGTGGGAGGGGATGAGAATGTCAAAAGCGCTAAGCAATTTTATGCCACTTTTGATATTTGATCAGACACTGATCTTCCAAAGCTCATGGGTGGAAAAGGCCCAGATCTGCCGTCATTGACATATTTCTGGCCCAGTCTTCCTCCAATGACTTTCAGGGTGGTGCACATATAGTATTTGTCAGCATTTTGGCCTCCGGACACTAGTTGCAAAGAGAGGGTGGAAACCACCATCGTGCCCAGTTTCTGCCCACCATAAACAGAGTTCCAATGTCATACTGAAGATCAGGAGGCAGGCAAGGAGCCGCCTTCCAGATGTTGCTCCTTCCATCAGCTCCAGCCAACACAACCAATCGTCAGGGATGATGGGATCTGTAGTCCAGCAATGTGTGGAGGGTCACAGGTTCCCAGCCCCTGATTTGTCAGTTGAGGGGATTGGTCTGAACGTCTTTGGGTCCCCTCCCAGCCTGCTCTATATCTGTAGGGTGGGATTCTGTAGGAAACTGTGGTGGTGATTGGTGTCACCTGAGCCAATGGCAGGTTGATTCGTTTTGCCCCCTCCTTAGGCAACACGGCATTAACTGTAGGCTGCTTGCTTCTTTGTGCTAAATCCCTTGTGTGAACTGCTTCTGCTTTAACACTAACACCGAGGTGGTAAACACAAAGGCCACCATCCTATGTTCAGTTTATGCACACTTAAATCCCATCAAAATGGGCTTAATGCATGTGTCTGATTGCTGAAGTCAGACCCTATTGATTTCAGCAGCACTTGCTTCCACTGAATGCCTGCAGGTCAACTCATTCATGGAGTTCTGCAGAAGTCCTGTTGTTCTCTGAAGAGCAAGGGAGCCCTCCGTGTGTGCCGTGGAGACCTGGCAAACACACTGCAGCATTGCCCTGCACAGAAGACAAAAGGAAGCTCCTGCACACATGGAGCATTTCGACAGTAACTTCAATAGGGTAACTGAAGACTCTTGAAAGCTACAGAGAGTTTATATTATGTGTGTGTCACAGATCCTCAGCTAATGCCATGGTAGCTAAAATTATGGTGAGTGCATGATATTCAGTTGACCTGAAGAGCTAGGATTAATCTGCTTAGCTTGGTTTCGTTCAGTTGACCTTTGTCCTATTGGGCCAGTTAATTTATTGCTACGAATGCCAAGAGTGGTTGATTTCTCTCCGTTTAACTTTCACGTGTGTTTGCTCTCTTCTGCTAATGGATAAAAATGTGTGCTCTTCTGTTTACGTTCGAGTCTGGATTTTAAATAATGTAATCCTTACTCCAGTTTTAATTTTTAAAAGCTTCTATTACAAGCTACCTAATGCGTCTGGAGAAGAACTGTTTTTCTTGAAAAGACCTTCCATGGCTCTGAAGACAGCCAATTGCTAGCACATTTCGGTTCGAAATGAAACAGAGACGCCATTGTCATGCTGCTGTTTCCTTGTTTTCAAAGGAAAAGAAGTGGAGCTTCGTTTGGGTCAAAAGCATTTGCAGCTTAACATCCTCCCTTAACTGCCATCTATTACCTGAAAGGGGTCTGCCAGCGATCCCAGCTCCAAAGTGCCTTGGCTTGCTCCAGGGACAGAGAGCACAAAAAACTCAAATAAATAACTCTGTTGAGCCAGCATAGACCTCCCACGTCATTCTTGCTGGCATCAGTTGCCCCCAGGGTGGGTGGTCCTCACCTCACACACGCTTGCTGCTTGTACGGCGATTCCAAAAAGGACAGACTTGGATCCTTTCAAAGAAAAAACGAGGGGAAGAGATGCATGATGGAATCGAGAAGGAGACAATATGCCAAAGGCAAACAGGTCTTGCCCTCCAGTAGAGATGAGGGAGAAATTCTACTCCGTTTGCGTGGAAAGGCAAATCCACACTTTCCAACTTAATACGCACAGCAACATGCAGCCATCCTTCCGATTTGTACTTCCACCAATTTCGCAGGCAGCTGCCCCGCTCAACTAACATGTACAGAAATGCAATATACTAAGGCAAAGCGTGCGTGAAACTGCATATGTTTGTGAAGATAACAATGGACGTGGGGAAATGTGCATATAGGGCAAAATTGCATACAATAACGTTTGCTAAATAAATGATCTGCACTTATTATTTGCCAAATTCTTCTCTGAGCACTTGTGATTCAGCGCTGCCCTCCTGCAATAATACTGATAAAAATTATATTTTCTAGCTCAATCAGTCTTCTCCGACCTGGTGCCCTGTAGAGGATAAAGCTATCAATGGCTACCAACCCTGATGGCTATACTCTACATAGCCCGGGGGCCGGATCCAGTCCAACCACCTTCTAAATCCAGCCTGTGGATGGTCCGGGAATCAGCGTGTTTTTACATGAGTAGAATGTGTCCTTTTATTTAAAATGCATCTCTGGGTTATTTGTGGGGCAAAGGAATTTGTTCACCCCCCCCCCCAATATATATAGATATAGATATAGATATAGATATAGATATAGATATAGATATAGATATAGATATAGATATAGAGATATAGATATAGATATAGATATAGATATAGATGATATAGATATAGATATAGATATAGATATAGATGATATAGATATAGATATAGATATAGATATAGATATAGATATAGATATAGATATAGATATAGATATAGATGATATAGATATAGATATAGATATAGATATAGATATAGATATAGATATAGATATAGATATAGATATAGATATAGATATAGATGATATAGATATAGATATAGATATAGATATAGATGATATAGATATAGATATAGATATAGATATAGATATAGATATAGATATAGATATAGATATAGATATAGATATATCGTATTTTTCGCTCTATAAGACGCACCAGACCACAAGGCGCACCTAGTTTTTGGAGGAGGAAAACAAGAAAAAAAATATTCTGAATCTCAGAAGCCAGAACAGCAAGAGGGATCGCTGTGCAGTGAAAGCAGCAATCCCTCTTGCTGTTCTGGCTTCTGTGATAGCTGCGCAGCCTGCATTCACTCCATAAGATGCACACACATTTCCCCTTACTTTTTAGGAGCGAAAAAGTGAGTCTTATAGAGCAAAAAATACGGTATATAGTCTGGCCCCCCACAAGGTCTGAGGGACAGTGGATCAGCCCCGTGCTGAAAGTTTGCTGACCCCTGCTCTACATCCACCATTGTAGACAGTGGCTGGAAACTTGGGGGGGGAGTGCTGTTGTGTTCACGTCCTGCTTGCATGCTTCCCACAGGCACCTGATTGTTCAGTGAGAAGAGGATGCTGGACTAGACGGGCCATTGGCCTGATCCAACAGGCTCTTCTTATGTGCTTAGATGTTTTGGAATACAACTCCCATCAGCTGCAGCTGCTTAAAAAAAAGGAGAGTCTACAAGCTCCTTGGGAGTCCATTCAACTGTCAAACAGCTCTGACTCTCGGAAAGCTCTTCCTGATTTTTAGTCATAATTTCCTTTCTTGTAACTTGAAGTCGTTGGTTCGAGTCCTACCCTCCGGAGCAGGAGAAAACAAGCTTGCTTCCTCTTCCATGTGAGATATTTGAAGATGGCTATCATATCTCCTCTCAGTCTCCTCTTTTCCAGGCTAAACATACCCAGCTCCTTCAACCATTCCTCATAAGGCTTGGTTTCCAGACCCTTGATCATCTTGGTCGCCCTCCTCTCCACACATTCCAGCTTGTCAGCATCCTTCTTAAATTGTGGTGCCCAGAACTGGACACAGTATTCCAGGTGTGGTCTGACCAAGGCAGAATAGAGTGGGAGTATTCAATTTCTTTCATTCCACCTGCACCAGTAGTACTTGTATAGTAGCCTTAACCCTAATAATTACAGCCTGTTCCTCTTCTAATGTTCAGTTTCTGCAGTCCTGTCTTTTTCGGGGGGGGGGGAGGAGGGGGGATTCTGCCAAGGAATGGAGCCTGCCCAGGCAGCTGTCAGATTAAGTGGTATTAAGTCAGCGAAGGTCCTGTGTTCATTTGGAGGACAGTGGCAAAGTTACGAAGCACATCAGTTGTGGTTCTTCCTTCCCTCAGGTGCAAGAGCTCTCCGATAAAGGTCATTCCCTAGAAGGAAGTATTTCTCAGAAAAAGACTGAGCACAGATTTCCCAGGAAAGCATTCTCTAGGAATGGATCATAGGTACACACAGCCCAGCCAAAGGCACTGTGGGGCATTGCTCCGAGTCTTTTAAAGGCTGACTGACACAGACTGAACGAAAAAGCCCATGTAAAGGGAGCTCAGTCTCCACCAACACCTCAGCCTCCGGATATTAATAAGAGAGATGGTCTGTGTGGCAGGAGCGAAGCTTTTGCAGTAGATATGTTACTGGTCATATTTCCTTGCTTCTTTTCAGAAACTCCCCAGTGCTGCAAACAGTGAATGTTCTGTTTAATTGTGCTGTTTAAAGGTAAAGGGACCCCTGACCATTAGGTCCATTCGTGGCAGACTCTGGGGTTGCGGCACTCATCTCGCTTTACTGGCCAAGGGAGCCTGCGTACAGCTTCCGGGTCATGTGGCCAGCATGACTAAACCGCTTCTGGCGAACCAGAGCAGCACACGGAAACGGTGTTTACCTTCCCGCCGGAGCGGTACCTATTTATCTACTTGCACTTTGACGTGCTCTCGAACTGCTAGGGAACTGGAGCTCGCCCTGTCGCGGGGATTCAAACCACTGACCTTCTGATCGGCAAGTCCTAGGCTCTGTGGTTTAGCCCACAGCGCCACCCGCGTCCCTTTATTTACCATATAAAAGCCAAAGTTTCTAAAAAGAGACTCTCTCTCTCTCTCTCTCTCTCTCTCTCTCTCTCTGTGTGTGTGTGTGTGTGTGTATTTTAAAAGCATACAATAGATAGGATCAATCAAAAATTATTCTAAGAACAGGGAAACCTTATTAAAATGTCTGCTGAAATAGAGAGGACTTTGCCTTTGTCTTGCGCCTGAAGTTCAACTGGAAGAGAGGCTTGTCTAACAAGGATTCTCTGCTGTAGATATGCTGAGCACCTCTCTCTTGTACTTCCTCACACATATTCCAAAACCAGAAGTCCACTGGACTGAACATGATTACTATTGCTACTACTATTGTTATTGTTGTGGATTCAGTATTATTTTGATATTTCGAGCGGGGCGGAAAATGTTTCATCATTGCTGGTTCATTTGGGGGTTGTGTTTTGCAGAAACTGCTTCCTTTTTTTTTTTAATTGCTATTCTTTTGTTTTTAATTTCTCCCAACCCCTAAAGTAAGCTGTCCTTGAGAGAGATCTGCTCAGAAAGGCAGCCTGAAAAGTCTTTAGATAAATGCAAAAGAATTATTTATTAAATTTATTCATTTCTGCCTCCAAAGGAAAAGTCGGTGAGTGACTTAAAACACTAATGTACCACAAAAAACCCCCACAATGAATCCATTGGAATGCCACCAATTTAACAAGTTGGATTCTACTTCAACGCTGGCAAAGGGATGACGTCCTTCTCTGATGCTGTTGGCCACTGACTAGCTTATTTGGCTCAGGACAAGCATCACAGTACACACAGCTCTCTCCTCTTAACACCTGGCCGCTGCTCCCCCAGCCCAGCCCACCCTCCAGAATTCTCCACCAGAGGCAACTGCCTCACTTTGCCAAATGGGGGGGGGGGCTTGCCCTGTGCCCACATTCCAGGGCTGGAAGGAGCAAGCAGGGAGCGTGGCAAGAGGAAGAGGCAAGCAAATCCCCAAAGCTTTGTACGAGAGGACCCAAACTGGCTTGCTGTAAACCCAGAAAGCAGAAAGGTGCATAGAGGATTTGGTAGCTGTGACAAGCAGCCTTGCCCGCAATCCACTTTGCATCAGGGAAGTGGTCCCGCCGCACATGCCATCCTCCTTAAACGAAGCTGTGGGGAGTGGCCATCAGGAGTTTTGGAGCATAATGGGGGCATCATTTGGCAATGACCCATGGCTCTGTTTCTTCCTAACATCTGAATCAGGAGCTTGAATCCTGGAAAGATGGCGGCTCTGTGGTTAGGTGGTTCCCACCTCTGGAATACAGGCCAGCTGCCTGTTGTGGAAGGGGCTGCACTCCCTCTAAAGCAGCCGTTCTCGGACTTCCGGGGTGGCGCCATCGGTAATGGCGGACTCCCTCTGATCCGGAGGGACTGGCTCCACGGAAAACGGGTCTGTTCCGCTACGGCGAAGCGGGGACCCTTCAAAAAATCACAGGCGGAGGAAGCCTGTGACCATGGGACTCGGCGGGCACCTTTTGCCCCCCCCCAATCCGTAAAGGAACCCAACTACGGGCTCCGGAGCGAAGAGGGGTTAGTGGTGCGATGCTGAGAGTCAACTGCTTCTTCCGTGGAGCGAAGCCGCACAACTGTTGCCGGAGAGCGCTACCTTTTTCCTGGGACAATTCGGTTACAAAAACAACTACCCATGAGCAGATCAAATTTGGACAACTGGACTTTAAACAACGATCTGTGAGTAGAAGGGAAAATTGGATTAGAAATTCTTCTTAATTTGGCACTGAAGCGGGAAGGTCTAAACAGGAAGTCAGCCTTCCGTTTCTTGTAGATAGATTAAAGCAAAGACATGGCAAACTAGAGTTCAGAAAATCGTTTGTAAAGGATCAACTTTCATCATCTAAAACTACTGAACCCCTTTCGGAAGCAGGAGAAGAGGGGGGATTTTTTCCGGATGGTTTAAACTTGCAGGAGAGAGTGTAAAGAAAAGTAATTTTCCACCGTCTTGAACCTGGGAGCGGGATGTCAGGACAGACGTTTTTAGGAAGTTCATTGACTATAGACAAATGTTTTTGACAGATAGTTAAAAGAAGAGAAACATAGTGATTCCATTGTTCTCTTTCGCATTTTAAAGGAACAAATACTGACAAAATATCTGAAAAAGGAAACTTTGTTGTTAGATCCGTTGTTAAAAAAAAGAAAAGAAAGTTCTTCCCCTAGAGGGAGCTTGTGAAACTGTTATTAAACTTGAACTGGGGAGCTTCGCAGCTGCAAACAGATTAAGATTGTGGGAACAGACTTCTGACCTTGTATAACAATGTATTCAGATGCTCTGGTGCGTGCTTTCTGTAAGACAAGTGCTTTATTGGAAGTTACATGAGAAGACGGATTTGATGACTGTTGCGATCAGAAATTTTGGACAGGTAGTGGGTATCTATATAGAACCCACCCAGGAATCAACTCAGGAGTGTGCTCTGACAGATCAGATGAGGGAGGAGATCGTTGTTGGACCTCGGGTGGCAGAGATGGAGGGAGCTGTGGCCCAGCAGGAACATGAGTTGTTGGATTTGACAAATGAACTTGGTAAAAGTCAGATTTGGAGAGATAGAGTTTTGTTGGGCTTGGAGATGGGGGGCTGGATAGACCCCCCTATGCAGGGATGTCTTGACTTTCCAAGTCTGGCAATGGGCCGTGAGGAGTTTGGGATTGTGGGGGTCCTCAACTTTGGAGGGACTTTGAAACATGCTTTTAAATACCACATGGAGTTCAGTGTGGATTATGGAAAAGGGGCTGATCTGTCGAGAAGGGACAAAAATACTGTCAAGTTGGAGTTTCCACGAGTGAAAGGACCAGGAGACAAAGTAAAGTACAGGTATAAATATGAAGAAGATCTGCAGAAGGGACATGGAAGAGACTTAAGGGCCTCAGACATAAGATTACCAGGTTGATGAGCTGAATGGATGAGACAGAAAGGACTGACAAAACCCGGGAGGAAGAGACGTTGGAGGAAGATTGGAAGAAAGTTTTTTTTAAAAATTCTATTTAGGATTGTTTTGTAAAATTAATGAGTATTAGAAAAATGTTGGAACGAAACTATTTGGCTTTAGCAGAAATGTTAAAAAGAACTATGCAAGAATATGTTATGGTTATGAGAAATTGGTATAAATAAGATTTAAGTTTTAAGTTTTAGGGTCTTTTATAGTAAGATAAGGTTAAAATAGATTAAGGTAATTTAATGACAGAATATTATGAAAAATGGGAAGGATTTGCTGTTATAATTAATAACTGGAATACAAAAAAGGGAGGTTTGAGGAGGTCGATGAAATAAGGCAATCACAGTTAAGGATTTGGGAATATTGGATCTGTTTTTAATTGTTTGTGGTTTACTTTTGTTTTTTGGATTTTGATGTGTTTTGTCTTTGTTTTTTTTTCCTCTTTTTTATTTTTATTGATTTGTATGGTTTGACTGCTGTTTGCTTTTCCCTTGTTTTTTTCTTCTTTGTTTCTTTGTGTTTTTTTTTTTGTAACTTTAAAATGCTTAATAAATATCATTTAAAAAAATAAAAATAAAGCAGCCGTTCTCAACCTGTGGGTCCCCAGATGTTGTTGGACTACAACTCCCACCATCCCTAACCACTGGTCATGCTGGCTAGGGATGATGGGAGTTGTAGTTCAACAACATCTGGGGGATCCACAGGTTGAGAAAGGCTGCTCTAAAGGAACTCGTGCATAGCTTGGGAGACTCCTAGATACATCTTTGTCATTGGAGACACAAGTGATCTCTGCAGCTGGGATGTTTGATACGTGAGCTGTAACTGGGATAACGTGCCACCATAAGCCACTTCTCACCACTTTACTCCATGCACTGGTAAACTCGAGATATGGGGCTGCCCTGGAGCCTGGTCCAGACACTCCAACTATTGCAGAATGCAGCAGCTAGACTGCATGCGGTGCCCCTGTTAAAAAATCTACACTGGCTTCCCAGATGCTGCCAAGTTCAAGGCTCTTGTGTTGATGGACCACTTGGGGTCCAGGATACCTTAAGTCCCACCTGAGCCTTTCCATCCCAGCTTCATCACAGAGATCACCCAGAGATGCACTCTGTTGCATTTCTTGATTGTTGCTGGTCCAATGCTGTACTCTTCCACTAGAGATTTGACAGGCTCCCTCACTTTCGACTTCCAGGCATCTCCTAAAGACCTTCTTATGCCAACAGGCCTAGGCAGCTGTTTTTAAAAAACTGTTCTTGACTAGCCGGTCATTTTAATGATTATTTTGTACTCTTAAAATGGTGTTTCGTGTTTTATTGGATACATAGCTTTGTATACCACCTTGATATAAAATATTGGCGGTATACAAATACTTCTTTAAAATAAAAGGGGTCCTCTCATGACTGCTAGATAGGGCTTTATGCTCTAAGCAATGGCTGGGGAAAGGGGTTGGAAGAGTCAGGAAGCCCCCCCCCCCCGGCACCTCTGGCGAATGGAAGGATCCTAGCAAAGGTAAAGTACACCCTCTTGTGGCACTGCTTATGTGAACATGTTGCTCTGTTGTACATAAGCTTTCCGAGTGACTTGCCCATCATTTGGGAACTTTCCCGCAGAGACAACCTATTATTAATGCATACAAGTTGAGTGACACTTGCTTCCTGCCGATCTACTCCTTCCACTTAAGGGATGAAAAAAGGCTATGGTGAATCTTGCCTGCATGTCGGAACTTCAAATTAACCCTCTCCATTCCCATAAAAAAAAAGGTTGAGAGCAATCAGCTATTCTTTTGAGGGTTGGTTATTATTAAAGATTAAATACTCAGCAGAATCATCAGACAGAAGACTGATAAAAAATGTGTACCTGATCATTCATTCGAGAGTAAGATCATTTAGTCTGGCTGTGTACTTGCAGTGCAACACCGTATTTTATTTTGCCAGTCAACGTGGAGATCTATTCCACCAATGATCTAGCCCCATTCAAATGTCCCCTAGAATTTTAAGGGTTTAAATTGGAGAGGGAAATAGGGGGATACAAGCCCTGCCTCCAATGCCCACCCCATCTGACCATCAATCTGAGGAACAATACTGAGACAATATATATGGGCCATTTGTCTGACTTGGAGTAAGGCAGTTTTGTAGGTTCCTATACACACTCCTGGAATCTTCCTTCACCCTGAGTGCAAAAGGAAGCATCTTTCTACAGGGCTGGGTCAATTGTATAGTCCCCAATCTCTCTCCCCCCCCCCCCCCACACGCAGGGGTCTGTGCTGTTATTGTTCCTACTCAGCCTACCCTGTTGCAAGCCTACCCAGACACCTTATTTTATCATGTAGAGCAGTGTTCCCCAAACTTGGGCGTGCAGCTGTTTTTGGACTACAACTCCCATCATGCCTAGCTAGCAGGACCAGTGGTCAGGGATGATGGGAAGTGTAGTCCAGAAACAGCTGCACACCCAAGTTTGGAAAACCCTGATGTAATGCCTAGTTTCCCATTTTATTCTATGCCTTTGACTTAACTATTGAACAACTGGGCTCTCTTGTCTTTGCATAAAGTGGAAAGTCAGGAACTCTTTTGATAATATGGCAATAGGCTGGAGTTAGCAAATATGATCCCTTCAGGCATTCAATTTTTTACTTTTCTTAACTGTAAAGGTAAAGGGAGCCCTGACCAATAGGTCCAGTCATGGCCGACTCTGGGGTTGCAGTGCTCATCTCGTTTATTGGCCAAGGGAGCCAGCGTACAGCTTCCAGGTCATGTGGCCAGCATGACTAAGCCGCTTCTGGTGAACCAGAGCAGCACACTGTTTACCTTCCCGCAGGAGCAGTACCTATTTATCTACTTGCACTTTGATGTGCTTTCAAACTGCTAGGTTGGCAGGAGAAGGAACCAAGCAACGGGAGCTCACCCCATCGCGGGGATTCAAACCGCTGACCTTCTGATTGGCAAGTCCTAGGCTCTGTGATTTAACCCACAGCCCCACCCGCATCCGTTCTTAACTGTAAACTGGCTCAACTGACCCAAACGGAGGGTCCCTGTGGGGTGACCTCCACTGAGGAGCTGCCTGGCCTTGAAGCAAGTTTTTCTAGTATATGTGCTGCCAAAGCAAGCACAGAAGCAAGTTTTCCCAACCCGTCAATAAATACCAAAGGGGCAGCAGAGAGATGTGTGTCCTGTCTGGAGGTGTTATGACATGTAGAGCCAAGGCCCTGAAACAAATAGGAAAAGCAACAGACGACTACTAAGGACCCTCAAGAATCCTACATTTTTGGAGAGAATTCTGAAGAAGAGGAGAGAGACTACCCTTTACTCCACCCTTCCCTACAACCTGGCTATGCTAGCTGGGGCTGACTTGAGGTTGGGAATCCAACATCTGGAACACCACAGGTTCCTATCCCCTGCCTTGATGGGAAATTCACTTTTTCCTCTTTTCTGCTGTTTTTACACAAACTCTGCACCTTTCCTTCTGCTACCCAGGAAGTACACATTTCTAAGTGTAGTAGGATTGATCTGCCGAACTAGGTGTTGAGCTGAACAAGCCATTAGGAAGCTTAGCCTTGATTATTCTCAATTCCTTGGCTGCACATCTCTATGCATGGATAAAAAAGGTAAAGGGACCCCTGACAGTTCAGTCCAGTCACAGACGACTCTAGGGTTGCGGCGCTCATCTAGCTTTACTGGCCGAGGGAGCCGACGTTTGTCTGCAGTTTTTCCGGGTCATGTGGCCAGCATGACTAAGCCGCTTCTGGTGAACCAGAGCAGTGCATGGAAACACCGTTTACCTTCTTGCCAGAGCAACAACTATTAATCTACTTGTACTTTGGCTTGCTTTAGAACTGCTAGGTTGGCAGGAACTGGGACCGAGCAACAGGAGCTCACCCCATCGCGCGGATTCGAACCGCCAACCTTCCAATTGGCAAGCCCAAGGCTCAGTGGTTTAGACCACAGAGCCACCCGCGTCCCTCTCTATGCATGAATAGCTGCCATCAAAACCTTCCTCTTATTATTATTATTATTAATAATAATAATAATAATAATAATACACAAACGGTGCTATCCTAGTGCACAGAACACTTAATCAGACGAAAGCTAGTATTTAATTTGTATCTTTGACGCCAGTTATAAAAAGCCTGTTACAGCAGCTAGAAGAAGAAGAAGAAGAAGAAGAGTTTGGATTTGATATCCCGCCTTTCACTCCCCTTCAGGAGTCTCAAAGCGGCTAACATTCTCCTATTCCCTTCCTCCCCCACAACAAACACTCTGTGAGGTGAGTGGGGCTGAGAGACTTCAAAGAAGTGTGACTGGCCCAAGGTCACCCAGCAGCTGCATGTGGAGGAGCGGAGACGCGAACCCGGTTACCCAGATTACGAGTCTACCGCTCTTAACCACTATACCACACTGTCTCTCAAGCTAACATTTAGACGCTTGAGACATACTTATATTTGCGTTGTTTTATTAGAAAAAATACTCAGGCAGGGTCTACAATCATCTGTCAATTAAGAATGGTATACAATGAATGCAAAAAGAAATAAAATTAAAAAATACAAATACAAACTATATCTGAAAACACCTATTTGGCAATTTTATAACTTTTTTTTTTAAAAAAAGAATCAAAGTAATTGCAGATGACCATATAAGTTTAAGCGGTAACTGAAGTGCTCAAGCAAAATTAAAAAATAAGAAATAAAAATAACGAACTGCATTTTTTTTAAAATAGTAACATTGCTACAGATCTTTATGAAATACCATTATTAAACGACTATTCCAGAACCATTCCATGTTAGTGGTGCCTATAATCCACACATTGATGAGGAATTCAAATGTATATAGACCATTCTAGACTCAATGGGAGCCAAACAAGCATCTCATCTTCATTATGGTATTGGAAAAGCCAAGTTCTCCAAGCAGAGAGTCTAGAGTTTTGTTTTTTGCTATTTAATAATAAAAAAATTAGTGTAAAAACAGCTGGTATTTATATTCACTGTAGTAATGCAAAAAAAACAACAAAAAAAACACCCTCCTAAACATGGAGGGTTAATCATGCAGTTTGACTGCATATAGCCACCATATAATATATTTTTTTTACATTTGTTCCTTCCAACAAGCAAGGAAAAGAATGATTTCATATCCCTTACCAGCAATGAGCGCTGTAAAAATCCGAAGGATTTCTGGAAGGATGTTCAATGTGTTTTTTGTTTTTACAACAGTAGTATATAGGCTCTTAGAAATCCAAGAGACATTTTTTTTAATTATTGTTAGGAAAGGTGCTTGCTTTTAAACAAATTCTTCTGGCAGCACTAATGAATTACAATATCCTTCCATATTATTTCTACCATAATATATACATCTCAACTTCCATGCCTCTAGAAAAAACATCTACAATACATTTCATAATATAAAAATATATTACAAATCTGCAAAATTATTTTACAAGCAATGTCCCATTATCTATCTATTTCTCTCTCTCTCTCTTTTGTCTCTATAAGACGAACATGGTAACACATATTTTTCTATTCCTGTAGGTTAAAAGAAGTCCATAATTTCTTGCTTAGTAAAGCCAGGAAGCAATTTAATTTTCTTTTCATAGCCAACTTTGGTGCATAAACGATTGTATTTTTAAATGCTTCTTTTTTAAAAAATACAATTTTTTTACAACTAGAAAAATTTAGGCCAAAAGGAGGGGGAAGGAGAAGGGAGATTTCTTTAGTAGCAAAGAGGAGTTTTAAAGGCCAAGTAGTAAACAAAACAACATTGCTACCTTCTTCTGTAGAGGTTATTAAAGTTAAGTCTTACTAACATAGAGTAATAGTCCTTATGGAGAGGATCAGATATACAGCAACACTTAACACCGACCTGTTCCTCTTGAACGTATATTCCACCAGAAATGAAAATATGCCACCACCATTTTGCTTAAACATGATACCACCACTTGTTATGCGACGACAAGTTCACGAAAGTGACAATGGATTACTTCGCACCATACTCTTGAGAGAAGAGTTCCCTCTCTAGTGTGTATTTATTTCATTTACCAAATGACAAGATCCCAAGAAGCTTGCTTACAAAAAAACCCAACAACCACCACTACAGGGAGGCTTGTACAGGGCAATGTATTAATTGCCAGTTTGTCTGATACAGGGGGGTGGGGTGGGAGAGGTTGCTAAAATAAAAGCTGCAAGCATGCAAAGCCTTTGAGAACACCCACTATACTGCCAGTATATTTTGCTTTCCTCATCTCCCATCGTACAGATATATAGGATCTGTTCCATGTATATAATATATTCCATAGATGCACCGAATTCATTCACAGAATGGTTTGCCAAGCGTAAATAGTTGGTGGCAGCCGGGCGCAGGGGAAGAACATAAGGTGGAGGGGCTTGACTAATGTGCATTTTCAATTCTAATTCCACCGTCAGTGAATAAGATGATAGATGAGGTGCCCGCGCTGAGCTCGCTTTTACCTCTTCAACCTCTTCTGTGGCATTGTTCTAGGGAGGAAAAGGAAACATTGCATTGGTGGCTTCCCCAAAAAACGTCAAGGAAACTTAACATGCACTGGTTAACGGGTTCACAAATGACACTCTCTTCAATGGCTGTGTCTGCGTGCCACGTTAAATCGCATTCAGCCTGATGTGTGCAAGCTGGAATCATCCATGTGAGCCCTGGGCATGAAAGGCCCGCTTCCTTTTTTCCTGGTCCCATGCAACCAGGAGAAAGGCTTCAGAAATCTTCATTTTGCTTCCCCTGGAACTCAGTTTGCCCTTACGTATGAATTGGGGCTTGTGGTTTTATCACTAATTATTGTGGGTCGTTTTGAAGCCAACCACAGTACGTGATAAACCACAATCCCAAGTTTGGACAAGCAGCCAAGTTTAAGGGAAACTCGGAACAGCAAAGAGCCTCCAGAGTCCATTCTCCAGCTGTGCAGAAATGTCGCACTCTGGTACTAGACAGCTCTTCAGACATGGATGTGTCATGTGAAAATGTTTAATGTGGTTCAGAAATTATGAGCAGTGGCCCCTTAGAAAATGTGCACACTACCCAAATAAAGATCAGGAGTCACAACCTCAATTTTGCAACAGGATTCTCTTTTTCGTTTTTCACGTGGCAGCAATTCATGGCCAGCACAGAATCTCCAGTACATGTCTTCGGTCATGTGTGTTCCCGTTTTATTTCTGATGCTCACCATATTTTTTTTTAATCAAAAGTGAACTTTACCTTGGTTGCGGGAGCCAAAATGTTAAGAAAACACTGTAAACATTTCAAAAAAATATTAGCAAATGTATTTTATGAAGACTGAAAAAGCTGGCAGCAACAACAAAAAGTTTCATTATCCAAGAGTGAGTACATTAACTTGGAAATCTTAATGGCAAGAATCCAGAGAGTCTAGTGCAGGCATAGGCAAAATCGGCCCTCCAGATGTCTTGAGACTACAACTCCCATCATCCCCGACCACTGGTCCTGTTAGCTAGGAATCATGGGAGTTGTAGTCCCAAAACATCTGGAGAGCCGAGTTTGCCTATACCTGGTCTAGTGCACACAGTGTTTCAGTGCTACATTGGGTTTGGGTGATTTTTCCAATTCAGTGGCAGCCCTACACCACATGGGGTGCTGATGCAGGGGGCCCTCCAAGCTGCTGGGAAGCTCTTCAGGAGTTTTAAGAAACTGATACGGGGAGGGTGAGGGGTTGGGTCCTAACCATTTATTGTAATGCCATTTATTTCAAAGCAAGTGTGGTTTGGATTGCAGTTTAAATCTCCTCAAAACAGCTTGAACACATTTCACCACTGCATCATGTACATCTGAAAACCCACAGGGCCAGTGTAACAGGGTAAAACACTCGTGACTGACTGCTTTGTGTTTATATCAGTCATGATTACTTGTGTTGCATAGCGCATTTGATAGCAGCGTGCACTTCCCCAAGGCAAAACTGAAGCTGATTAATCGAAAATATGAGAAATAAAAGGTAAGTGGAAAGGCTTACTGGACATCAACACCCCAACTCACGTGTTCCCCACCTGGCTTGGGGTCCCATACAAATGTCCATTAAAGTATATAGCCTCATATATCAAATTGCGTCAGGGGGAAAGGTGTGGTATAATGATTCGTAAACACATGAAGCTTCCTGATATAGCATCAAGCTACCCTTAAGCTCTAGTGCTGGGCTTGATTGAGTTCTTTAAGGATGGCGTTCTTCCCATGCCTACTAACTGACTCACTGGGGGTTGAACCAAGGGCTTCCAGTATTCAAAAGAAGAAAAAGAAGAAGAAAGGAAGAAGGTATGCTCTTCTGTTAAGCAGTTCCTGCTCTTAATCTTTGATTGACAACAGCAGTTTAAAAAGTGCAGGAACACAGAGGTTTCCTATGACAGGAGAAAGTTTTGTTTTGAATATGCACCATATATTCAATACAACAGTTTTCTTTTAAAACATTTCAGAGTATCTTTGGAGGGGGGGAAATGTACAGAAGATTTAGTGGTGGGCACCTTTAGGCATTAATATAAAGGAAGCAAATCTGCTTTTAAGAAGCAGATTTAGATAGAGAATCAAATCTCAAGCAGCACCTGATGCTCAAAAACAGGTTACAAGAGCTGACCACCCCCTCTCCCCAAAGTGGAAAGAAAGTTATTTTCAAATTTAAAAATTGCACTGAGCACAGATTTCAGAGTAATACCACGTGTATTACAGGCCAAGAGTAATTAGCATATATTTATTAAAATATATATGAGAAGATAAATTTGGACTTTTAAAAGTTGGTATACAAAAATTGGTATACAAACCAGCATGATCTTAACAGAAGTGATCTTTCAGGATTCCACTGTGTGTACCTCCTTTACTAGACTTTCTGTACACCAAGCACAAAAAAGTAAAATACACTTGGTAAATATACACATTCCCTTTTCCTGTCACTACAGTTTAAGAACTGTTAAAATGATCTCAAACCTCAAAACTTAACTTTTTGATGCTGTTTTTGTTGGAAGTTGATGTATTGGTGTATCAAATGCTATTTACTTTCTCTAACTTCTGGCAATAAAACTAAGGTGAAATTAAGAATACTTCGAGGTCTACTTGACTGACTAAAAAGAAACTGAAGACATATGCAGGCATTGAATATTTTTCAATTCTTTTTAGTTGTGTTTTTTATGTTTTATCACTGCTGGGTCTTCCACCCATGGCTCCTTCAGTAGGAAAGTAAGGATATAAATCAAATTAATCAAATGATAAATAAAACTTAAGCTACCAGCATTACTATTTTTGGCATCAGCTTCAAAAAGTCAAGCGAGGCTTAAGGTCATAATGAGAAGAGAACAATCAAAAATTTAGAAGTTACCTGTATATGTTTGGGTCCAGAAGCAAGGCAGCATCTTTTGGTAGTTTTGATAAATGAACTACTTTAGTTTTTAACTGATGTCGCTCACTTTCATTTACCCACACATCAGGAAGACTATGAATTACAAAAAAATTAAAAAAAGTCAACCTTTTCCCCCAAACATAGATGTTCTAAATGACATTTAAAAACAAAATTCTCACCAATGAATGTGAACTACCGTCAGATTAGACAATGAACATGGTCTATGAGTGGAATGGTTTTCAGTAGTAATAGCCTTGCTTAGCTTACACATGAACTAAGGGAACCAATGTTGGATAACCACTCAATGACAATGACAACATGCATATTCTCAGGATTCTACTTAATGCAAAGTGATGGCAGCATTGCCCACGAGGAGGCACTGTATACACCTGATGAAACAGCCATGGACCATTAGAAATTACCAAAAGGATCAGAGTATAGGGCTTTCCTGTTCTCCTTGTCATCCGAAAGATGAGAATACTACTAGATCCTGCACATGACTCTCATAGGTTTTTGAGATGCTAAGCCATAAAGTAGAAATGTTTTAACTTCTTTTGGCAATGAAAATCCTAGCCTGTGCAAGAGCATGGATTCAACCATCAGCATCCATTATAATTCAACTTACCGGTATATCATGATGAGACAACCAATGCAACTACTCTTGGTTTAAGAAGTGCCTCTTCCTCATAGGGGCCATACTTCCATTTGCACACCACAAAAAACTAGCTTTAAACAGAAATAAAAGCTGTCCTGCATCCAATAAGCACAAATAGCTTAGAATATTGCATATAAAATGAATTGCAGTTTCAACAAGTCAGGAGAATTGTAAGGAAATTGCAATCTTCCCAGGCCAGTGTTTTTCATAATGATAGCAAAACACGTGAAACAGCAACGGACGAAGATGCACTAATATACAGTTGACTCTTCAGTGCATGCATGCATGAGCAATCCCACAGCAAAATCTGCTGGGATGATAGACTTGGGATGCAGCAGACCTCTGGCTCAAGTTGGCATCCCCAACCTCAGCTCAGCTGAAGAGACACTGGCATAGTTTGCCAATTTCTAAGTTGCTTCCAGTTTTTAGTCCCCCCAAAGTGGTGTTTCAGGGGCTGGGCTGGATCCTAAGCCTGTTCATGTGAACTGGCAATATGGCATAGAACTCTTTTTCCCCTCTGCCAAGCTTAAGTAGTGCAGCAGCAGCCAGCCCACTGCTAAATGGAGTTTGAATCTGGTGTAGCTTACACCAGCTTGCTTTGCGGCATCTCTTGTGCATAGGCTTGCTCCCATACTCACATATCCTCTGGTGTCCAGTGAAGTAGCAGCTTTATCTTTCCAGACTCCTCTTTTCTCTTAGCTATTACCTAAAAGCAACAGTCAAAATTATTGGGCTAAAATTTGTTGACTGGCACTCATAACCACACATGGAAAGTTTCTTATCACTCTGCAAACAACACTGTACAACTGGAATAAATTAGGCAAATTGAATCAATAAGAACAGAAGTATAGACTGTGCACACACTTTTAATATCTGTAGGCCTGGTATTGTTTTCAAGTCTCTTCATCATGTGAAATACTTGCAGGGGGGAATACATAGGTAAAGGGAAGGGAGGACAGAGCTGTGTCAGGAAATCAAACCTCATGAGGAACAGTTGAGGGAACTGAGTACGTTTAGCATGAGAAAGAGGAGACTAAGAGGAGATATGATAGCCATTTTCAAATTATCTTAAGAGCTGAGACATGGAAGAGGGAACAGGCTTGTTTTCTCCTGCTCCAGAGGGTAAGCACTCGAACCAATGGCTTCAAGTTACAAGAAAGGAGATTCTGACTAAACATCAGGAAGAACTTTCTAACAGTAAGAACTGTTCAACAGTGGAACAGACTCCCTCAGGAGGTTGTGGACTTCCTTGGAGGATTTTAAGCAGAGGCTGGATGTCCAGCTGCCATGGATGCTTTAGTTGAGAGTCCTGCACTGCAGTGGGGTTGGACTGGATTCCTCTAGAGGTCCCTTCCAACTCTACAATTCTATAACCTTTTACCAGAAAATATTCTTTATAATTAATGTTAACTACAAACTTGAAAATGGCAAGGAAGTTATTTATTACATTATTGCAGCCAATTCCTGGGTGCATATGGTGGTGCTGGGCACCACTACTAGCTTCTGCCTTCAGTCTAATGCATTCCAATATTAACACAATGTGGTGTGTTTGTGTTTGTATACGATATATGTATGGGAGTCTTAGACACAAATGAGACGTTACAAAGGAACATGACCCTTGTGGTCCCTTACTAGCGCTACAGCTATTATTCTATGGGGACACTGCTAGACAGCATTTCCTCAGAAAAATAATAGTTGAAAAGACATGTAACATGTCAGTATTGCATTGCTTTCCTACTGCTGCACCAAGGAAATGGTAACACAAGACCATGTGCTTTTATTCCCAATGTTTTTATGCAGTTTGCCTTTTAAATTTCTGTCCAAAGCTTGCTGGTTGTAAGGGATGCACGAGTGCAGAATTGAGAGGGAAGGTGTTTGTCTCATCTCTAGAAGCATGGGGAGACAGCCACAAAACTCTTGTGGAAGAAGAATCACCTCCTTTAGTGAAGCTCTAGAACATTCCTGGAACTGACTCTGAACTGGCTCAAGGGGGAGGTGGGACTGCAAACATCATGAAGAAGAACTGGAGTTCTCCTATGCAAAAGAAACTGTTCAATTTTAAAGCACAGATCTATAAAAGGTCCGCTCCAACTGGGAATTAAGGTTAGACCTAAGTACCGGTAAATGGAATTCTGCTGACCTCTTCTGGAGAAGAGCAGAAATGCAAATGCAGAAACTATAAGAGAGCAGGCATTTTAATTTTTATTTTGAAGTCTGTCATTCTGTTTGTTATATGGCTTAGACCCAGTTATCCTTGTTGACATAATTCTTTCCCCCAAGTTTGTCGTGGTGCACCTCCAAGTTTCCTTTGCAACTGCTACTGCTCTGATCAGGGGAAGTGAACCTCAGACCCAGGAGTCAAATGCAGCCATTCTAAAAGGCTTTCAATGTGTCCCTCCAGACTCTCCCCAGGACATGTCTCTCCCCATCCCACACATCTCACCAGCCATGCTCTGCACCATCCTCAAGTACTTTTGCCTGTCTGGAATGTGTCCTTAAACCATTGGTTAATGGGACCTGGCTAGTGGTCCCCATTGTTATCTCCCCCACCCTCACTTGGGCCAAGTTTGACAGGTAGGTAGACTTGTCAATCACTTGCCATCATAATGACACCAAGTGATCCCCTTTTTCCCTGAACAGTCTGAAATGTAGAGCCCACAAAGCGTGTTTCAAAGTGCTCTGCAAGTCCTAAACTGATCATAGTCTTACAAAGCCTTTTGCACAGGGCTTCTCAAAAAACACAAATCATGTGACTTGCAGTGTCGGCAAATCCCTTTCAGATAAGCCAGGTTTTTAATGAAAACATATGATGTCCACTGCAGGGCAGGTGAGTTTGGTACCTTCACTGCCTAAACCAGGCACCCCCAACCTTCAGCCCTCCAGATGTTTTGGCCTACAACTCCCATGATCCCTAGCTAACAGGACCAGTGGTCAGGGTTGATGGGAACTGTAGTCCAAAACATCTGGAGGGCCAAAGGTTGGGGGTGCCTGGCCTAAACATCTGTCGTTTGCCAGGATAGAGATCAGTGCTCCATGCACCTATGCCATGCAATCCCTGTAAATTTGTCAACAAAGGAATAAGGTCCTCACTGAAAACGATTCCCCGCTCCTGCTCTATTTCCATGTTCTGAAGGCTTGGAACGCGCTGAGGGATCACATACTTAACTCCTCCATTCCCAGATGTCCTCTAACCTCAAGCACTCTTCAGTAATAACTCACATGAAAAAGGAAAGGAGGTACAAAGGGCTGCACTGCTGTAATTGAAGCCACAGCCCCACTGTTGCAATGCTCCGGCTGGTTCATGAAGGCTACTCGCTCACAACTCAGCTGCAACTTCTGTGATGGGAGCTTTTTCTAGTCATGAAGACTCCTGAGTGATTTAGAGCAATGGAAGGTCAGGATTCTGTGTGGTGCAGAGGAGCCTCGGCAAATAGAAAAGGGCTCCCCCCAGTTACAGCTGAACTCATAAGCATCCAGCAGGAGCAGTATAACACAGGGAACAGAGCTAAAGCTTTGTCCCACTGCTACTTTGTAATTTCTTTCCCTCTTCAAATGCAAGCAATGACAGAAGACTATAGTTTCTATGATGTCCATGTTTGGCAAACTGAGAATAGCATTAACCACAGTATGCGAAATTGAGACATCACAGGCAACTGGGTTTGAAGGAAACCTAGAGACCTGAGAAAGCAAAGTTCAAAATCTCGTTTAGCCATGACTCCCATTTAGTGACTTTGGGTCTAAGTCAGTTCCTCTCAGCCTAACCTATTTCACAGGATTGCTGTCAAGAAGTGCAAAATATAACCTCCTGCAAAGTGTCTTACTACCATTCCTGTATAAGGAACATTTTGAGCAATCAAAATGCTGTGAAAATGTAATCTGCCATGAACATGTGGACATGCACATATCTAAGCAGTATTTAAAAGCTGAACATCTTATTAAGGTAAGTACGGAAGAATACTTACAGTACTGTGAAATACGACACTGTGGCCTTTTCCTAAACTTTCTATGTGAGCAGAAAGGTTGAAGCAGATAGCTCGATGTCGTATGGCGTCCAGAGTCTGCGCATCAAAGAAGTCATGTGGTCTTGCTAAAAAAAGAAAAAAAGCCTTCAAAACTAATGGAAGAGAATGTTAAGTATTCAAATATTCAAGCTACAAGGGTCGTATTCTATCATGAACAAAGTTTACCAGTTAAAAATAAATTCTGATCAGCTTCGGAACAACTCCCTAAACCAACTGAAATGTTCAATACATTTGCTTTTGGGATGGGCAAGCATCTTATAGATGTCATCCTATTTGAACTGTGCTTCTCTCTAAATCTATTCTGTCCAAACTTAACACAACCAACACTAAGGAAAATGGTGCTTATAAACTGAAGACAGGCAGTCCCTGTATCTGCACTTCAGTAGCAGTGAGATAGCCTTTGGAAATGAGCAATTTCTTCAGGATAGTACATTCAACTGAAGGTTCTGTCTTATATACAGACTCTTTCAGAAGGTTACAGAAGAACAAAATCATACTAGAATTGCTTCAATTATATTAACTCAAAAGAGCAATAATAACCAAATACTCAGTACAAAAGGTTTTTATTCACATGCAAGCCTTGCCTGCAGGGCATTATATAAATTTAAATTTCTCTATTAAAATTAATATGATGGCTGCCCTTTTGAATTATAAACTTAAAAAGCAGGAAAGCAAAGTAGGCAAAATCAATGTATTTTATGAGCATTATGATGGGGAAAATTTCTTAATCATTTACACCTGGTGGAATCTTGTTAACAATATCTAATCAGCATCAGTTCTTAAAGAAAAGAAAAAGTTATTGACCAATCTCAGAACAGTTGTAATTTGCACAATAAAGACATCAGCAAAGATATACAAGTCATTCATATCCCAAATTCCACTTAAAGCAAAGCAAAACCAAAAGTAACAAAAAACAGGTTTATCACATATACAACCAGCAACATTCTGATTTGCGTAACATTCCAGTATTCTCTCTGCTTCGGGGGCAAACTTAGCAATGAATCTTATAATATATTTCAGATGATATTGTAATAAAAATGTGACCAACAAACCGGCAGATTCATCCAAGAAAATTATAGTTGCTTAAACAGAACACCCCCCTAGAGTATCTTACAATTTACAAAACAGAATACTGTGAACTAAGTCTTCTACATCACATGATACACATAAACAAAAGCAAAATAAGTACCATATTTTTCCGTGTATAAGATGCCCCCATGTATAAGACGCCCCCTATTTTTGTGTACTCCAAATTAAGGAAAACACCCCTCAGCACTACCAGTGTATCAGACGAGCCCCAATTTTAAACCTGAGTTTTTGGTTAAAAAACCTAGGCTTATACATGGAAAAATACGGGATGTGCCAGTTCTTTTCATAAAAACAAGCCTTAAACTTACAGTTTTAGCTGAGGAAGAATCAACATCCTTCTAGGCCTACGAAATCATTAGTTGGCAGTCTATACGAATCAGTGTAATTTGCTTTCATTCATTTTGTACTAAAAGTTATTATTATGGACCACATAATTGTGTTCCACTGACTAAGAGAAAACTTTTGAGCAACCTTGGGAAATGAAATCTTAAAAGATCTAGACAAATCTTTAAATATACATACCTCAAAAACAAGCAATTTAGAACAGTTTAAGATTAAACTTAGATGAGTTCTTACCTATATATAATGTTAACTGCCAAATCTTCGGAACATTTCATTTTAGATGTATAAAAATTATACATCACTAGGAGTGTTTTTAATTATGCAAGTTCTGCCTGAAATACCTTCCATTCACATTATGCTAGTTTGCTTAAAATGCTAGAAATTGAAAATATTCTGAATAGATGGAATAAAAACTGCAGATGACTACTTCAGCACTGTTCAACTGCTACTGATATTCTACTTCAACAGGCTGTACCAATGTCTTAGCGCAATTAAAACAGTTCTCCAAACCATGGTCTGGGAAATCAGAAACTGGAATCACACACTTCTCTTCTTCCCTCCACTTTTAAGTTTAGCTCCAACCATAGTTTGCTGTGACATCAAAACCGGCAAACCATAATTAGTGCTTACCACCCGGACAATTAGAAACCACAATTCAAACTGAAGTTTCATCTTCTGGTTTGGAGGTAGGACAAGCAATTTTAGGCACTACAATTATGCTCAGTGCTAAACTGCAAAAAGAAAGTGAAGAAGATTGTGTGAAGGGGGTAGAGCAGGCCTCTGAATTGAATCTTAGTACTGAGAACAAGAGAATCCGAGGACAGAAATAAGACTGAGCAAATAGGCTTAAAAACTTTCAGGGAAGCAAACATCCATGTGACTGCTTATGTAATTGGGTTATGAAGGTATCTACAGCAAGAAAAAGGAAAAAATACATTTGATTCAACTTTATACATTCACTATACAAGCGAACACATAAATATATTTACTGACTCATTTACTGCAACAGTAAGGGAAACAAAGACGTAAAACTGGGGAATCAAGTTTCAATTCTCTGGATACTACTAATGTAAACACTGGAAACTAATTCTAAACCTTTTGCTTGAGATAGCCTTGATTTTTTGAAATAGGTAGCTTTAAACCCTTATTCATCACCTTGTAGTTTTTTTTAAAGCAAGCTACAGCTTGTTGTTTAGCAAGCTTCCCTCATATTTTCAACAACCGCAAGAGTGGCAAGCTTGCTTTCTCAACCATGCTGCACATCAAGTACTGCTGGTTTATATAACATAACTATGCAATAGTTCAATGCCAAGAAGTCAAAACTCGTATAATGAAATTAATCGAAACTATAGGAACAAACTTTACTCTGCAGTTTTGTTTGCAACAGAAGCAACACTTGAAATTATAATTAACAAGAAATTAATAGGTTCTGCAGTAAAATGAAGTGCTGCAATTGTATTTCCCATATTATTATTTTTTTAAGTACCTTCCATTTCAGCAAATAAGCTATGGTAGTTTCAGTATTACTAAAATTCCAGCAGAAAAAAAATGGTAAAATTCTTCTGCAAAGGAGGACAGAACTGCACTTTACTATGTTTGTAAACCTAAAATTTTAAGTCTTAGTCAGGGTGATGGTTCATCACTATCAAGTTTCATCTAAAGTCAAATGCAAAAAAAAAAAAAAAAAAAAAAAAAGGAAAGAAGGTTCCGGTGGCCTCCAAACTTGGGCTAGAGATTGGCCTGAAGCTGCAACTGGTGCAAAATGCAGTGGCTCAGCTGTTCACTGGAGCAGGATATCGCTGGCAATTTACCCCACAGTTGAAGAATTGCACTGGCTGCCAATTAGCCACTGGTGCTGCTTTTGGCATATAAAATCCTGTATGGCTTGGGACCAGGATACCTGAAAGATCATCTCACCCCTTATATACCCAACTGATCACTGCACACTGCAGGTGAGGGCCTCCTGCTAATACCATCTCATCAGGAGGTCTGTTCCACACAATGTAGGAATCCGGCCTTTAGTGTTGTGGCACAACCCCACCCCCGGAATTCCCTCCCCTTAAATAGTAGACAGGCGCCGTCTCAGTCTTTACAGTGCCTACTGAAGACAACAAGACTTTTAAGTTAAGCTCTTTCCCAGTCTGCATCTTGTATTGGAATTGTTTTTTAAGGTAGTGTTTCTCAAATTTCTGTCCCCAGCTGTTGCTGGACTGCAATTCCCATCTAGCTATGGATGATGGGATGTTTAGTCCAACAACAGCTTGGGACCCTGGATTGAGAAACACTGTTTCAAGGGGTATTTATTGTTGCTTGCCACCCTGGGCTGCTATGGGAGGAAGAGCAGGATATGCCTTCAATAAATAAAATATACTGTAAAGGAGAAAATGGAACACGATGTAGTGGTGCAGTTGATTGTGTATCACATTCAGCTGGTAAAAGTGGATGACATATGCTTTCTCTTTTTAAAAATGCTTGATTTAACGAGTTTGATCACATATACATATATACTGCTTTCAGTCAAATGTGCAAACTCAGTTCCAATGCTGCCATATATTACGTTGACATTAGGGGATAGGAAAACCCTACTTGTGGCACTGATTTGTGATGGTCAGCTAATGCATGCAAATCATCACTTGAAGCTGCAGGTGAAGAATGCCGAACATATGAACCGGCCCCACAGCCTGACAGTTTGTCCAGAGACCATGTTACAATTATTTAGGTCTAGCTTTCCCCAACTGGGTGCCCTTCAGGTGTCACTGAGCATAACCCCCATCAACTCTATCTAGCCAGTGCAGCCCTGTTTGTGGCTTGTGCTAATGGGAGTTGTAGTTCAAAATGCCTGGAGGACATAAGAATGGGAAAAGTTGAAATGAGCACAAATAGGAAGAAGAGCCATTTTAGTTTTTAATTTATGACGTAGTAGTATTAAATTAGTTCCCAAAATAGATTAACCATGTTGGGATTCTGAATAAAGGAGGAGCCCATAAGAACATTTATTCAAGCTTAGTTCTGTTTTTGTTTTTTAAAGGAAGATGAACCAAACAAGAAGGGATGGAGCTGATTGGAAGGTGTTTGGCTGCAATGGTACTCCTGATTGAGGCTGCTTCATCTCCCTCCCTTCCCAGGTTATGTAGGGCTTGCACCTTGGCACAAGAGCACAAGGGTTCTCGTTTTGCCACTCTCAGCTAAGGATGAACAGTCACTGGGAGACAGGAACAACAGTGGGAGCGTGAGAAGACAGAAGGCTGGGTTATTGTGAGTCAGAAGGGTTTCCACCAGTTAATGCATTTAAACTGGGCTTCAGGTGCATGAGTTTGGGAGTGCTCTCCCCACCTCCCATTGAGTTTCACATGCCTTGAGGATCACTGAGAATATGGATTGGTACAGGCACAATGGTGAACTTGTCTTGTCTATGGCTAAGACAGCAAGAGCATGGAGGCACAGTATTGTGCTCCCTACCATCAGCTCCCTGTCCAGAATGAATTCCCCATGCCCCTTTCTTGCTAGTTTTAACCATGCTTAAACTTTACATCAGCACTGGCCTTATCTATTTGCGGCTCAGTCTTTTAGCAGTGGTTAAATGTTCCCCAACATAGTGTGGCATCAGCCCTATAAGAGAGCAGAGTCCAAAATCTTCACACATCCAACCTCCTTAAACCTAACAATACTGTGAAGTCAGTGGCACATAAAGTATGGTACAGCTACCATCTATGAAATTGTGGTGCACCCAATTTCTGGACTTAGACAATATTATGATTATAGACACACATTAGTCTAGATAACTGCTCCGAGTCCAGAAAAGAACAGATCCCTTCTGTTTTTCAGGAGGCCCACAGAATGTTCCCCTCTACTGTGAAGTACTTGCATCTATTCTGGCTGGCCGGGTTGTGGAAATGGACCAGCTGATATAAGCATCTTTATCACCCTGTACCTTACATAAAAGATCTTAAATCAAAAGTTGAAAACAATGGAATTTATAGGCTAGCAAAAAACCAATAACTAAAAAGTAGACAAGTAGTCAAGAAAGGCAGTTTTTAAAGTTTATGCTGCTTATTACAGAACTGTAGAAGTTTCATGTGCTTACGTAAAGAGCGCCTCCGCTTGTTCTTTAACTTCCTTCTTTTGTTCATTCCAGCTTTAGAAGGAGATTCTTCTTTAGCCTTTGGCTGGTTGGTAACTTTTGAAGAATTCTGCTGGCTGAAGTGTGTTGGCACGTGACGAGCCAACCCACTCTGAGAGGCAAAGCTCGCATTGCACCCTCCAACGACACACTACGAAATACAAAATCAGAAATGCTCAATTAAGACATCATAAGGAAGCTACCGATTCATTCTCACTTTGCACTGCTGCTCCTTTAACAAAGGAACAACAAATTCAGGCAACATATTAAAAACTGCTTATTTCAAAAAGAATTTCCTCTTCCCTGGATGTCCCTAATGCAGATCTCTGTGTGTTAACAAGGAATGATAGTTGAATCAAAGCTGACCTCCAAATACTCGAGCACTCAATCCATTCCAATTATACCATGCAAACATACGCCTTGTTCTAATTTTAAAAATCCTGAAATCACATCACATGCAAGGGAAAATTTTCTTGCTACACAACCACCACCCATTCCTATGAGTATTTCACATGGGTAAAATACTTGTTCTCCTGACCAAGAAAGAAACCTTAAAGAAAACTATTATAGAAAATTTTATTACAATCAATTTAAGGCTCCTTTCTACACATTTCCTTCAGTACTGTGGTTAAAGTGGATTAGGTGGTAATGTTCCAAACAAGCAACATGAGCCAGCTCCAACAATATGCATCAAAAATTGCAGACATTACAAAGACCAGTATGAGCGAACAGACTACGTCAAGCAGTCTGCTGTTCAAGGATATTGAGGGCATGTTGCCCTTGAATAGCATCAAGCTGCTGAGAAGAAACGTCAATACAGTAGATAAGTAAAAGCTGCTACGCATATCCTTACTACTCCCTGAAGGTTTCTCAGTAAGGGATATTTTGAATTCTCATCTGTGCTGAAATGTTTTCTTTGGATAGAAGCATGTACTTTGTAACCCAGTTTATCAAAATATAATTTTGTCTGCTTGGGTTCCAAAAGTGACATTGTTAGGAGAACTTCAAATCTAGTATCATACTTAGTATTATACCAGCCCCCACACCCTAACCTGCTCCTAACTTTATATGCATTTAATATACCATCTCACACACAAGCTAAGTTTATATATCCTGATCAGAGGACCCCAACGATAGAAGATGAAAGCCACAATAGCATGTGCTATCTACCTACTAACTGAAAATCATTTTATACTGAAAACTAAATCAAGGCTGAAGGTTTTGCTAAGCCGAATTTTCCTGTAGCTTAGTTTTGGGGTATCGTCCAACATTACAGATTTCCTAGCACAAGCATTTTCAGCTGTGCAAAGGAACTTCCCCTCCCCCAAAATCTGTTATGGGTTTCCCAACAACCCTCCAGAACAGATTCAGGGGGCATGTGGGGAGAAGGAAGGGAAGTACCATTGTACATCCCAAAGTGCCTGAACTAGCAAAACTGTTTAGCTGGATACTGCCCTTAGCCTACAGCAGCATATTTTTGCTCCTCCCAAACTGGATATTGATGTTTTTAGACCTGAAGGTTAACAAAACACCACCCCAAATTGGTTTGGACAATAATCTTTTGGCTTAAAACACAAATATGAATGAATCTTGTGGGCATGCACATAGCTCCTTCACTGCTCCCTTTGTGGAGGAAGCCAACAATTCCATCAACCACATTTTCATACCACTTCACTATTAAGAAAACCTTGAAGAGGTTCAATATTTGAAAAAATATACATTAAAAGCATTCCAAAAAGAGTAGAAATATCAGGAAGTTCAAGAATACTTTCTCATTTCATTTGAATCAGAAAACTGTATTTAACAGCTCCACATCAAGCCAAACTATTAAGACAACTTCAAACCATGACTTCATATCCAAAACCCTTAACCATAGTTGCCTTGTTCAAATTAAACAGGAAGCAGTACTTAACAGAAGACTTCTTGGTTTGCTCACTTGCTCATGTGAACAAAAGAAGAAATGGGCTGTGGCCAAAAGACTTGTTCGTATCTTTGCTTATCAAGCCAATATGATCATCAAAACATGGTTGCTTGTGAAGATGAGTGTCTGCATTTAAGACGTATCTTTTACAAAGCTCTCGCTTTAAGTTAGACAGCTAAACACAAACATCTTTACATTCTTAGAACATTTTTGTAAAAAAAAACACCCACCATTGTACGCTTATCCTAAATTGAACACTTAATCTAAATGAGAACAAGAGTAAGTCTGAAAGTGGGTTCAATTCCTGTTCTAGAAATGGCATCTGAGTAATCTAGTCTGACTGAATAATCCCCAAACTGCAAAATCACATGAGTTAAGTGGCCTGATTAGATAGGCTGCAAATGAGTGGCTGCATGTGGTGCCCATGGTAGTGATACACACAGCTACTGGGAAATGTAGTCATGAAATAAAAAAGGATAAAGATCTTCTGAAATGTGTCTTTTCCACCCTCAGGGCTATCTGCACAGGCAGAACTGCATGAATAGGACTACGTAGGGAGAACTGGGCAATTAAATTTAAGAGAAATTAAGACTGTAGAAGAGATATTGGTTCTACTCGAATCAAACCAAAATAGAAACTTTTCATGGAATCAAATGGTCGGAAGGATCTGGTTCAGAATATCATGGGCTGGGGTGAGGATTTGGATGTTGACTGCCCTCAAACTGAGATCAGAAGTTGATGAGTACACAGGCAATCGACAGCCACCAAATTTAAACTAGTTAGGATTATTAGGAGTTACCGACAATATTCCAAAAGCCATCTTACCTTAAATGGTTTGTCACCACTGTGCGTCAGCATATGCCGCTGCAACCAGCTCTGACTTGTTGACGGGGTGTTATAGACTTTGCAGCCTTTCCATAAGCAGACAAATACCTAGTAAAAGAAAACACAACCATTAAGGTAGGGTGAATGTTCACCTATTGCATGATTTTAATATCCAAACTCAAGTACACTCCCAGTTCAACTGTTAAAACTCTCAAGTGAAGTGTGAAATTGTTTCCTCTAATGTTTTCTACAGCTGTAATTCAATTTGGTGTTAGAAAACATGATAGATTTCTGTTGGGAAAGAATGTGCATTTTTTTTGAAAAAACACTTTTGAGCTAAGAGAACAGAAAACATGCAAACAGAAGAGAACCACCAGCAGGTTATAAAGACTAAGGATGCTGGTAAATTTTTAGTTTGAGGACTGGACAATCACAATCCAAGGAAGTGACACAGTACACTATCAACAGCTTTATTAAAAAGACACGTAAAACCCTCTAGAGCTGATTTTGAGGGTGCACAAAGGGCTGCATGGGGGACAAAAGGAAGACTGAGATCCAAGCTAAGTCTGTTCCAACAATGTATGGACAGCATACAACTCAGTTCCTTATGAAAGGCTTTTGAGGAAGTTTGGTAACTTGAGTTCATGAAAACTGATGCCGTAATAAATCATTAGTATTTAAGGTGTCACAGGATTGATGGTTTTTGTTGCAAGAGACTAATACTTGTGTCAGCCACATGGCTAAATCATGATACATGGAATGAACTCCTTTAAAATGGGAAGAATATAAAAATCAAAATCAAGAAATTAACATCGGGACCCTAAATATTCATCATTAGAGGAAGCAAATATTTGTGGTGGTCATTACCTCTAAAATTCAATTAGCAATTATGTGAAAAATCATGGGATTAAGGACAACTTTAAAAAGATATAAATCATGGGTGGCTAGCCCTAGAGTGAAGGGTACGTAATAATCACCCTTTTTTTTTTTGAGCCAAGGGCATCAAGACTCTCAGGGCCACATCAAAGTGAAAGTGCCTCCCCTTTTAATAATAATAATAATAATAATAATAATAATAATAATAATAAATTTTATTTATATCCCGCCCTCCCCAGCCAAAGCCAGGCTCAGGGCGGCTAACAACAATCAAATAATCAAATAATCCAACATTCTAAAACATTTCATTATAAAAATTAATTAAAATCAAATTAATGGCAACCGTTAAGCAAACTTCTGTGCAGGTTGCCAGAGGAGGGAGTCAGGCTGGGCCCTGACCAAAGGCCTGGTGGAACAACTCTGTCTTGCAGGCCTTGCGGAAAGATGTCAGGTCCAGCAGGGCCCTAGTCTCTTGTGACAGAGCGTTCCACCAGATTGGAGCCGCAGCCGAGAAAGCCCTGGCTCTAGTTGAGGCCAGCCTAACCTCTCTGAGGCCTGGGACCTTCAGGATGTTTTTATTTGCAGACCGTAGGTTCCTCTGTGGGGCATACCAGGAGAGGCGGTCCCGTAGGGACCTTAAAAAAGGAAACTGGGGGTGGGGAGTCCTTAGAGAGCACAAAATCCTTTTAGCATCACAGAATCAACAGCAGGGGACTTGCAGGAGAGGTCTATCAAAAATTCACACACAAGTGTATGTGTGTGTGTAAATGTATATGTATGACAAATTTTGGGAGGCCATATACAGCCTGCTGATTAGCCACCTCTTAACTAAATTAAGCAAACACAGGTCTGTTGCTGGTTACCATGAAAGATACTGAAAAAACCTGTGTGCCCATATTTAGGCAGTACCTTGCTAGCTGTAAGATGATCCTGGGGTGGGGGCAGAACTCTACGAAGAACACACAATTCCTGGACCCAGAAACCATCAAGCTACAACTTTCAGACTTACCAGGATTCAGCTTCAGTTAGGTAAGACTGCTGATCTGGCTAAGAATGGCATGACTTACATTCTTAACAGCAGTCCTGAGAAAGGGATACAGTGTATTTCATAGAACTGTGGGATACTTGGGGTGTATTTAGGGAGAAACGTTCTTTTCTATTTGATAACAGTCTCCTTGTTCCATCACAGAAACTGCAGATAGCTACCATTTTATTTGTGTGGAGACCTCTGCCATTGGTGCGGCTGAAGTCCAAAAGCCTTATACTAGAAAAGGATTCTATGCTTTAATTATTCAGGTTATGAAGACAGCTGTTTTTCCTCTTTTAAAGTGAGCGTTTTGCTTTTCATTTATTCTTCCACTTCTATGTATGCTATGTTGAAAACAGGTTGCCTCGTCTCCAAACTCCAAGTTACAAAACCAAAGTCTAAACTGCTGATGCAAAAGAAGAAAAGCTACATTAAGGAACACAAACTAACTTGAAAGAGAACCAGTCCTAAACACTACTCCCGGCCTTCTCTTTATCAAGCTGCAAAATTCCAAATTAGATAAGTCACCTCTTAACTTCAGACATCTACAAATCTTCCTTGCTAGCGACAAGTGTCAGTTTATATCTCTTCTCCCAATTCTCTCATTCAGTGGTCTGGAGGCAGCAAGAAACAACAGCAGGCATTTCTCCAAGTGTTTCTTACTTTCCACACACCAAAGTGAGAGTGAGAAAAATAAAGAGTCGGTGGAAGAAGACTGAAAAAGTTTAAAGACTATTTACAGAAATACTGTAAAATTAATGAATGTTAGAAAAATGTTGGAATGAAGATATATGGCTTTAGTAGAAATGTTACAAGGAATTAATTATGAATAGATTAATAGAGTATTAAAGGGAAAAATAAGGTTAGAATCTGTTAAGATAATTAAAAGATAGAAAGCAGAGGCAGATGGAAAGGAATTGCTGAAACAATTAACAGAAGTGGAATACAAAAAGGGAGGTGTGAGGAGGTCATTGAAATAAGTGAATGAAATATAAGATATTGAAATTGTTTGATGTGTTTTAAATTGTTTTTGTTTTGTTAGTTTAATGTGTTTAATGTGTTAGTGTTATGTAGTGTTTTTGTATTGTATTGTATTGTTTTTGTAGTGTTTAAATTGTTGGAAAAGTAATAAATATTATTTTCAAAAAAAAAGAGAGTGAGAAAAATCCCCACCTCTCTCAAAAAGACAGGAAGCTGAATAAAGGCAAGATGGAGGCAATGCTGATGGACGGCTGGCATTTCCAGGAATTGGGAATTCAGCCTGCTCTAGACAAAATGGCACTCCCTCTGAAGGAAGAGGTCTGTCATCTGGTGGTCTCCTGGATCCAGCATTGTCACTAGAGGACCAGGTGGCTTCCAAAAACGATTGGCATTTTATTGAGCAGCAGCAGTTATTAACTCTCAATGCACACAGTACAAATATCATGGAAGAGCAATGAAAAAGTAAACCAACCCCTCCTCGCTGGCCGTCTACATGTATGGAGCGAATGTGGTCTGCCAGATCTGGGCTTGAGTTGAAGCAAGAATGGCACTGGTCCCAACAGCAGTTATAAGCAATACTTTTTGCTGATGAAGCTGTAACTCCTTGTCCATTCATCATAACTGGAGTTGAGCGTCCACTGGAAATTGTGCTGTCTACATCCATTATGGTACTGCTGATGCTACAGGAAGGGAAGAGAGAGAAATGAGTTAATTATGAACCTTCTTGTGTTTTCAAGCAGATTTATATTTCAATATAAATGGCAACACTCGAAATCCCAGCATGCAAATTAACAAATCTCAATACACAAATAAATGAGGCAAATGTTGGTTCTGACTCAATATGGGCCAAAACTAGTTGTGATTCATTAAAACTGCTCAAAAGTCCCCATTTCACTACTCCCTGGCTCCATGTCAGGAGTTAGCAAACCTTGGCTTGTCATTACATGCAAACCCAAGATCATGGCTTGTTTTGCTTCACACAGACCAGGAGTGTAACAAAGGAACTCCATGCAGGTGGGTTGGCATAGAAGGGATGGAGTAGTTCTATGCCCAGCATAGAAACAAAATGGGCTGCCAGAGGAAGGGAGCCCTCCTCTGAACACAGAAAATGATATTTTTTGCCCTTTCTCTGCTGGTCTCCAATAGGCTATTAAAAACTGTTGGGATTCTTTGCAAAACTGATGTACACATAATATACATCACAGCCATTTCTGGAAATATGTAAACAACTGCACACTGGCTCAGTCTTTGAGCACATAGAAAAGAACGACTGTGATTGCAGGCAATGGCCAGTTCCCCGTTCTTCCCTCTTCTGGGTCCAAAAGGACCCACATGTCAGTTATCACACAACATTAGAACATGCCTAAAATGTTCACCACCTGTACTAAGACCCAGCATGGGTTTCTGAAAAAGAAGTCAAGCCAGGCGGATCTCTTAATTTATTTATTTATTTTTTTAGTTGCAAGCATGGTGAATCATGGGAATGCTGTGGACTTAGAGTATCAAAGTAAGTCTTTGACAAATTCCCCAATGATATTCTTGTAAGAAGCTAGTAAAATGTGTACTGGACGATATAACTGTTAGGTGGATTTGTAGCTGGTTGACTGACTGAACACAAAGAGTGCTTGCTAACAGTTCATTGTCATCTGGGAAATAAGTAAAAAGTGGAGTGCTGCAGGGTTCTATCCCATGCCCATTTTTGTTCAACATCTTTATAAATTACTTGGATGGAGGTATTGAGGGGAACCTTGTCAAATTTGCAGGTGACACTAAACTGGGAGAGATAGCTAATGCCGCTGAAGACACAATCGGGATTCAAAATGACCTTAGCAGATTGGAGAACTGCTCCCCAACTAACAAAGTGAATTTCACTAGAGACAAATGTAAAGTTCTACACTCAGGAAGGAAGAACTAGCTGCACAAATATAAGATGGGGGGACACCTAGATGGCCAGTACTACATGTGAAATGGATGTAGGAGTTCTCAGTAGCTTAGCATGAGTCAACAGTTGATGCAGCAGGAGGGGAAAGCTAATGCTATTCTAGGCTGCATCAACAGGTATCTCTAAGCAACCAAATACCATTCCAGGCACTTCAGAAATCGTATTAATTTAACTTAGGCTGGACTAAAATTGCAGAAACACTTAACAGAGAGTAAACACTACTATCACCATGGAGCTTACTTCCAAGTACAAAGAAACAGGACTGTACTGCAGGTGCCTTCTTGTGCACCTTCTCCCCACCCCCTTATGCAAGACTGTAAAAGCTTTTGGGCATGTTTTGGTGATTGTTGCTTTTATGCTTTATATCACATAACACCTTGCTTTATTTTGGACACATAAGAAATAAGAAACAGTATTGCTACATCTACTGTATTTTATTCTATTAAAGATCTGCAGTTCATTCCTTCAAGGGATGAGATTTCATCATTATTACTAGCAATCCCTTTTGGCAAATGTAATGAAAAGGCCTGCCATCTAAAAATCTGCCTGTATTGCATTTGTTAAAATTGTAATGGCTAGGTCAGTCAAAAACAAATACAAAAATATTCAATGTACAGTGGTACCTCTGGATGTAAACGGGATCCGTTCCAGAGCCCTGTTCGCATCCTGAAGCGAATGCAACCCGCATCTGCGTGGGTCGTCATTTTGAGCGTCTGCACATGCGGCGAAACCCGGAAGTAACGTGCTCCGTTACTTCCGGGTCGCCGCAGAGCGCAACCCAAAAATGCTCAACCTGAAACTACTTCAACCCGAGGTATGACTGTAGTGTTCATCAAATAAATGCTGTGACAGCTGATTAGACAAAACATTGCAAAACAATGCCAGATAAATACAAAAAACCTAAATAACCTTTAAGTATTTTTGTGCTCTGCCTTTAAACCTTCCTTCCTAAAGTGTTTGACCAGGACAGCTTTCCCTAAGGCACACTTCAGATCTAACAGATGGATCATTACACCAGCGGCCCTGGAGGTCAACATGCAGGCTGGATTTGTTCATAGAACTGTTATTTCTGAGGTGCAAACCTTCCATTGGGCACACACACAACTATTTGCAACCAAAGTGTATCTTGGCTGGTTAGGGGGAGCCAACACAGAATTGCACTAACCTAATTCAAAGCTGATGTAGATTTTGGGATTCACAAAATATCTGCCTATACTAAGAAGCATATGGTCTCCCTTAGCCCAGTTCTGTACATGCTCCAATGGGGTCAAGGGGCAGCATACAGACCTCCGCTTCAGATCTACCATCCACTTGCAATCACCGTAATGCTGACAAAGGTATGGACTTTTTTTGTATTATTGATGTCTGCTAGGATTCAGGTGGATTTGTAGCTGGTTCCGCATCCTCCTGGAAAAAAGTAACAAGTGGGGTGCCGCAGGATTCTGTCCTGAGCTCATTGCTAGTTTGTCTTTATAAATTACTTAGGCAGGCATGGCCAAACCTGGCCCTCCAGCTGTTTTGGGAATACCCATCATCCCTGACCGCTGGTCCTGTTAGCTAGGGGTGATGGGAGTTGTAGTCCCAAAACAGCTGGAGGGCCAAGTTTGGCCATGCTTGAACTAAGGGAGTGCTCATCAAATCTGCAGATGACACCAAACTGGGAGGGATAGCTAATGCCGTAGAAGACAGAATTGGGATTCAAGGAGACCTTAACAGATTGGAGAACTGAGCCCAAACAAACAAATGAATTTCAATAGGGACAAATGTCAGGTTCTACACTTAGGCAGGAAGAACAAGCTGCACTATTATAAGATGGGGACACTTGGCTTGCCAGTTCTACACATGAAAAGGATCTAGAGAGTCTGAGAGATCTGCACTGGCTGCCAATTTGCTACAAGGCCAAGTTCAAAGTTTTGATACTAACATATACAGCCCTATACAGCTTGGGAACAGCTTATTTGAATGATTGCCCTATCTTTTGCATACCCAGCAGGTCAGTACACTCCTTCAAGTTCCAAAGATATTAGTAGCCCTTCTATGGAAACCTGAAGTATGGTTTTCAGCGTAGATGCCCCATTCTGTAGAACAGCATGCCTACTGGGGCAATTATCTGCATTTTCAAAAAACAACTGAAGACATGTTTGTTCTGACAAGCTTGCCCAGCTGGATGAATTCGTCTCTGGCGCATGTGTCCATTTTGTATTGTTTGAAATTCATTTTGATTTTATTTGTGCTGATTAGTTGCTGTTGTATCAGATTCCATAGAACGCCTTGGAACATATGTGGAAGGCAATGAACAACAACACATAGAGCACTATTGTACTCCCCCCCCCCCAGCTCAAGTCCTAGACATTAGTCACTGCTCAGACAGAGCCCCTCAAAGACAGGGCACAGCTCAGGTTAAGTTCCCCACTAATCTGAGCTAAGACTGGTACTATCATAGGACATGTGCGGAGGGTGTAGCTTACAAGCAGCATATAAAATAATCTATCTAAAAGTTTTAATTCAGTCTAGTAGTGGAATAGCTTTCCCAAACACAGCTGGGAATTCACACTTAGAAACTGCCCTGTACCCACCCACCCCCTGGTAAGGGTCAGCTCAGCAGTTTATAGCATAACAGCAGCTAAACTATAATATTCCACACACTTGTTTTGTAGAGCCCAAGGCTCAGGAGCTTCTCTTCAAAGCCATCCTTTGGGAGTTCTGCTTACTTTCTTCTGGTGTCCAGTGCTTAAATGACAACCAGATGAAATGTCAAGGGAGTGGTCAAATGCACACCAAAAATAAGTTATTAGGGAGGAAAGAAAAAAGAAACAAGACTGTTTTGGAGCTGTATTAGAATCCAGGATTCCATTCCCATTTGGTCCCACTTTAAGATTTAACTGCATTTTAAGTAAAGCTCTCCAAACAGCAATTGACAAACTTGTCTGCGACCCTTCAGTTCTAAGACTTCCAAGGCAGTAAACAAATAAAACTCATAAAATGCGTACAATTAAATTCAACCTGATATAAGAAAACAAATGGAGGAAATCAACAGTACAACCAGGATCACCTCAACTCCAGTCAACCTAACAAACTTCAGAAAATATGTGGGTCTCGGATTATTGCCTTTGAAGACGACCTGTGCTGGTTCATGTGGAAGGAAGCAGCACAACAGATACGTAGAGCACAAGCCATTTAAGACTTCAGAGGTTCGCACCAAATTTCTGGTTTCAGCTGTTCCCAGAAACAGACAAATAGTTCAGGATAGCTGTTCAAGGACAGGGTAGAGATTAGAGATCCTATTAGCCAGTCCCAGCTGGGTTTTGAACTGAGTGAAGTTTCCAACCACTTGTCTTTTCTGGTATAATGTACACAATCAGATAGTGAGTTAAGAAAATCTTGGAGCTTGACTTGTACACTAATGAAGACAGTTATCTCCTCCCTTGGTAACAGCCAATCCTCTCCGCATTCCTTTGAATGTTCCCTTTGAAGGGAAGCAAAGAATTTGTCCTCCCACCATCTCCACACTGTTGACAGCATTTGCAGGCCTCTATGAATTTGGATTTTGCTTATTCATGGCCAGTGACAACCACTGCCCTCCCTTCAGTTCTCCCTTTGCTCTTAGGAATTGGAGAAAACAGCAAGAATAATTCCAACCACTTTCCCCCTTCTCCAAAGCAGAGTGCAAAATTACAGAAAACATTCTGTCCTCTCCTATACATGTCACATAATTCATAGGAGTGGCACATGTTTAATTCACTTCACACTGGTCCTTTCCAGAAACTGTGTGTCTATATTGATGTTTTTACAGTGTGAAGCTAAATGTAAATGTTATTGAGAAAGGAACAAGGTTTGAGGAGATAACAGCCTCTGCTGAAGACATCAGATTGCTGCAAGCTGATGGCACCAGAGCTTCTTTGCACTCCATGGTCTCTAAACCAGTTAGCCAAAAGGATTAAGGTTGGTTAAGACAGCAGCTTACATTCATGTCACTCTGCTCAAGCACTCAAATGTAGATTCAAAAAGGATGAACATTACTTCTTAGCTGGTAGAGCATGAAACTCTTAGGTTCATGGGTTTGAGCCCCATGGTAGGTGAAAGATTCCTGCATTGCAGAGGGTTTGACTCACTAGACAGTTCTGATTCTTACATATAAGTACATTTCACATATGTGTCATCAAAAAAGCCCCAAAACTTTTCCCCACCTGGTCATATGCATAGACATATTCATCACAAATGTGTACACCTCAGAACGCTCAAAGTTCCCTCATATTGCTATTACATATCCTCAGATAGCTCAGTTTTGCAGATCATAAGACTCAATCTCAGGGTCAAGGGTTCGAACCTCACATTGGGCAAAAGATTACTGCATTGTAGAGAGTTGAACTAGATGGCCCTCGTGGTCCCTTCCAACTCTAAAATTCCGTGATTCTAATAATTCATTATCATGTGGTAATGAACACCACTGTGAAAATCACAGGTTTACAAACTGAAGAGACAAAGTTCTTTTAGTCTTAAATCTATTTTATGCTCCTGTATATACTTAGCTCTTAGCTAACTGGTCTTTGGGTTTTTTGGATTAGTACATATGACATTTGCTTTATATGAGTACTGTTGAACATACAAGAAAAAGCATTTAAAAACTACATAAAACATGAGTTTTATGCTAAATCTTCATCGTCAAATAAATTAAGGTTCCGATTCTTCAAATGGACAATTTGAAGCACAAGAAAGATACTTTGGTGTAGGAAATGTCAGGCCAATCTGTATACATTTTCATTGAAAACTAAAGCTGGTACTAACAATGGAAGTTAAAAAATAAAAAAATTACTTTCTACTTCAGTATACCGTACTTTCCATCTATAAGAGGCCCCCATGTATAAGATGCCCTTATTTAGGGAGGCCTCAAATTTAAGAAAATGAGCAAGGGTGGGGGGGAGAGTGCCGAACCAACTATCACTCACCCAACTAGCAAACGCTAACAATCTCAAGCAATGCAAGCCAAATTGCCAAAGCAGCAGCCAATCCAAAGCAGCCCTTGCCACATCCACAAATAATCCACCCAATTGACAAAGCAGCAGCCAATACAAAGCAGCCCTTGCAGCAGACACCATTCACCCACCCAATCGCTAGATCCTGCTGGTGGATACAACCAATCACCCGTTCCCCCTCTGTACTACCTACGTATAAGACGAACTCCACCCATTTTAAACTTTATTTTGGAGTAAAAAAAAAAAACCTTGTCTAATACACGGAAAAGTACATTATTTAAGTATCTTGCTTCATTATCTATATTCCTGACATTTTAAAGGCAATTTATTCATTGTTCACTGTTAAGAATAAGTAAGTTTTTGCTGCATGACTGACACTGGTCCCCAAATGGTAGATTCCCCGACTCCCTCACTCCACAGAGAAAGTAACAGTAGCATCAGGAGAAAAGTTAATTAAAATAAATGTGACACCACTCATGTAGTCGATGTCTTTTCTAAGGGAGAACATGAACCTTTGACCACTCTTGCTACATACAAGGTCTGAGAGCAACAGCAGTATCTCTAAAGGCCCTTGAATGAGAACGACTAAGGTATAAATCCATTCCCAGTTCTTCCATGAATGCACTGGGGCAACGATTGCCATTTATTACTGTGAAGATGCAATGGATAAGGATTGTATGCCATTTTAACCACAGATAGAGAAATGATAGTACAGTAGCCTCTGCAAATGATTATGGTAACTCATAATCATTTTAGGCTCAGTTGTGCTAAGTTATGTTTTTGTATTTGGAATCAGTTCACTTACAGGAAAACATTCAGCTCAAACCAAAAAGTTTCAGGGAGGCCCAGAAGTAAAGTGGGCCTACAGGGAAGATTAGTTCAGAGAATACAAACCAATGATTCTTATTCAAGCAGTCTGAACTGCTTCAGGGAACTCCAAGCTATACTGCAGCATAACCTAAGTTTCCCCAAAACGTAGTAAGCTGTTTTTGACGGGGTTGTGGCACATATAAAGGCTAAAAGATTCAGAGCCATGTATACTACTTTTATCTGAAATACTGAGACACCAAGCTGCCACACATCAGAGCTTTCAATGTCTATAATAAAGTTAACTTTCATGACTTCCGGGTTGGCGCCATCGCCGAATGGCGGACTCCCTCCGAGCTCCGGAGGGAGCCTGCTCGGCAGGGGCTGGGTCCTACCGCACCGGCGATGCGGGGACCCTTAAAAACCACGGCCACGAGGGCCGTGGACATGGAGACTCGGCTGGCACCGTCAGCGCCCTCCCGACTCGTGAAGGAGCCTTTTTAAAGGCTACGGATCGGGTGCCGGGGAGAAGCGTGGTGCTTTGAGTCCTCTGCTATCCCTGCCGAGCGCAGCCGCATGCCATCCGGCGGAGAGCGCTGACTTCTTCCATTGAAAATTCGGACTTTTTAACAACAACCCGTGAGTAATTTGGAAACTGGGTTTAAAAGGAGGGGAAAAAAAAGAATTTCCTTTCGATTTGGACATGAGCGGGGGGGGATCCAAAAAGGAAGTCAGTCCCCCCCCCCTATTGTAAACCTTCTAAGACAAGGACGGGGAAACCAAGGTCCAAAAAGATTTGTATTGCTGATAAAAACTAAGAATTCCACGATGGGAAATTATAAGAACTGTGCTGGAGGACGAATTGAGGGAGAAGAAACGTAACCCCCCCCCCCCCTGGGAACCGGGGTGATTGAAGAGAGAGCCTGGTGAAAAGAGTCGGAGATTTTGACAGCTGTCAAAGTAGCTGTCAAAGTCGGAAAGCAGAGAGGATTTTATTATGAGAACTTTGCTGGCTAAATTTGTTACAATTTGCTACAACTTTTTAAAACTTGGATACAAAATGGCGAAAACATGGATAACAATCGGACTTTTGGACTAGAGAAAACAAAGTTACAACAATCCCCCTAGAGGAGTTTCGGGACATTACAAAGATGGTCGTAAGTGGAAAAATACCATTGGAATTTTATAGAACTGGTTATCTTCTGGGAAAGCTGCAAAACGGAAATAATATTTTGTCTACAGGGTGTACAGCTAAAGGAGACAATAGAATTTTCTATTGAAGAAAGGAAGGGACTGAACGCAAGTTTTTGTTCCTGAATAACAATAATCCCTGCAGACTTACTAAGCTTCTGAATTAGAACGTTTCAGCAGCGGAACAAGAGGAAACTGGACTACAATTTGGAAAGAACAATGGGGGGAGCTTTATTAAAGATCTGAAGCTAAGTGTTTTAAAAAAATAATTATGAAAGGAAAAAAAACAAAAAAAAAACCAGCAAGGAGTTGGGGAAAATAGGCGATTTATGGATTGTAAGAATTCCAGGCGGATAACATGGTTTGGTGGTCAGGGGGAAATTAAACCGGGGACAGAGGGGGAGAACTAAAATCCAAAGGCTTGTCAATTTCTTTTTTTGAACTGGTTTTGTTCCATCTATTATATCTTTTATTTCTTATTTCTGATATTTCTATTATGTGGGGTGTCTTTATTATTAAAAAAAAAAGGGAAATTGTGGAATAAAAATGGGGTGGGCCCTGGGAAAGAAATTTTTGGCTTTTTATTAAGGGTATTGATGAGGAGTGTAGAAATTTTAAATTCGAACAATGGTCTAAACAAATAAAGTTTTTAATCAGAATTGAGAGCTTGTGGAGCCAACAATATGAAACAGGAATATGATAGGGGTGGGGGAAGGGGGGAGTCCCAGAAAGTGGATATATGAAAATAAGGTTCTGAATGTATTTTAACTTTTTACTTTCTGTATTTTTGAAAATTTTAATAAACATTATTTAAAAAAAAAAAATAAAGTTAACTTTCATTAAGATCTAGAAGTGGAAATTAGATTATTAATGAAGAGCAAGTGAAGCTCAGAAGGCATGTGGGTAAGCTACTTACATTAATAACTTACCCTCTGCATCTGAGTTTTTTTTTTTTAATTTGTAGTTTCAAAAAAGTTTAATGCTTTTTTTAAAGGCACATGTTTGTACATGCACTTGAAGTATACATAAAACACATGAAGAAGCCTTCATTTTTACAGCAATCTCCATCTGCTAGTCTGTAACCACTGTACATTCGTACCTTGGATCTCGAATGCCTTGTGACTCGAACGTTTTGGCTCCTGAATGCCGCAAACCTGTAAGTGAGCGCTCTGGTTTGCAAACGTTCTTTGGAACCCAAACATCCGACACGGATTCCGATTAACTGCAGAAAGCTCCTGCAGTCAATCGGAAGCCGCGCCTTGGTTGTCGAACGTTTTCGGAAGTCGAACCGACTGTATGACTGTCATACCGTAGAACATAATGAAAACTTTAAGAAGTTAAAGACAGATGAGGAAAAACAGATGGAACAGCACATGGAGTTTTTTTTTAACTTTATCACAACAAATGTTCAATGAAGATTGGAATATGTGCAGGAATATGTGCAGGATAAAGATGAGCTGCTGAATGCCATGTTGAGTTTCTCACAGTTATAAAGCAAAACCCACCTAGCTGTCAGCTGCATCAAAAATGGCTCACGTATAAAGGCACAGGGATATGAGGAACGTCAAAAGATCGGGATGAGTACACCAAGCATATTTAATCTGCTGAACATTCATTATGTGATTTGTTGCCCTATGGGGCTTTTATGAAGTCATAAATGTGTGTTTAAAGCACATTAAACAAGCAAGCTGTTTTAGCAGATTTTAGTGCCCACTTAGTAGCTGCTTCTTATAAAAAAAAAAAATTATACCTTAAAACGGATTGCTGATACTACACTTGATCTTAGCCAAAAGGCCGAGAAGCGGTTAAATTTATACCTTAAAACGGATTGCTGACTTTAGATAAATGCAGCATTAAAAACTTCCAAAGGCAATTGCTGACTCCATATCACCCAGGGAAGAATGCAACATTTATAATCAGAACATTAACCAAAATGAAAATAGAAAAAATAATGATGGAATTTAACTTGGCTCAATTTTTTAGTATTTGGGATCAATATTAAAGTTCTGTATTTAAGATGAGGTATTATTAATTTTAACAGAATAGGACATGCTCTTCTGCTTTCAGCAACTCCATTCCTGGGAAATACTGGAAATTGCCTCCACTACTGGCACTGACCAGATATAGTGCCTCAGCCATCCTGAGCTATCACACAAACGTGGCAAGAAGAGACAAGTGTTCCCAAATGCAGTATTGAGCAGTAAGTCATCAATGCCCCCAAGGAGCTGCTACCCTCCACTCTTATTTAGACCAAGGGGCACATCATGCATTATATTTCCATCAGAGAGAGCTGAAGTACACAAGAGTAAATTTTGAAAGATTTCCAACTTACAGAAATGTGAAGGTGGGAAAAATTCAAGGGAGGGGGAACCATCTTGTGAACTGCCCTGAGATCTTCAGATGAAGGGTGTATATAAAAATTTAATAAATCACCATCACCACTATCACCCCTGCCCCATCCCCAAGGGCTTTTTCTTTCATTCAGTATTTGCAAATGGTAAAACTGGAAATTTGAGGGGAAATATTAAATACTTTTCCTTTTGAATAACAAAATGCTTTTGAGACACAGTTTTACTTATTCAGAATGTGCTCTATGTATTACTACTATATTTATTACCCACCTTTCATCCAAGGGTTTCAGGGTGGGATACAACAACTGAAACTTAGTGTGGGAAATGGTTTAAAACAACCTACATCACAGAAATAAGGTAGGTCCTAAAAAATATACATCTCAAGTGACAAATGTGTAAAGAAATGTGCAAAACAGCAAGAACTAAGATGTGCGTTCTCAGCAGTTTGTACTGCTCTTTCTGTCTACTATTGGGTATATCCACAATTTGGAATTTACAAACCAATGTCATTGAAGCAGTTGTGCTTTGAAGCAGCAGTCCTATGCAAGCTAACCAGGAGGTATATTCACCATTAAATAGAGTGGGCTCTACTTCTGAGTAAATATGAAAAGGATTCCTCTGCAAAATTCATAAATACTGAAAACAGTAAGTACATAGCTATGCACTAAGTAAGTTTGCATTTTATATTGTAACAATATTAAAAGGAAAACTTGCTTACACTTCAACTTCCCCCAAGGATTTCCATGTCCCCACCTCGATGTAGCCCAACAAAAAAGGGGGGTTCCTGTTGCAGGCACCCCAGTGATGAGCCAAAGCACCTATCCCTGTACTCACAATGACACTGTTAACTTAATTTCTATGTACTAATTGATTGGGGAAACAGGGAAAACTTTAAAAAATGATTGTGGAATTATACTTTATCAGCATTATCTAAGATAAGCTTTAGTATCTCATAATAAATTCCTCCTTTACTCAACAATTCAATGTGATTTTATCATTTTATAGATGGAATCTAGAGGCTAGCAAATTCTGGCTTGCAGGGACTTGGGCCAAGTAATTTTTTTAAGGAACTTTAATATTTCAGGACTATATTATTTTTTAAATGCAAACTATTTTGCATCTAATAAGCTTCAAGTTTTCTTCTAGTCAGCAACTGTCTCCTAGGAACTGAACTAGCCTTAAGAATTCAAATACTGGCTCAACACTGCAAGTTGCATGTTTGCATGAAATCGATCTGCCTTCAGTTACTAGTCATTTAATAGAGTGACTGAATAAAAAACAGGTGTAAGTTAAAATAGTATAGTCACTAGAACTAGTTTAACAAAATCCCAACAGATTGTAACTATCTGCTGCATACACTTGTGAGAACACAACTAAGAACCATTGGTCATGCAGAAGCTTGTTGTGCCAATATAAGCATTTCTTACACACATACCCTTTTGTTCAGAAGCACAACTGGGTTTTCATAAGCTGCATAAACCCACTTGTGTTAGTAAATTTTACAAGATATGCTTGTTAGTTACACGGCTGATACACACAATTAGGTGTTTGCTGCTCCCTTAAAGGGCGAGTAAAGGAGAAGAGGAACCAGTGCAAACCATTCCCCCACTTCCCAAGCTAAGCTGCTTTTTGAGGAGGACTTTAGAGAGGAGTGTAAAAAAACGTAAAAAGCTCCAGAGCTAAGACAGCCATGTTTGCTAGAACAGGGTGTGGTAAAAAAGGTAGGAGTTGGGGGGGGGGGAATGAGGGGAGAGATTACAACAAGATGAGCGTCTAAGACTCTCTAAACCAACTCCTCCCAAACCAGCAATGGATTACATGGGGCCTGGCTTCTAGCCAGATGGGGGAAAGGAGGATTTGTGTAGTAACAGGCCACAACCATCCCAACAAACAGAAAAACCAAAGAAAGTTCCTCTCACTGACAGATGAGGATATGCAATACATAAAGTCCCAGTTGCCTTGGAAGAACAGGAAAAGGCGTTTTAGGGTGGAGTCTTGTTGGTGCTACCTTACTATGGGCACACATGAAACCTTTTAATACTTTTGACACACCTGGGGCGGCAAGTAGCAATTCTTTTGCAGGAATTAGTCTACATCAGTGTTTCCCAAACTTGGGTCTCCAGCTGTTTTTGGATTACAACTCTCATCATGCCTAGCAAAGCAGTGGTCAGGGATGATGGGAACTGTGGTCCTAAAAGAGCTAGAGACCCAACTTTGGGCAACACTGCTGTACATGCCTAGGAAGAAAAAGAGGGGGGGGTGAAAAGCCCCCTCCCTGTCCAAGATGGAGGAGCCATGCTCAGGCCAAGGGCAAGTCCTGCCAAGTGAAGCAGCAGCAACTTAACTTCTGGAACTTTTGAACCTGGAACAAAGATGGGAGACGATGCAGATTGGAAGGGGGCATCGCCAAAAACGGAGCGGGGTGGGGTGGAAGCGGAAAGATGCTGAGGGTTGGCGTTGGGCCGGGGGCGCAATCCGTTTTTAAGAGAGTTTGCGTCCTGATTTTTAAAGGCTAAATTAACATTTCAAGGGGCTGGGGCACACACCAACACCCTGCCCCGGCCTTTACCACGAGTCCCCACTGTGATAACTTGCACCCCGGGGGCCCCTAAACTTGAGAGAGGCGCACCCTCTCGCCCCAACCGACCTGTCTTCGGAGTCCATGCGGCTGAGCGGCTCCCCGTCGGAGGAGATCTCGAGGCTGCCCCTCCGGCCTGTCGACGAGGCGCTGCAGGTGCTGCTGCCGCCGCTCCCTCCTCCTCCACCTCCTCCGCTCCCGGTGCTGTAACCTTCGTCTCCTCCGCCCGCGCTGGAGCTGCTGTTGCACCCGCCGCCGCCGCTCGGGCCTCCGCCTCCAGCCGCCGCTCCGGCCGCTGCCGGGCCTCCGCCTCCTCCGCTGCTCCCGGGCCCGTCGCCGCCGCCTCCGCCCGCGCTCCCTCCGCCTCCTGCTCCTCCTCCCGGGCCGGCCTTGGCGTCGGCCTCGCTGCCTCCGGGGCTGAGCGAGCGGGTCTCGTCGCTGCAGCAGCCGCTGGAGGAGGAGGAGGAGGACCCGGCGCTGCTGCCGGCCTCGGCCTCCTCGTCGTCGTCGTCCTCGTCGTCCTCCTCCTCGTCGTCGCCCTCGTCTTCGTCGTCGCCGTCGCCCGCCTGGCTGGCGCTCTGAGGGCTCGGCTCCGACATGCTCTCCGCGCCTTCGCCGCCGCTCAGGAGGGGCTGAGGCGGCGGCAGCAGCAGCGGCGGCGACGGCGACGGCTCGGCCTCCATCTCGGCCGAAGGGGAGGCTTCGCTCTCGGCCTCCTCAGCGCCCGATGAAGAGGGAGGGGGAGGCGGCGGCGGCGGCGGCACCCCCAGCGGGGGAGGCTCCGCCATGTCGCTCAGCTCGGCCGCCATGGCGCGTCGGGAGTCTCAGCGTTGCTCGGCCCTCCGCTCTCCTCTCGCGCCTACGCAGCCCGACGCTCGCTCGCTAGCTGACGGGGCTGACGGACCGATTCACCGGCCAGATGCCGCCGCGGGCGAGGGGAGGGAGGAGGAGGAGGAGGAAGGGAAGTGGGAGGAGCTTCCGCTGCGGTGGTGGTGGCGGCGCCAGGCACGCGCGCGCCCCGCTCGCTACGGCAGCCGCCTGCGGACAAAAGCGCGAAGCGGGCTCCGAGGACGCAACCGCAGGAGGACGGGGTGGGCGGGAGGAGGAGGGGTTGCCGGGCGAAGGGATTGGCTGAGATGGAACCGGGGGTGCGGCGGGGGAGGGGAGCCCGTGCTGGTACCTCTCGTCAGAGTGATGCTGCGCAGGGAGCCGGGTTCAAATCCCTCCCTTTAATCCCCGGGAAGCTGGATATGGGTATCTGTGTGAGCCCCAGCCTACCTCGCAAGGGAGTTGTGTTTTTTTTCCGTTTCATATAATATTTATTTATTTCATGCAATTTAATACCCGGCTCGGTTGTTTGTTTGTTTGTTTTAAAAAAACTACACACACACACAGACCTGAAAGGTCACGCTGTAAAATGATAAATAAGTGCATATCTCTTTCCTCTTGGTTGTAATGTATTCGGTCGGGGAGGTCATTGTCTGTATGTTTCTTTGGCTGCGAGTAAAGCAACTAAGAAATGTAATAAATAATAATGGTAATGATAAAATGTGGGGAATTCATGGCCCTACTTCAAAACATACAAAACTTAAAATACTAGCATTAAGATCACCTCGATTTTATTTTATTTTAATGCATTTTATTCTTGCAAATGTAACAGGGGTGGTGATGGGAAGAATCATCATAATCTGACATATGCTATAAAAATAATGGTATTCCAACCGTCTTCAGTCAGTGCGTAGTGGTTAAGAGCGGTAGACTCATAATCTGGGGAACCGGGTTCGCGTCTCTGCTCCTCCACATGCAGCTGCTGGGTGACCTTGGGCCAGTCACACTTCTCTGAAGTCTCTCAGCCCCACTCACCTCACAGAGTGTTTGTTGTGGGGGAGGAAGTCAAAGGAGAATGTTAGCTGCTTTGAGACTCCTTCGGGTAGTGATAAAGCAGGGTATCAAATCCAAGCTCCTCTTCACTTGAGTTCCCTGGGAAGAGGGATTGATTGGTTCTAGTACTCTGAGAATTTCAGCTTCAGGATGGGGTGTCTCCTAACGGGATGAATGCTCTAGACTCTGAATTTCTTGCAGCAAGCAGCAAGTTGGATTAGACAACCCATCCCACTCCTCCACAGGGCCAGCCCAAGCCATTTCCAACAGGGGGTTCTGCAGGTGCAGCTTGAAGACTTCCAGCGAGGGAAAGCACATACACACACACACACACACACACACACACACTCCGGTTAATTGTTGAACTGCCCTTACTGTAAAGAGGTTCTTCCTAATGTTCAACTAAAATCTGCTCTGCTTTCACTCAAGCCCATTAGATCTAGTCATGCCCATTGGGACAGCAGAGGAAAAGTCTCACCCATTTGGGAGGACGGCATCTATACATTTGAAGCAGCACCATAACACTTTAAACAAAGAATCATGGGGACTGTAGTTGCTGGGACGTAGTAACAGGGTCAGTGCTGTTGCGCTGAGGGTCCTGCTTGTGGGCTTCCTCTAGGCATCTGCTTGGCCGCTGTGGTTGCAGGATCCTGAAGTTGAGGGCTTCCATGTGCCTTTGGCCTGACCCAGCCAACAGCACTCTTCTTAGGAAAGGGAGCAGCAGCTGGTGGAGAAGGACGAAGTTAAGGAAGAAGGTGGAACCAATGGTGATTAATTGTTAACATCCAGACAAGAAGAGATTTGGAATGGGAAGGTAATCTCCCTGGAAATACACTTCCATGGGGTTAACTGCAGGCGAGGGAGAAATCATACTTTATTGCTCCCTCTCTCCCACATCCACCAGCAAAAGAGAACAACTGGGGCATCTTAAAACTGTTCTCAGCGAAAGTCAACCTAGCGTAAAACTTCAAGCTGGGGAATCGGAGTAAGTGCTCAGCTTTCCAAAGCGCTTTCCCAGTTTTGAAAGGAAAGGAGCAAATATATGCAGCCCACAATAAAGTCATTCCCAAAAATGAGTTGACATCGCAAACTCATCCATTCTCCAGGACGGCAGAGACATCAGTGGCCCTAAAACCAACTGGCTACCCTCATCTGAGGGGCTGATAGAAAGTGTGCAGCTGCTGTTCTAAAAGCTGGTTTGTGTGTTTCAATACAAACAAGCTAGAAACCGATACTTTGACTGTACAAACTTCAAGCAGCAGCAGCAGCAGCAGCAGCAGCAGCAGCTGTGGAGCAGAACTAAGCCAGCACAATCTGATTTGAAATAGCTGAGAAGTATGCCATTAGAACTATGAAATTTGATCACAGGAACATTATCGTGAGCCAGGCCATTGGTCCATCCATCTAGCTCAGTATTGTCTACAACAGAGATGGGGGCGCCAGCTGCCCTCCAGAAGTTGCTGGACTACAACTCCCATCATCCCTCATGATTGACCATGCTGGCTGAGGCTGATGAGAGTTGGAGTCCATCAACATCTGGAGGGCCATGGGTTTCCCACTCCTGGTCTGCACTAACCTGTAGTAATACACACATATAAATCTGTCACCTTGAGCCAATTACAACCTCTCGCCCTAACCTACCTCACAATATTGTTGTAAATCAAAAATGTGTGAGGGAAGGGATCATGTACAACACCTTCAACAGATAAATGGAACTGATTTTTTAGCTGTAAGCTGCCTTGAGTCCCTATCAGGGAAAAAGGTTGGTAACAAACAACAACAGTGAGAATTATCAGGAATTTACCAGAGAGTAAATCCTATTCAACTCAGTGGGAGTGAGTAAAAATGCTTAGGATGGCAGTGTAAGGCTGCACAGTCTTTACCCAGTTGCCTGGGAGTAAGCTCCATTGAATACAATGGGACTTACTTGAGAGTGCACAATGTAAGGCTCCATCTGCACTAAAGGAATAAGCACTCCACACATTTCCTAAGAAATGGCCAGCTGCTGAAGCATTGCAATTAAAGAATCTAAGGTGGATTGGTGACCTTTTCCTTCAGAATTAGGAAGGGCTTCATATGCCAGCTTCACCATTTCCTCCATTGGGTGCAGGCATTTTATTTCCAGCATAAACAGGACTCTGTTTTTGTACCTACACACCCCACCACTTGTAACTGTTCTCTGAGATGGGATGGGGGGGGAGGAGAACCGGGACATTCTGGGATCAAATCAGAAACTGGGACGAATTCTGTAATTCTGGGATTGTCCCTGGAAAATTGGGACCCTTGGGGGGTATATGTCAATAGGCAGGGAGTTCCAAAGTGCAAGTGCTGCAAGACCAGATCAATTTCTTACAAATGTGGAACAAGTATTACATGGCACATTAAAGGTAAAGGGACCCCTGACCATTAGGTCCAGTTGTGACCGACTCTGGGGTTGCGGCGCTCATCTCGCTTTATTGGCCGAGGGAGCCAGCGTACAGCTTCCGGGTCATGTGGCCAGCATGACTAAGCCGCTTCTGGCGAACCAGAGCAGCACACAGAAACGCCGTTTACCTTCCCGCCGGAGCGGTACCTATTTATCTACTTGCACTTTGAGGTGCTTTCAAACTGCTAGGTTGGCAGGAGCAGGGACTGAACAACGGGAGCTCACCCCGTTGCGGGGATTCAAACCGCCGACCTTCTGATTGGCAAGTCCTAGGCTCTGTGGTTTAACCCACAGCGCCACCCGCGTTAGATAGTGCCAGTTCCATAGGTCGAAGTGGCTGCGTCGGCACATGTGGGGGCAAGGCGATCCTGCAAGTAAACTGGTCCCAAGTTGTTAAGGGCTTTATATACTGAGAGTAAGACCTTGAAGCAGCACAGGTCTCTGAGCAGAGGCGTTCTATGCTGAAAGGGTCTCAGGTAAATGGAACATATCCTGTCTAGACTGATACTAACGCCTACAGACAACTCTCTTTCCTGTCTCTTGCTGGTGCAACAAATAGGTCATTCTACACCATATCCGTGGAGCCTTCTAGAATATTCTGTGCTGCATGTGGTTCTGCAGCCATCACCCCCTACACGTTAATTGGATCCCGTACAGAGTCTCAGTGGTGTCAGGTTTCCCCCCCCCCCAGCCTGTTGAAATTGGCCCTTGTCAGCAGCCTTGAACTCCCCGTGACCTCCATCACAGAAGCTTCGCTCTGTCTACACAGATTACTGTGCAAAACTCATGACGGGTTTGGATTTTTTTCAACACGTCGTCCAATGCAGTGGGAGTGCCCCAAGAGCTTAAACCTCGAATATCTGGGAGCTGTTAAGAACAGAACGAAATATTCTAGTAAAGGAGGGAAATGAGGAGTCTAGATCAGTTACACTGCAACCTTAGCAATCTAGGGAAAGTTCGCACAATAGCGTTTCTGTACAATCATGTTCAATAACACGAAAACATAGTGAATGCTAATAGGTGCTCTGCGTGAGGGAAGGAGGACAATTGTTAAGGATCTTCTTTCTGAGAAGAGAAAAGGGGGAAAGCCTCAGAGCACATTTTTGTATAACAATGCCAAGATATTTTACAGCACAATCGCTAGACATGCCTGCTCAGGAATAAGCGCCACTGATTTCAATAGGACTCACTCCCAGCTAAGCGTGTATAAGATTTCATTCTTATTATGCTTTGCTTTCAAAAATAGCAGCTATTCTTCTTTCCATAATTTTGCTCTGACATTGTAAAAGCAATCTTTTTAAAAGTCTTTTTACCGCAAATACTCTCTTCAGATTCAAGGGAATTGTTAGCAGGAGCTAAGCCAGGAAGAGTTGCAAAGTAATGAACTCTGAATTTTTCCAGCTGCTCTGCCCCATGCTCTGTCTTGGAGTCTTATTAAACTGCTGATGCTTTTAGGCAGCTGCTCAAGAGGCTGCAACTGTTTTTTTGGATGGGGATGCCAAGGTACATGTTCTGCAGCAAGTCTCCACCACCCTGGCAGCTTTTGTCCAGGAGGCAGATATTCATGTATGTTCATTCATACATGTATGTTCATATGTACATCACACTGAATTGCCCCAACATCCCTGCTGCCTTTCTACCTGAACAATGGCTATTCTCCTCCAGAAAGGTGCTGGTCTCCTTGGTCTGCTGCCTAACTCACTTGTTACCTTGACGCTCCATCAGTAGACCAGTGAGACTTCCTGATGTTCACAGGATATTTTTATTCGTTTACTATGTTTGCTGTGAAAGTTCCTGGCATTTTGTGTAGCTGATACTTGTACAAAACGTTTGTATATAGCAATACGAATGAGGATGCTCTGCTTGGTTGTTAATTCTGCTTTAAAGAATGTAGAAATAATGATGATGATGATGATGATGATGAATTATTTATTATTTATACGCTGCCCATCTGGGCAGCTTCCCACAAAAGATTAAAAATACATTAAAACATCAGTCTTTAAAAACTTCCCTAAACAGGGCTGCTTTCAGATGTCTTCTAAATGTCAGATAGTTGTTTATTTCCTTGACATTTGATGGGAGGCCGTTCCACAGGGTGGGCACCACCACTGAGAAGGCCCTCTGCCTAGTTCCCTGTAACCTTGCTTCTCGCAGTGAGGGAACCGCCAGAAGACCCTTGGAGCTGGACCTCAGTGTCCAGGTTGAATGATGGGGGTGGAGACACTTCTTCAGTATTCTGTTGGTTATTTGTTGTTGATTTCTCCCATGCCTTTGCCTAGCTGAAAATGTTTCCCTTAGCTTATTTAATTTGCCTATGATTGTATTTTGTGCTTTGACATGAAAATTGCAGTTTAATTTTCCTTTGCCGATTCTGGGGTCTGTCCGACTTAGGAGACATGTCTTGTCTTCTATTGATACTGCCTTAAGGTCTGTGTGGCGGCCTTTACTTTTGAGCTTGAACCTTCATCTGGTTTTATGAGGCCTCAGCATTCCTTGGGAAACAGAGTTCCTTAATTTAGCGTGCAAAGGTCTGATCTGTGGTATTATTTGGTTATTTGCTGTTTATTTCCGTATTTGGTATTTTGCGTATTTGCTGTTTATTTCAGATGCTTTAAAGCTATGTTGTAAACCGCTGGGAGTTTTGCTTAAATATAAGCAGCATATAAATTGTCCCAGTAAATAGAAATTCAAGTTGCATGATGTCAGAATCTAGTTGGACACTGAGAAGTGGTGGGAGGAACAAGCTGGGGAACCCCCAAGGAAGAAGGTTCAGGGCCTGGGGAGGGACAGCAATGAGTGGTCAGAGGGAGAAGAGGGGGCAGACTCTGGGGGAGGTGTCGGAAGCTGAAGAGGTAACAGGGTTTAGTGAGCTGGGAGCGTCTGTGGCAGAGAGAGGTCCAGAATCAAAGACAGAAGTTGAAGCAGGAGAGGAGGGAGGCCAAAAGGCAGAGATGAGTCAGATGAGACAAGGGTGTCTTCCCCTCCTGCTTCAACAAACTCTCCTCCTCCCTGGGTTCCAAGGACCAGGAGAGGTATGAAGTGGGAGGAAGAAAAGCAGTTGCGTGGTGAGTCCCACCCCCCCACCGTTGAAAAAGTGACACAATTATTAAGGTTAATGGGCTAAACAAGGCCACAAATTTATTGGTTACAGGTGATGAGCTGTATTGGCTTAGGCATTGGTCCTAACCGACTATATCCGACTTCAGCCCGTCTGCTAGAAGTCCGGGAAGGGTTAACCACCAGTAGGGGGAGTCCTGCTGATGCACATCAACTAGGAACTCCCCCGGGGTCACCGATAGGGGGCGTGCCTTAGGCCCTCACCTCCCCAGGCTTCAGACAGGGCCACGCCCCCAGAATCCTTTATCGGACTACCCTTCAATATGCGGGGTAGGTGATGGCGCTACCTCCCCTCTTCCATCTACAGAACTGTACCAATGCCTAACCACCAACACCAAGAAAGTTGTGATGATTTGCTACAAGGTAGGCGAAAACCAAGTGGCTGGTGCCAATTTGCCAAGTGGAAAAATTCCTACCAGGCCCCTCAACGGAGACCAACCGCGGTCCATAGCAAGGTCAAGGAACAAAAACCTTATAGGGCGGGAGGGTGGGGAAAGCAGGAACAGCTGGTAGTCGGCAAAGAGGGAGATCCCCAGCCTCCTCCTGCTTTAAATAAGGCAGGCCACACCCCCAGAACCAGCCGATTGGCTGGCCAGGAGGTGACGCAGCCGGGAATCCCCCCAATCATGCGGGGGCTGGGTTCCAACCGCCACGGTGTGATGGGGCCATGAAGCCTGTAACCCCACCTCCTCCGAAGGGCGGAAGTGGCTATGTAGTCTCAGATTGCTTGGGAAAGACCTGAGCTGTGAGCTGCTGCCCCCCACCATTCCCATGTGTCCAGCCAGTCCATGACACTGGTCTTATTTCTCTGAGGCTGTGTTTTGATGTGTTCAGACTCTTCTATCCCAGAACGACAAAGAGCATAGGGTAGAAAGAGAGAGAGAGAGAAAAGGAAGGAGTGAGGTTTCTTAACAGATTATGATGATTCCTAGTTGCTAAAGTGAAATGAATAATCCTTTAGACTCAAGATGGGCTTAAGAATGAAAGACAAAATACTCCTCCTCCTGTATGGCTGTCAGGATCTGGGTGGTATGATAAATGGCTTAAGATGTCTGAGGCAGGGTAAATTGCCCTAAAAATACCCTGTTAGTATGCTTCTTTCTGATAGCTGTTGGATGTTAAAAAAATAATAAATGGTGGTGGGAAAGTGGAGTTTGTCCTAAATCTCCTAGAAATGGCTTCTACAAATGCATCTTCATTCTGCTGTCCAAAAAGAGGGAAGGGAAAGAGATTAACAGATATTTTCTAGTGGGAGCCTCAGGTCATCAAAACTTCTTGATTAGTCACTGTGGGGAAGGGAGGAGTGAGGTTTTGTTGTCCATATAATGGGTTAACATTTCTGGAAGGAATTTTATGTTATTTTAACTTTAAATTTACAAGGGACAAAAGATCGCAAAGATTTACAGTCAATGAGGCAGCAGTCAATGGAAGTATTGTAGCTTGCTTGAACATGCCCAACTCAACCCTTCCCCGGAACAGACTGCAATCCTTATTGCAAAAGCTGGATTGTGGGGCTATTCCATAACACCTTTCTAGAAGTGTTTTCTCCACCTGAAGAGCTGCTCACCACATAAACACCACACATTTAAAAGCACATGCCCCGTCCCAAGAATCCTGGGAACCGTAGTTTACCCACCACACACCTACAATTCCCAGCTGTAGTTCAACAAACTACAGCTCCCAGGATTATTTGAGGAAAGTTGTGTGCTTTTAGTATATGGTGTGTTCTCAGCTGAAGAGCATAGCTGAAAAGTGAGGCACTTCCAAGTGTCCAGTTTATTAACCACCCCTCTAGATTTGTTTGTGGGTAGGTATACAGTGGTACCTCGGGTTAAGTACTTAATTCGTTCCGGAGGTCCGTTCTTAACCTTAAACTGTTCTTAACCTGAAGCACCACTTTAGCTAATGGGGCCTCCTGCTGCCGGCGTGCAGTCGCTGCGCAATTTCTGTTCTCATCCTGAAGCAAAGTTCTTAACCTGAGGTAATATTTCTGGGTTAGCGGAGTCTGTAACCTGAAGCGTACGTAAACCAAGGTACCACTGTACTATTTAATTCATCCTGACTTGTTTGCAGGGAGGCTAGATGACACTGCATCAAAGCAAGCGTTACTTCACACTTTCCACTGCACCTCCCCATCACTTTTCTTGTCGATCTTTTGAGGAAGCCGGTTTGTTACGTGAGACCTCGCTAGTAAGTCACACGAAGGAAGTGGAGTTAACTCTTTATTAGAAAAAAATAGGATCTGCACAGGAGTGTCAGGTGTAATGAGCACGGCAACTCCTCTTCTTTGATAAGTCTTGCCCCTATGAAGCAGCTGCGGAGACTGAAGTTCCTCACAGCTATCTAAGTTTCCTTCTCTTCAGCTCCCCCCCCCAGCAATGAGAGACTGCACCTGCATGGCTGTCTTTGCTCCTCTCACTTCATGCCTCTTCTGGTGCTCATGGCAGCAAGATTTGGCTGCTAAGTTCACTTCCCTTCTGGGTGTGTATCTTGTTCGTTGCCTCAACTAGGAACAGAGGAAGCTGCCTTAGGCTGAGACAGACCATTGGTCCAACTAGCTCAGTACCGTTCACACTGACTGGCAGCAGCTCTCAGGGTTTCAGACTAGGGAGCTTTTCCCGGTCTTACCTGGAGATGGGAGCTTCTGCATGCCAGGCACACTGCTGAGCTATGGCCTGGCCCAATAGCAAAATGTCCTGGGGCAGCCCTATCTCAACAAAGTAAAGGTAAAGGGACCCCTGACCATTAGGTCCAGTCGCGGACGACTCTGGGGTTGCGGCGTTCATCTTGCTTTATTGGCCAAGGGAGCTGGCGTACAGCTTCCGGGTCATGTGGCCAGCATGGCTAAGCCACTTCTGGCGAACCAGAGCAGCGCACTGAAACGCCGTTTACCTTCCCACCGGAGCAGTACCTATTTATCTACTTGCACTTTGACGTGCTTTCGAACTGCTAGGTTGGTAGGAGCAGGGACTGAGTAACGGGAGCTCACGCCATCACGGGGATTCGAACCGCCGACCTTCTGATCGGCAAGTCCTAGGCTCTGTGGTTTAACCCACAGCGGCACCCGTGTCCCTATCTCGACAAACCTTGCCATAAAAAAACCTGGGCAGAAACGTGTCCTCTAAAAAAAAACCCAGCGAAAATGTTCAAAAATGGGTCAAAGGAGCGCAGGAAGAAATCCACTTTCCCGCTTTCCCAGCCCTCCTTCCAAAATGGTCATTTCTGAGCAGTGACAAAACACAACCTCTTTTGTCAGCTGCTTGCGTTCCTGGCTGACAGTCCTCTGGGGTTCCATTGTGCCGCCTCCTCAGGCTGTTGTTGGAGCAGCTCCTGGGAGCCAATCTCCATTCCTATGCAAGGTGCCATCCTGTCAATCACCAGCTTTCATTTCTCAAACTCCTGGACAATAGCAAACAGCGGGAGGACAAAAAGCTGTTGGGGAGGGAGGAGGAGAAGGGGTCGGAAGCAGAGCGCTGGAAGGAAGCAGCTGCAATTGCTGTTGAAAACCAACCTCCGTCCTTACGGCCCTTTCAGCTTCGATTTCTTCAACGGAGCAACTCCTCTCCCCCTCACTTCCAAAACTCCAGCCGCCCCATCACTTCCCCACCTTTGGTTCTGGTGTCGCTAATCTCCCTGGCGTCCCAAACTGGAAACAGGCCTCTCCTGTGCAACGGGTCACCAGCAGACCGTAACTTGCAAATAAAACTTTCTGGAAAGCAGCCTTCCAAGGACTGCTAAGACAAGCCAGAGAATAATACGGATAAAAAGTCATGGGGTTGCAAATTTAGAGCAACGGAGGGTCTAAATCCAGTGCAATTTCCTCCTAGCGTAAGGAGTGTGCACGCAGGAAATTAAACAAGCCTGGTTAGGTGCAGGAGTGGGGAATAAGGGACCTTCAACTTGTACAAATGAAAGGGTTTTTGCATCTTTCAGAGAAGGCAGCTCTGCAGTGCTTGCCAGAGGTGGCAAAGTTTAATATGGCACTGTGGGGCAGCCTTCTCTTGCCCACTCGACTATGGCTCAAATGGGGGATTCCTTCCCAACCTAAAGTATCTTATCCCCCACCCCCAGTGCAATCCAATACATGGCTACAGGAAGGTAAGACCCACTGAATTCAAGGGGGGGGGGCTTACTCCCAGGTAAATGGATAGAAGAGTGCAGGCCCCTTATTTTCCTTTTTCCGTACATGAAGCAGCATCCCCCCCCCATAGCTGTCAACTTTTTCCTTTTCTTGCGAGGAATCCTATTCAGAATAAGGGAATTTCCCTTAAAAAAAGGGAAACGTTGACAGCTATGCCCCCTCCCACCCATGGCTTCTGTAAAGACACACCTTTTTGCTCAGGATTTGCTTGCCCCCTAAGATCACACCTTTTTTTTATTTAAGTCCCCATTACGATGTTTTATGGTATGCCTTTATACATCTGTTTTACTGGCTTTATGCATTTTTAAAAGGACACTATTTATAGTTCTCATGTTGTACACAGGGCTTTTTTTTCTTCTCCAGCTGGAGCTCAGGTCTGGCACCTATCAGGTGGGTTCCATTGCCATTTGAAGAGAACAAGGGAGAAGAGAAGTTCATGGTGAGCTCCAGCACCTCTTTTTCTATAAAAATGGCACTGGTTGTACACCAGTTTAAAAAAATTAAAATTTTAAACGGCTTAAGGTAAAGGGACCCCTGACCATTAGGTCCAGTCGTGGCCGACTCTGGGGTTGCGGTGCTCATCTCGCTTTATTGGCCGAGGGAGCCGGCATACAGCTTCCGGGTCATGTGGCCAGCATGACTAAGCCGCTTCTGGCGAACCAGAGCAGCGCATGGGAACGCCGTTTACCTTCCCGCCGGAGCAGTACCTATTCATCTACTTGCACTTTGACGTGCTTTCAAACTGCTAGGTTGGCAGGAGCAGGGACTGAGCAACGGGAGCTCACCCCATTGCGGGGACCCAAACCGCCGACCGTGGTTTAACCCACAGCCTTAAATAAGAAACACTGTGTTTGGTTTGTCTTCTTTTCCTAATACTTTTAAAACAAGGTGGTCTCAGCATCTTGTGAAACAGGCTTTGCAGGAGAAATGCTTCCTACAGCTACTGTTTATATAGTGCCACCAAGCAGTGCTAGCTGTTGATAGACAGAAAACACCCAGATCTTGCTGGAGAACTGAGTAGGGAAGTTGTGGCCTTCCAGACATTGCTGAATTTCATCTCCCATCAGCCCCAGCCAGCAAGGCCAGTGGTTTTTGGATACATCATAACAATGTCCCAATGGGAAAATCTCTGGAAGAACAATTGGAAATTTACTACCTGTTATGCCATCAGGGAGGGACGCGGGTAGCGCTGTGGGTTAAACCACAGAGCCTAGGACTTGCCGATCAGAAGGTCGGTGGTTCGAATCCCCATGATGGGGTGAGCTCCCGTTGCTCAGTCCCTGCTCCTGCCCACCTAGCAGTTCAAAAGCATGTCGAAGTGTAAGTAGATAAATAGGTACCGCTCCGGCAGGAAGGTAAATGGCATTTCCTATGCTGAATTAGCCTATCCGAAAAATTAAAGAACAAACCAAGGAAAGAATATATTTCAAAATGGGAAGCATTTAAAATATACTTGAAAATTAATAATACTGACTTAAAATCCGTAGCGGCATTTGAATAATACCAGCAATATCGTTCACTAGTTATATGATATAACATATTCTGAAGTGATTTGAGATAATAGCAATAACAAGTATTGACAGCAAAGAATGGTAATTTGATTTATGGAGTAGATGGGAAGTCAGACTTAAAAGGAAGAGACCATTACAGTTTATGGATTATGAAATTTATATTAATCCTTTATGTAAGATGTGACTGATGATATTCTTATTATGATGTAATTTGTCTTTTGTTGTTATGTGTTGAGCAAATAAAATAAAGAATTATTAAAAAAAGAAAAAAGGGAATGAGGTTTCTTTCTTTCTTTTTATTAAGGGGCCTTGCTTGTGTGAGGGATATGAAAAGAGCACGTTCACCAGCCTTCTCAGAACAATGGCTCCAGATGGAAGATGTAATTGATTTTGAAGAGCATGAACATCTGTAGAGCATGTGTCCCACTATCCCAATGGGTCGCTCATTTGGAAAAGAAAACCCCCTTCTCCTTGTGTATATGGTGTGCAGAAACCAAGGAAACAGTCAGTCACTTCCTTACAGTAAAGACAATCCTGCACTTGCATGCACAGAGGGGCACAGAGTAAGTGCTTTCTTACTCTCCAAAGCCTGGCTTGACTGCCGATAGGTATGTTCAAGAACACTCAAAAGGAAAGGGATTTCAAGCGGGTGAAATAAGCCGAGGGGACAGCTTCTGTGCAGCAGCCAGACTGGTGACTGGGAACGGCCGCCGAGACCATATAACACCGGTCTTGAAAGACCTACATTGGCTCCCAGTACGTTTCCGAGCACAATTCAAAGTGTTGGTGCTGACCTTTAAAGCCCTAAACGGCCTAGGTCCAGTATATCTGAAGGAGCATCTCCACCTCCATCGTTCTACCCGGACACTGAGGTCCAGCACCGAGGGCCTTCTGGCGGTTCCCTCACTACGAGAAGCCAAGTTACAGGGAACCAGGCAGAGGGCCTTCTCGGTAGTGGCGCCCTCCCTGTGGAACGCCCTCCCACCAGATGTCAAAGAGAACAACAACTACCAGACTTTTAGAAGACATCTGAAGGCAGCCCTGTTTAGGGAAGCTTTTAATGTTTGATGTATCATTGTATTTTAATATTCTTTTGGAAGCCGCCCAGAGTGGCTGGGGAAACCCAGCCAGATGGGCGGGGTATAAATAATAAATTATTATTATTATTATTAAGCAACAAGCCAGCAATTTTTCACTGTAAATTGTTTTTGAGAGCATCAGCATGGGACTTTTAAGAATGCTTACAGAAACAGAGATGGTCGCAAACCATGCTGAATCCAAGGCAGCAGTTTTGCAAGAAAAGGCCACAGTTCATTCCAGTGAAGTGGCTTTTCTCGGGATTAACTGATGACCGATATCAAGGTGAACTACCAAGGGATCAGCAGAACCTCATTTAAATTGGCTAAGTGAAATCAATCGCACCCTGCTCTTGGAATTCATTAACTACAAATGCAACAAGCAACAAAATGTTGCAGTGTGGAGTGCTCCCTGCTTGGGATGCCAGATACACCTCCGCCTCACTGAGTGCATCTATTTTGCTTCTAGGCAGTCTTCCCTGCCACTCAATTTATTAGTTTGCATGATACCTCTCCATGCCCGGTGCCTTTATGGGCACAGAAGCAATGGCACTCAGAACCTGGAAATAGAGGGGACGGTCATCATTCTTCACTTCTTCATTTGGACGATTCAGTGATGCATTGTCTATTACTTACCATTTTTCCATTGGAGGAGTTGGCCAGGACTGCAGCCAAGAGTGGAAGTCATGAACTACAGAGCCTCCCATTCAACCCTTTCCAGCTATGATTGCATGATCTCAGACAAGCTGCGATTTCTCATTCACAGCCCTCCAAGCCTCTGAAATACAGTGGTACCTCGGGTTAAGAACTTAATTCGTTCTGGAGGTCTGTTTTTAATCTGAAACTGTTCTTAACCTGAGGTACCACTTTAGCTAATGGGGCCTCCCACTGCTGCAGTGCTACCACTGCACGATTTCTGTTCTCATCCTGAAGTTCTTAACCAGAGGTACTATTTCTGGATTAGCGGAGTCTGTAACCTATGGTTACCAGATTTTTTTCAGTGAATCCGGAGACACTTTTTTTTTTTTTTGAAGCTGAGTAGTAACAGGGAGTCAGTAGTGAGGATGGTGAGGCAAAAGACCCTGGGCCCAGGCACATATGCATATTGTATAAAGGTGCAAAGCTCTTCTTTTGCACCCTGTGAAACATAAATGCCCAGAGTTTTTAAAAAACTGAGCAATGCCCACCCTGCGACTCCCAAGCCCCCCCCCAAAAAACAGTCAAAACAAAGGGGGAAGGGGGCAGGAGATGGGGGGGGGGCTCAGGAGTCACAGTTGCCCAGTTTTTAAAAACCTCTGCGCATTTTTGTTTCACAGGGTGCGAAAAAAGGGCTTTGCACCTTGCCCGGCAGAGAAGCCACGTGCCTTGCACCCCACCTGGGGAATGGTGTGCCGCATGCCTGTGACTCCCAAGGCTTCCCTGATCTCCTGCCCTCTTCCCCCTTTGTTTTGACAGATTGGGGGAGGCTCAGGAGTCGCAGGCGGGCAGCCGTTGCCCAGGAGGTTATGCAACATAATAGTTATGCAACATCTGAGCTGTAAGATCTCCACAGCACTGTTCTCTATCTCTCTACTTTTGTATCAAGATCTTTCTGTGCTCATGGCCTTTTCTCTTCAAGCCTCACCACCCTCAGTGTTGCGCACAAGACACATCATTTGGGGACTTCCGGCGAGGAAAAATGGCGGGTGCCACAGCAGTGAGCAGCTCCTGAAGCCAGCCAGAGCCAACTGCACTACCAGGCTGGCTCCGGGCTGCTGAGGCTGCCACTGCCAGGTTTCCCAGGGACAGATCTGTAAATCTGGGGACATTCCGGGGACGGAATTTGTCCAGGGACAGATTTGCAAATCTGGCGAGTGTCCCTGGGAACCAGAACCCTACTATAACCTGAAGCGTCTGTAACCCAAGGTACCACTGTATGGGAATAGGATTGACCTGCCTTACTGGGTGGCTGTTAAAATGTTGCTTCAGATAATAAGTGAAGCACTTTGGATGACATAGTATTACTAGCCACCAGAGACTACATTATTTGTTTATAAGCACATACCTAAAATTACTATAAAAAAATAGAAATGGAGGGGTCCTGCCTGCAGACTTCTAATTTAATATACATGATTTAAAAAAAGAAAGAATGGAGAGGGAACAGGAAGATAAGTAAAATCAGATACTAATTCTTGCTAGGGTGGGAAGGTCCCAGAGGGAGCTGATACTGGAAGTTCCCGGTGGCAGTTTGTGGCAGCTGAGCCAATGGAAGGAGCCTTGCTGTTTCACTTCGCCCTCTAGTGCTGCCAGGTAAAAATGCTCCAATGAAGACAGTTCTGGGAGAGAAGCCAACAGCTCTTTAATAGGAGGCTTCAGATCAGAATCTCTTAATTATAATTCCCCTTGCCAAATTATTCCTGTTTTTGTATTTATTGCAACAGTATACTTATCAGGGGCACAATCTAGTGAAAATTCCATTGATTACAATTCAGTGCAAACTTACTGTAGATGTGCTTAAACCACGGGCTGAAATGGGCCTTGAGTTTTAAAGTTTGTGTGTGTGTGTGTGTGTATATCTCCAGCATCTGTATAAAGTCCAACACCTGCGATTCCAGTTCTCTTTATCAAGCATTTATATTTGATGAATCAGCTTATTTATTGCCTTTCACTACAGCCTTGATATCTATTGCGTCAATTTGACATATGCTTTTGTTTTCAATGTCCCAAAAATATTCATGGAAAACTATACTTTCAAAGCTAGACTGATTTTACCCTTTTGACTGTGTGTTCTTGCTCTGCCCACAAACTGCTGAAAATGTTTTGGTTTTGCGATTTTTTAAAGAAAATTAGTTTGATTCAGTACTGGTCATTTGCTCTGTATTTAATGATTTTATAATGCTTTAATTATCTTATTACACACCACCAATATATATATTTTTTAAATTCAGTTGGTGTCTTATAAAGACATCCTCCTGTCCTTGATAAAGGTAGAATGTCACATATTAAAGGAGACAGTAAAATATCCACCGGAACTAACACTGAGGGCCAATCCAAAGCTGTTACTTTTATTGTGCATTTGGCAAACTTTTAAAAATGTAGTCCTCAACTGGTGGAGGAAGCGGTCCTGATTTTCACTGGGACCCCAGCACACAGGGGAAAGAAACCCTTTGTGCCCCAAACAAGATTCAGGCGAAAACTGCCTCGACACAACAACTCATGTTAGGAAAGAAACTCCCATTGCTGCCACTTTCAACAGAAAGATTGGCACTTATGGTGCTCTATTAGTGGAAACTAAAGGGAAGAGTGAAGCATATAAAACTCCCCATTACAATGTACAGAGGGCTAACTATTCTGAAATGAGTAGTTCTGGGAATATCTGTGGCAGATACAGTACTGATTTATAAAACACTTCCACTGTTTAATATAATTAAAAAATATAAAAGTTTGATTTAGTCCACATGAGAATGTGAGAACAAAATAATTAATGTCATGTTTACTGTGGATGCATTAATTTGAGGGAGAGGGACCTTAATAATACAACCTGTAAACAAAGGCCTTATCAAGATTAACTGAGCCATTTAAGTGTCATGCACAAAATCTCTAAATCTATAGAGCTTAACCATACCATAAATGCTACTCTTCTGCTTTTAGACATGGAAACCGTGTTATGAAGGAGGGAGCCTTGTGACACTTCTTAATAATTCCAAAGTAATCCTGATCCTCTGATTCTATTCTCAGTCTAATGTGGACTGGAACTGCCCCATAACATGTGTTCTTCATTTGGACTTCATGAAACTGATCGCCCACATCTCTAAGAGGCAGAAGCCCTTTCTTCTAGTTAAAAGCTTCCTTGCAGATGAAGATAACATCCACACAATTACTTAAGAACATTTATTTATAACATGATATAAAAGAAATGAGATATGAACATTTTTATTTGAACAATAGTAAGTGGCTTCTTATACTTACATTGGTTGTGCTCATTGTATAATATATACACAATGAACATAATTACATTTGTACACAAACTTAACTGGGAACTGAATACCTGCTTATTGCTGTACATACCCTATTCCAAAAGAGGAAGAGCCCAGTACCTCAAGGTTCCTAACCCTTCATTTTTGTTTAAAGTAAGAGAGAGAGAGAGAGAGAGAGAGAGAGAGAGGAAGAAAAGTAAACACTAACATTCATGTCTATGTTGAGGACAGTATGGGAGAAACTGACATTGCAACTTGACCGAGAAATAATTACAGATCAGAAATAGAACACATCTTAACTCGGCAATAATAATAATAAAAAATGGCACATTTTAAATAGGGCATAAAACATTTACAAATCAAAAAGTGAAAGCAATACATGATTCATTTTTAGAAGCATAACTGAGGTTTAAGTGGTGATCTGTAAAAGCAACCCATGAAAAAGGCTAAAAAGGAAGCAAACTTAATTAAATTCAATTCTTTTTTAAAATAAAAAAAACCTTACACCAGGGAAAAACCACTTGCGAAGGTTCCGATTGTAGGCCGCACATTTGAAAAATAAGCCTTAATTATGTGGATGGAAGTCATAGTAGCAGCAGGCTGGTGTCAGAAGAACAATCTCCAAACTGTTGAGGGTACCGTGGGAGGCATTTAAAGCTCTCTTGGAATAAACATTTTCCATGAAGTGATAAAAAATGATGCTCTGTGGCCAAAAGCATCAGAACTATGAATTTCATAGATTTAATAAAATTGACTGTACAGTAACTTCTTTCCATAGGTCCGCTTTGTTAGCCGTGAATCGTTTCAGCAGAAGCTGGAAGAGCTGGAAAAAAAAGCTGAGTGAGGTTTATTGCACACAAGCCACTGAAAGAGAAGAATGTGGGGTTTTCTTTTTGAACCTGGACAGAGATAATGGGGACCACCTTCTGTAAAATGTGATTATCCATAATCTGAAGTAATCCTAATGGAAGAGCAACCCTGTAGCTGGATCAGATCAAAGCCCCATCTAGCTCAGCCATCTTCTTTCTTGATGGTCTGCCATTGACAGAATTATCCTCCATGAATCCCTAATTTTCTTTAAAAGTTAGGCTCTGTCCCGAATCAACTACCTATCAGTTTTCACTGGGTTTTAGCACCCGCAAAATATTATCTGGGGTGTGTGTCACTCAACACACAGGCACTGATTTTGACAGCACATGGGGGGCTTGAGGGCACAGGAGAGAAAGAGTTTGATGCACACAGACATGATTCCTGGACATTATTTTCTAAGAGGTGGTAGGAAGCCTTGTGTTTGGGTCAGAAAGGTGCCATTTCTTGTATCCTAAGAACAAAGGCATAAAACTCAAGACTGGTGGCTCTGTGGCAGAGGACATGCTTTTCAGAGATCCCAAGTTCTATCCCCATCATCTCCACTTCGAGAGACGAGGTGGCAGATGATGGGAGAGACCCTGGAGAGAAAGCCACTGCCAGGCAGAACAGACCGTACTGAGCCTGACACACAAATACTTTGTATTGGCAAAAGGCAGCTTCCAGCGTTATCCCCAAGGTTAGTATTTGGACATTCCAAATTATTTACCAAGACCAACCCTTAACTGGTGTTTTAGATGCCTGCCGTAACACTGCAGCAGTGCTTACGAACCTCTGCCAGTGCATGCTTATGATATCTCTGGCCTGGCCACAGAAACATCTAAGATGTTTGCTTTATTTCAAAGTTTTCTTTTGATTTTTTTTAAAAAAAATTAGAAGCAAAACTATAGTGCATGTTGTTATAATACATTTTGGCAGTCTACAGATCCTAAATCAAACCTGCTGCTGTTGAGTTTCCTCTTGAAGTCTGTGCTGGCATCTCAAACGAAGAAATAGTGTCCTCCTGCTCATGAATGCTGGTTTCTTCACTCTCTTCTGTGCTGCTTTCAGGTTTGTGGTTTGCAACTGGGGCCTCGTTCTTCAGGCTGGGGGTGAACAATCTAAGTTTAGAGTTTCCTCTAACTTCTAATTGGGTTAACTGATATTGTACACCACTTCAATAAAAGCCTAAAATACAAAAATACTAGTTGTGGTGTATATAGGATTATGAGATCACGTAACCCAATCTCGGAATCTATGCTTTTCTAGAAGAGTGGGGGGAAACATCAGTACTGCTTTCTACTTCACACACACATAGCATTTTTAAAATAAGACCTAAGAAATCAGATTACATATTTTTTCATTTTATTTATCCTGAGTGCCTGATGGGTGTCCTTCAGAAGAGCATTCCACAATTTGGGTATGGCCACTACGAGGGCTATGTCTTCCTGAACACGGCAAACTTATTTCTGCAGTGAAGACACCTAGAGGAGCTTCTGTAGATGATCTTAAAGCACGGTCAGATTCATGGGACTAGGCAACCCCTAAATCAACTTGCTAGTCACACCATCTGAATAGTCAGTGACTATACTGTTTCTGGTTTTGGGTCATTAAAGACTTGGACAGGGATCCAAAAGACTGCAGGCTCACCAAGGTTCTCACGCTTTCCTTTCCTGACTCAGCCCTTTGCATCCCCTCCTCCTACCCCAAAATAATTTCTGAAGGTCAGGGCTCTCGTGGAAAGGCTTGCAATGTGCCAAGAGCGGCTGCCTCCTAGGTATACACCAAAGTGCTTTGCAAGTAGGCACGGGCTTCTTTCGATCCCAGCCTTGTAGTTTTCCAACTGGAATGAATTTTGACACCTTTATCATGCTAAAAGGTAAAGGTAAAGGGACCCCTGACCATTAGGTCCAGTCGTGGCCGACTCTGGGGTTGCAGCACTCATCTCGCTTTATTGGCCGAGGGAGCCGGCGTACAGCTTCCAGGTCATGTGGCCAGCATGACTAAGCTGCTTCTGGTGAACCAGGAGCAGCGCACAGAAACGCCGTTTACCTTCCTGCTGGAGCAGTCCCTATTTATCTACTTGCACTTTGACGTGCTTTTGAACTGCTAGGTTGGCAGAAGCAGGGACCAAGCAACGGGAGCTCACCCCGTTGCAGGGATTCGAACCGCCGACCTTCTGATCGGCAAGTACTAGGCTCTGTGGTTTAACCCACAGCGCCAACCGTGTCCCACTTTATCATGCTAACGTTTTCAAAATGGGAAAATCTATTTCAGAGCCTTTGGAAGACAGGAACTTTTACGTTAGCTTTCACATGCTACGTAAAAGGCTAACACAGCTGGTTTTTAATGGCTGTGAGACTACTTTAATTCCTTTATTTAAAAGTTCGGCAGTGATCCAGAAACAAACTGGACAACTTTACATTTTAAAAAAATGCTCTTGAAACCTATATTATGTAATAGCTTCAACCAATTAGCACTCAGTACTTTATTTTCAGTTCCCAGAAATAACTACCTGAAGTGGTAAAGCAAGGGCTGATGTGGAGGGGGTAACTCTTAGTTTGTCAATCCCCTCCTATGAAGTGAAAAGAAATAGAATGCAGGGGTAAAGTCACCCCCTAAATTTGCAGATATAGAATCACTGCAATGACTTCTGGTTTTACTGCAAAGCCCCACACAGCTGCTGTTACTAGTAAGTTAGATTTGCTTTACCTGAAGTCAGCATCTTGTGTCTCTTCTACTTTTTTTAGCTTTTCAGAAGCCTCATAGGGAGTCCCCTCCTTTGGCTCTAAGACATCTGGTGACAGCTGACCTTCATTTTTTGGTAACTGAGGGTAAAAAATAAAAATGAATAAGAAATGTTAGCTATTTGAAGTACCTAAGTTGAAGAGGTGTGTAGATAGAAGAGTTTTATTTTCTGTTTTTAATTTCAGTTACTCAATCTCCTGCATTTAGGTTGGTGCACTTTTTAAAGCTGTCTCTAATGAACAAGCAGAATTAAGTTTGGGACAACCAGAAGGCACCAAGGAAAGAAAAATGAGGAGGTAAAGTTTCAAAGGTACACACGCTAAAAACACTTTTGTTCAGGAGCATTTAAGAAGCACATCATTGTGTTCTCTGTGTCATGAGCAGAGAAGACAGAGGTGTGCTTTCTAAGTGCCTCTAAGGAAGAAATATATTTTGAAACATGTTTGGCCAACAATATCTTTATTTTTCTGTACCCTTGAGATTTCACATCACTCTTTCTCCCAGTTAATTGTAGACTATCTGAACTCTGCATTGTTTACCCAACATTTGCTCAGTGATTTGTAGTAACCCAAACTATAATTTCAGTTTGAAAGCATGCTCTGTAAAAGAGAAAGAAGACTAGAAAAGTGGTAAAAATGTAGATCAGAGCTCCAGGCTAACTAATTAAGCAATTTCTAGAGGTTCCTTTGTGGGGAAGGTTTTGGTTCTATATTTTCTGACCCCAGGTCCTTATTTTCTGATTGTATGCCAATACATTTCTGTGATCAGGAAAAAGCAGTACCTGTGTAATAAAACCAGCATGATGTTCATTTGGCTGATCATTATTCTTATCCTCTGGACGATCATTATCTTTAATCCAAGGGGAGTCTTCTGCACAATTTTGATGGCTCTGGTCTGCATCACTTCCTCTAATGGCATACTCTAATTCCTTGGTAATGCATACAAAATCATCCTTCCTTTGGTTCTGCAGAGAATTTTTGATTTATTGTGGACAAACAAGGCAACTAACTGGCAGTACAATGATAAAGACAGACACTGGTTAGTCAGGAAACAAGATACAACAGGGACCCTCTGGACATCATTTTTAAAGCACATTCCTAAGATTTGTGCTCATGATGCTGTCTGGGTGCCTTCAATACTGTTTGTGCCTCAAAGGTTTTGGAGTGGTCACACACCTTCGCTTGCACTCAGTGCATATTCTGTAACTTCCTGCTGAAATACTCTAACTTTTTATACCAAAAATGTTCTGGTTATTTTTGTCCCACTTCTGTTGTGTTCTAACCCCTCCAGACAGCAATAATGTGGTAGCATGTGGTGGCATCACCAAACAAATCTACTATTAAAGCACCATTATTGTATCAAAAACATATTGCAGAATATGCCCACAATATAACCTCAGTCTGGAGGGGCCCACAGATTGTTAACTTCCTTGTAGAAAACATCTTACATGAGACTCCTTCTGTACATGACACATAGGTACCAATATAATGGGTAGTCACTAAACACCTGCAGCATAGGACCTTGCAATTGCCTGTACATTCCTGTGCACCAAACGTGTCCACACAGACTAACATTGCTCAAAACACTTTTTTTTAAACCAAAGAGTAGACCCCTCTATCTTTTAGTGATGCTACTGTCCATTCCAAAAAGCAGGGAGGAAGCTGCTAATCTTCTTGGAGAGAAAGATTGCTCTAAGACCATGAGGAGTCTCCAATATCCCTCACTCCTCTGAGATTAGTGGGGCTTAATATAAACACGAATAGTTTGGCATTACACTATCTGTTTCCACTCCAGGCCAACGTTTTCCTTACCCTCACAACAGGAACAAAAGCTCCACCTGACTGGACAAAAGAACTTCCTTCACAATATCTGTTTTCACATCCTTATCCAGATTTTGGAGGCAGCACAGAAGTCAGTCCTCAGCCATAAACTGAGGCTCTAAGAGCTTGTCTGTCTGTCAAGGAGAGGGTTGTGGGGGGATGAACGTGTGGCATACCTGAGACAACTTAAAAGGATTCTCTCTGACAAGGGATGGGCTTTGTGATGGGGACAGATCTGAGACACCAATAATATTCAGTCCTTTCTTCTTCTCTCTTAGACAAGCCTGCTGATGTCTCTTTATTCTTTCCATCTGCTCTTCCACTGTCATCCGGGGACGAGCACTTTCTGCCAAGCATAGCTGCTCTACTGCACTTCTTGGCCTCTCCTTGAAAGGAAAGAAATGTATGGTAAAAAAAAAAGCACTTCTAAAAAAGGAAGCAATGTTTGAGGGACACCTTTACTCTGCTGTTGCAATGGGATATACCATGCTATTCCCAATACACAGAAACTGGCATGATTTGAAGCAACAAGGTTAACTACATAGAATGTGAATCTAGAATTTTTAATCCATGTCAAAGATTTCCATCCACAGAATGCATTGCACTGTGATAAATTCCATAAAATACCACTGCCTCTATTCAAAGAGCATCATGTAAAAAACTCGCCAATAGCCTTATGGAACTAGAACTGATTACAATAATGCTGAACAAACTCTCATCTCTGATTCACAGAATGAGGTTGTACTGATGGAGTGAAAGCACTCTATTTTGTAAGGCAAGTTGGTTTTTGTCTACTGCCTATCAATGATGCTGCAGATAAATGTGACTGGGGAGAGGAGGCAGGGAAGAGATAGGTGCTGTGCTATTTAAAGACTAGCTCTTCATATTTCATCATGAATCAGCTGAACTTTTTCAGTAAGGCATTCATATCCCTGTGTATTTGGCCAAGGATCCAGGGGGTGAGAGGGTGGTGTTGATGTTCTCATATATACAATATGCAGAAGCCCACTGGTCATTATGGAAAACATACACTTGACGGATGGTGGCAATCCGACAAGTCAATCTTTTTCTCTACTATATGAAATTGTTCTCTGTCTTCCCATCACAGTCCTTCTGAATATTGTGCCAAGCAGGAGCATTGCCATGATGATCTTATACTACATGTTGGGCGGTGGTGGCGTCTGCTGGTGTAAGAGTAGCCACACAGTTGCACTGGTGCAATACCCTGAGTTGATGTGCAATGCAGATGGAGAGCTGGAGGCAGCAAGGGATACACTTCAAAAGTAGTCAATACCGTTCTTAGATCTATCTTCTTAGTTTTCCTTAAAGTCACATAGGAAGCTATTGTTGAAGATTCAGGTGTTGGTGACTTTGTTCTGGGAGGCACAACTCCAATGGGAAAATGAGAGCCTATAAAACAAGAGGGGTATTGTAAAGACCTTAACACAAACTCTAGATGCAGTTAATGTGAAACATGTTTTATCATGCAGTTATCATATTTCAGCACCTGCCTAACAATAAGTCTGCTCATAATAAGGATTTTAAAATACATTACATTGAAATCTAATGATTATAGATAAAAGCTAGGTCTGAAGAAGTAATGATTCTAGAATGATGGACCCCAAGTGCTGGTACTTCTCTTTTAAGATCCATGTACAAGTACACAATCTTTGATGCCAAGGAGCCTTAGACCCTGATCATTCCACTCCTGTGTTGCCCACAATTTCTGCACTCCTATTCTGCCAACAGTGCTTTATGAGGTGTAAGAAGGGAGACAGATGGTGGTGGATTCACTACAGCAGTTGCTGAAAGTGGGGCACTCACTGGATTAAGCAAGAGAAACCCCAGGACTATGCAACCAGAATAGGCTTGGGGGGGGGGGGTTTGAGATGGATTAACAATAAGAGCTTAACTTTTCTGCCATGCGTTTGGACAATAAGTTGCTGAGAGTTCAGTTATATTTACTGCTTACTTTGAGAATATCTGTGTTGTATGGGTTGGTTTGTTTTTTTTAAAAAACATTTGTTATTAATGTTTGGTTTTGAATTACCATTGTTACAAGCTGTTTTGGGAATTCCTATTAAAAAGACACACACACACCAGTGACTAACGAAACAGAATATTTATAATGTTATTAACAAAACGTTTTGACTTCCACCTTCAACGGCTGCTGACACAGATGATGTGTTCAGTCATCAAAGCTCTATAATTGCAATCTTAGAAACAGTATCTTTTTTTACTGGTGCTTCCTTTGAGCCCAGGGCTTCCTGTCTGCCTGATTATCTTGCCCTTTAAGAGTTTTTTTGGTGGCTATCACTTCAGCACAGCGAGTTTCTGAGCTGGGGGCCTTGTATTCTGATCCCTGACTTATGTGTTTCACCTGGACAAAGTGCGGTTCATGCCTCTGGTATGTTCTACTTCTAATAGGTCTCAAGAGGTGGTGTTGCTCTCTTTTTGTCCCAATCCTTCCTGCTCCCAAGAACATCACTGCCATTTGTAGTGGGGAAATTCGACCATCTCAGCAAGCACACAGTAGGAGAGCTTTGAATGTCTGGCGTGCTTTGAGATTTTATTTGCTACACGCAACTGAGTTTAGAAAGTTGGTAAGGCAATACTAAAATCTCAATTTTAGTGGAGATCTAACAACCAAGAAATCATCATTTTTTGGGGTATCTATTAGCAACTCATACATAAATTAATCTTACAGCAACCCTAAAAAAGAAACTTGTGTGAACAAGAAAAGCAGACACTGCCCTCATAAAAAACCCCCACTACATAAGAAAAACTTTTTATGTGCCACAAAACTGGGAAACACAAAAGAACAAATTCAGTTTGTACTATATACATGATTTGGGTTTTGCAACGTTATATTTAGAGGTATGGAAACCCAATCCTAAAACAGAAAAAAGAAAAGAGCACTTTGCACCTATATTTTGTGAAGGAGCAGGGTATGTGCAAAGGGGGGGGGGGACCTATCAATTTTCTTCAGTTTCTCTGTACTACTTTTAACTGGCTCAAGACTCCATTACAGAACAGTAAAACACAAACAAATCCTCACAGTGCAAATATCAACAGGCCATAATATTCTATGTATAAAACAATATTTATATTGTGTATTTCTTGTCACAGCATGTAGGCAGGATTTTGGAGTGTGGCCACTTTCTGCCAGCTTTCGTCTAAGGAACTTAAAATACAATCCTAATCCTTTTATACAGGTACAGCCACATAAATGACAATTAAAATCAATGCAGCATGCCCAGATCTCCCTCCTTGTTCTCAAAGCAGTGCAGGTGGTTGACAATTCAACACTGGATCCTTAAAAATGGGTTTCATCCTGCTTAAACTGTTTGCTTTGAACACTTTGGTCTGATGAAATGTATTACTCCAGCAGGAAATGGTACATTGCCAGTAGGATTCTTTATTTAAAACTAGCAGCATCATACCCAGAGCTGCTCAGGAATTCCAAGAAACCATTTTTACTTATTTTTGGTAAGGTTCAGATTGCTATCTTGATTCCAAATGGCATCCAATTGTATCCAAACAAATGAAAACTTGCTCCTTGATCACAGGGACCATCATGCAAGATTTTGTGAAGGTATCTTAAGAGGTGTCCAAATGCAGAGAAAAGAGACAAACAACTTTCCAAAATACATAGTAGATACTTTAATTAGATAAGAGGATTTTATTACTGGCTATCCTGCAAGATGTTTTCCCCTCCACTTTTGGAAAGACAGTTGTGGTAAAACTTTCTATGCATACTGATGGAAAGAAGTATTGCACCATAGTTTTAAAGAGCTGCATTGCTTTGTGCCTTGCATCTCCCAGGCCTGCTGCATGGTAGTTTTGACAGCTCCAATGAAATGTATGTGACTAAACTGCTGATCACTAGTTGTGCGATGAATGCGATTAGCAGAATAAACACACAGGTTAACATTCCCTACCTAAGCCCCTAAAGCTCTCAGACTGAGTTAATAGGATTTACTCTGAGACTTTAGCTCACCACTTCCTCTGCTGTAAGCAGATGCAAGGACAATTGTCTTATTAAAGCATCAATTTTGGTTTATTAGATTGCTGAAAGAAGCTGCACACATTTGCCTTATCTGACCATATCTCTCTAGTACAGGAGCAGACAGAAGTCTGACACTAGCAAGATGAACAAAATGGGTCCGGTATTTCCAAAGGGACTGTTAGAAAATGTGGCTGCTTCAGAATATAAACCATTCTACGTAAAGTGATGCTTCTTATTAGACCCCCTTCCTGTCTCAAGTTGAAATAACAGTCCAGTTCCTTGTTCTGAGAATGGTCTATCTAGGCCTACAGCACCCTCAGATAAATGCCCAATTGCTTATTTAAATAATCTCCAAGGAGGTGATATGACAGCATCCAAGGCTGCTTCTTCTATTACTGCACATTTATAGACAAAACTTTCTTCCAGTCCAGTCTACACTTCTTTTGCTTGAAGTTTACCACCTCACTGCTTCTTCTACAGACTTCAAAGTAGCCAGCTTATAGGCACTTCATCTGCTTAAATTGAATTTAGTGTAAGATGGAAAAGAGGGGAAACTGGAATCAAAGAACTGTAAGAGTACCCTGCCCAAACTGAAAGGCAGTGATAAAGCCAACTGGATATATTAATAAATTGGACTCAGGCCTGATGCAAACAAGAAGATATTGAAAAAGTAAGGTAGCCCAACATGTAAAATTGTTCAGGCTCTTCACCCCCCAAAAAATTATTTTTGCATTTTTCACCTCACCGTCAAACGCTAACCACCAAGCAATCCAATGGTGTGAAAAATCACTGAGGGGAACTGCTCCACACAAGCACATGTATGATTAGACTGCATATTGTACAAGGATTTGTGATGGCTATTTATATCCTTTCTGATAACTCTTTACAGACCATTCTATACATACATATATATATATGTGTGTGGGTGGGAGTGTAATATGCACATACATATCTTTGTCGCTGACCAATATGAATAATCTTTTTGTAATTAAAAACTAAGTTCCTGAATTTGCTCCCCATCCCCTTCTCCCTTCCAATCAGTTTCCCTTTCATGTCATGCCTTTTGAATGGAAACCACGGGGGCAGGTACTGTCTCATCACTGTTCACTTTGAACTGGTCTGGGAGCCTCCCTTGCCTTGTGAGCTAAAAATCCTTCAAATAAGTAATAAATAGGCAGCATAGCCTTGTGTAGCAATCTCAACATGCCATTCATGCTATTTACGTGAGTGAACTGAGCTTAAGGGAGTTTCATTCAAAACGGATTGAACAGAACAGATGCTGCAGTGGCTAGAATGCTGCCAAAAAGCATACATTTCTCCTCAGCCATAAAGCCCATGAGGTATTTCATCATATATAAATAAATAATATCCTTATTTGGATTTAATACCCAAAACTAAGGGCTTTGTAAAATCAAGGTGAACAAGCCTTCCACTTGCAGACTTAAGAATCACTAGACCAAAAGTGAAGCAATGTGGCTTAAAAAAAAACCAAACCCACACCAACCACTACAGGGTAAAGCTTATCATTTGTCTAGGAGACAGAGAAAACTTGAGAATTGCAATATTACGCTTTTCTCTTTTCTTTTTAAGGAGACAATTTTTTCCCTGTCTTTTGACAAATCTTGAAGTTCTGTAGTGCTGCCTTCAAGGATGTTCCAGCAAAATAATGCAGGAAATGGATGAACAAAAGATGGAAAGATTGTTCAAGGGCAATGACTGAAAATGAACAATTGTTTGGAGGAGTGGTATGTGCAGAACATGAGAGATGTGATTAGGCACAGCGTCAATATGGATTTCAAGGTTGATTCTCGGTATTATCTTTTATTTTTCTTCTTCCTGTGACTGGCTGAAAGCCTTCTCTGGTCGTATAATTAAACCTAATTTCACTATGCTAGCTTTTTCCTTATAATAAGAACAGGTTACTCTATTTGTAAAACTATAACCAATTGTGCTGTTTCTTCTGTGTGATGACAGGAGTTCCTTATTCCCCTATCAGGGGAAATAACCAACTGTTTAGCCTATATATTATTTTACCAACCTTTAGCTGCAGACATTTCCGACTCAGAAACTGGATCTGCCTTTTCTTCCCCATTTGATTCATCAACTTCTGCCACAGTTGTTAGCTCAGGCTCACTTTTATAAAGACGGTAATCTGGACCCTAGAGTCAACCACAGTAAAACATACGTTAGCATCTTCCCGTAAGACATGTCAGAACGTAACAGCAACATGGCCACCTGTAGAGTATGGCAATGATGATATTATATTCTGAAATGCCCTCTTCTTTTAAAGGCCCAAGACAACAAAAGATTGCTTACATTTTGTGTAGATTTATTTTTAACTGAACTGAATGGCAAATATATGCCAAGAGGCTGGATAGGCACAACTCCTGAGTACAGAACTTGTTTTTGTAGCTATGTGTAACAACACTCAGCTTTTACTGGAAAACCTATTGCTTTTTCTTTCCTTAGAGCATCACATGGAAAATTTGGAGAAAAGCGTTCGCTGCTTATCGCATCATTTCCCCCTGCAGAATGTAAGCATGTTGCGGCAGCTACCTATTGATGATTAAATAATCCTGGACAGTGCCAGGTACTGTCAATAATTTATTTAAAAAAACCTGTTGCACTTGTTTCAAAATACGATTTTTTAAAATAAAAAAAATAAACACCCACCTACCAAAATGGAACATAGCAAAAGCTCAAATCTGGTTTCAGAGCCACAAATATTGCTGGACAAAGAACAAAATGCAACCAGTCTGAGTCAATGGGTACACTGACATTCACATAATATTGATGAAAACAGAAGTGGCAAACATTAACAATGCAGCTGGGAGTAACACAGTTAAGCTGAAAAGAAGCAACGCCACAACATAAAAGTAGCTGGATGTCAAAATAAAATGGCAACTGTGCAGGGTGGTGGGATGACTGATGAAGAACGTGGCAGTTTTGGCCACTTACACAGTGAGCTCCATTTCTTTGGTATCCTTGAACTTGGTGAATCTTCCTCTCTTCTGGCAGATGTACAGGGCCCCTGCTATAACAGAGCAAGGAGCTGCTATCACTGGGCAGAGGGGGGATTATGGGAGGATGCTCTGCAAAGTCATAGGACCGAGGGAGTGGAGGACGAGGTGGGACTACTTCCTCTTCCTAAAGATTGCAGAACAGTCACCTGATTTAGATGTGCTCATCTATCACAACAATTATAACTTCTTTCACATATTTTACAGCAGTTATATTACAGGTTGGAATTAAAGGGACACTGCTGTAATGAGAGGGAGAGATTAAAAAAATAACTCTAGTACATCACCAGTGGACACAACATTTTAGCAATTTGTTCTTGGTCCACCTCTGTTTACTCTGGCCCCCTGGGGGGGGGCACAGAAGAAAGCATGCAATCTTCACCCACCCCTGAGCAAACAAAGGAACTTTCCTCAGGTCAATTTTTCTTGATGGTATCTCTCCCCCCCCCCCCCAATTCCCTATATTTCATGTGTTGATGCACTCTCACACATTTCAATTTAAAAAGTGTACATTCCCTCATAAAAAATAAAACGTATATTCTAGTTCCTTTAGACATTGCCTCCCACATGTCACTCACAGTGTCCCTTTAAAGCTACCCAATTCCTGAAGTTATTACAGGCTCAGAGACACTGAGCAATATCAACTCCCCAACATTTTGAGCAGGAATTGTGGGTGCTCAGCTCTTGCAGAACTGAGCTTATAGGTGCAAACACACATGTAAAGAATTTCTTGCTATATGAAATGTGTGTGGGGCAGGGTAAAGAATCAAGGTTCACAATTTGTTGGGGGAGGAATCAGGATAAAGGGAAAATAAGAAATGGGAAGAGATATATGAACTTATAAGAGTAAGAAGTCACAAAACATACAAAGAAATTGTCATTTGGGAGTTCAGCCTTTAGAATTAATCCAGTTTTGAAATCTGTTTATTTAAATATACTAAAGATACATAAAATAACTTTAATAAAAAGGACAAGTAGGAGATTTGAATCAGAAAGTGATTACAAAAGTCCCCCCCCCCCCAAAAAAATCCTTAGGACATACCTCATTTTTATATTTAGATGAGAAAGCCTTTGTTGCAATGATATCTATTTAAAAAGAAAGAAGAACATTTATTTTTATAATGAGTAATGAAATAAATCCTTGGTAGTGATCAACAGCTTAAATATTTCCTTTTCAATCACTGAAATGAAACTGTATTCAATCAAGAGGGTATATAACAGCTTCTAAGAGGCTGACATGCCAATTTACCTGCCTCTGCAGTGCTGTTTCTTTGCTGTTTATGTTTACTCAAACCTTCCATGACATCCTGAATTCGCCAAAGCTCCTTCTGAATTTGAGCACGTTGTATACCGGCTGACTCAGTCTGCCAGAGAGAAATGTTAAAATTGAGATTGTCTGCCTCCACTTTTTATAAAAAGCATTGACGGATTCATTGTATTTTATCATGCACACTTTTTTCGTTCTGGATACAATGCCCTTTTCTTAGATTGAAACAAAAGCCACTTGCAGGCCTCTCCCAAGGCAACAAGCTATCCAAGGCTGTCAACTGCTACCCACATGGGGCATTTGGGGATGTCAGCTTTCATCTACCCCGTGACCTGTTCCTGGAGCTTGGGGGCAGTGCAGGATGTGGAGAACAAAGGCAGTAGAATCCATTCACATTACACATTTTATATTATTTATTTTAACTGCAGTACTGAGGACTCTCTAAGATGTTCTAGAGGCAAAATGAGGGAACATTATGCACATGCTTGCACATTATGTTTCAGCTGTATTTTCCAAAATGTTTCTTTTTATTTTGTAACCAAATTCAGGCAGATGTGCTTGGGTGGAAATGAAGCGAAAACTAAGAGAGACTGAACCTCTGACCCAAATTTTGACTGCACCACATATTTCCTTGAGATTTTGTCCTTTCATCCCCACTCACTGCATTCCAACCTCTTATGGGGCAAAAATCTTATTGGATTGGATTGGATTCTCAACTGGCAGAATGACATGACAATGCTTTGGGAATTTCCCCCACCACATCAGTATACTAGTATCTTTCTTGGGACACAGGAACATACATCTCCAGTAGAAACTCATGTGCATAAGGCCTACGACCATAACAAAACTTACTGTTCTGAAGACTGAAGAAGCAGGTTGGCCTTATGCACATGAGTTTCTACTGGAGATGTATGTTCTTGTGTCCCAAGAAAGATACTAGTATACTGATGTGGTGGGGGAAATTCCCAAAGCATTGTAATGTCATTCTGCCAGTTGACAATCCAATCCAATCCAATAAGATTTTTGCCCCATAAGAGGTTGGAATGCAGTGAGTGGGGATGAAAGGACAAAATCTCAAGGAAATATGTGGTGCAGTCAAAATTTGGGTCAGAGGTTCAGTCTGAAGAAGACTGAAGAAGCAGGTAGGCATATCATATGTTCTACGCCATTATGCATTTCAGATCCTTTAACAAATGTGGGTGAACTCATTCATCTTTGCACATCACATCCAGAAGTACATTCTAATAGTATTGCATACATTTTGGTATTATTTCTGGCATGTATGGATATGATACAAAGTTTAGGCATTGGTCGCACCTGAACTTCTCCCAGCCGCTCCAGCTGCTCCTGCATGTGGTTCTTTGTGACCGTTACATCATACTCTAGTTTGTCATATTCCCGCCAAGCTCTCTCAAGCTCCTAAATACAGACACATTAAAAATGTACGCATGTTAGTTTTGCTTCATGGGTAAATCCAAAAAATATAAATTTGGGAGAATGCATGATGAAGAAAAATAAATGGTTTTACTACATTCAGATGGGTTGCCAGAAACTGTGGGTGGGTGGTGCCCTAAAAGTTGAACAGCTGATACACATCTCTGCAACTCTGGATCACTTTCCAAAATAAATGCATTCTGTTGTTCCATTGTAGCAAAAGGAGCCCCCTGCCCCCTATTTCCAAGGAGTGGTGAATTCAAGACAAATTAATGTTTGCTAGAGTGTAATAAAGAACAAACCTATATCTAGTCATTTTCTTTATTTAAAAAAATGCCTACACGAAGAAGGCCACCTGTTAACACACCACTGAGCTTTACTAGCTGAAGAAAAATTGCATTACTTACTGCGGTAGCTCGAGACACTTCTCGACAAGTGCTAAGGAGTCCATTCTGTAAATCATCCCTCTGCAAGATGACATTTTGTATGGCGGCTGGATTTTCCGCATTCATTTCTATCTCCTGACTGGCTGATAGCAGAGCTTGCTCAAGCGTATACTATGGTAATAAAAAGAATAATTTTAATGTTCCACATCATTGAACTAATTTTCTTTTTACTTCACTTATCAGTGTTCTGATAATAAAGCATGCAAAATAACATCCATTTTGGGTAATAAATATAATTGTCCTACTTTTTCCTTGTGCAGCTGCTGAAGCTTTTCTTCCAGGGCTTGGACCACTTTGTCTTGCTCGCATAATCGGCTAAGCTTAGTCTAGTGTGGAAGTGAAGATGGTAATAATTAGTGCCACTGGTTGTTTTGCGCTTTTTATTTTAAAAATCGCATACACATTGGGGGAGCCTGGAATATCTAAATGCAGATTACCATAGGCATGACCCTAAATTACACACCAAGCTAGGTTTGAACCACAGTGGAGTGTTCTGTTTTATTTACTATTTATTTATTATTACCCTGAGTCAGTAGGAGCCATTATGCACCTGGTGATCTACCTGTCCCATTCACTAAGTCAGGGAACGCTCCATACACAGCATGGGGAATCATAGAATCATAGAATCATAGAGTTGGAAGAGACCACAAGGGCCATCGAGTCCAACCCCCTGCCAAGCAGGAAACACCATCAGAGCACTCCTGACATATGGTTGTCAAGCCTCTGCTTAAAGACCTCCAAAGAAGGAGACTCCACCACACTCCTTGGCAGCAAATTCCACTGTCAAACAGCTCTTACTGTCAGGAAGTTCTTCCTAATGTTTAGGTGGAATCTTCTTTCTTGTAGTTTGGATCCATTGCTCCGTGTCCACTTCTCTGGAGCAGCAGAAAACAACCTTTCTCCCTCCTCTATGTGACATCCTTTTATATATTTGAACATGGCTATCATATCACCCCTTAACCTCCTCTTCTCCAGGCTAAACATGCCCAGCTCCCTTAGCCGTTCCTCATAAGGCATCGTTTCCAGGCCTTTAACCATTTTGGTTGCCCTCCTCTGGACACGTTCCAGTTTGTCAGTGTCCTTCTTGAATTGTGGTGCCCAGAACTGGACACAGTACTCCAGGTGAGGTCTGACCAGAGCAGAATACAGTGGCACTATTACTTCCCTTGATCTAGATGCTATACTCCTATTGATGCAGCCCAGAATTGCATTGGCTTTTTTACCTGCCGCGTCACACTGTTGGCTCATGTCAAGTTTGTGGTCAACCAAGACTCCTAGATCCTTTTCACATGTACTGCTCTCAAGCCAGGTGTCCCCCATCTTGTATTTGTGCCTCTCATTTTTTTTGCCCAAGTGCAATACTTTACATTTCTCCCTGTTAAAATTCATCTTGTTTGTTTTGGCCCAGTTCTCTAATCTGTCAAGGTCATTTTGAAGTGTGATCCTGTCCTCTGGGGTGTTAGCCACCCCTCCCAGTTTGGTGTCATCTGCAAATTTGATCAGGATGCCCTTGAGTCCATCATCCAAGTCGTTGATAAAGAATCTCTGATACATTATCTAATAAGGGGCAGCTCCTGCAGATAGGGAACTGAGTACCCACTACACATGTCCAACTTAGGACAAATAGTAAACCTGCTGTGGTGTTTGCAAAAACCTGGTACAATATCTGATTTATGAAGAGAGGGATGTCTTTTTGGTAAAGCCAAGTGACTAGGGCACACAGACTGTGTGTATTAAAGGTTCAGCTTACTGTACACATTATATGATACTGCTCTTGAATATCTGGGATAGGATGACCTATTCATTGGGGGAAAATGCTGCTGAATTTACAAGGGGCCCTGGGAATAACTGAAAGATAACTTATACACTGATTCCCTGTTTGCGGATCAACAAGCCGAAGTCCTACAGTGACTACTTTGTATGCATTTGCAACACAAGCTACTCTGTACAAACAAGAGAGAGTTCATTTTAAGGCTTTGGCCATACAGTCACATCACATTTTGTCTCAGAAAAGCTATTCCTCTTGTACCCTGTTTTTGAAAAAAGGTAAGGCTCAAAAGTTTCTGTTCTCTCAAAGGTGGCTGTGGGTAAAGCTACATTTTTTTTTTGCAGGCTTTCAACCACAGATTAGTCAAAGCGCATCTCAACTCTGTTTCAGAAAGTCAGGGAGATGTGACAGACTAATGTCACAACATACATAATGCAACATACATAAAGCCAACAGTACTTACATCAATATCTAGGTCTTCTGATCTGTATTTGTACAGAGTACCCCTACATTCATCTTGTGTCAGCTATAATAAGGAAGAACACTCCCATCAAACAAATTCACTAAAATCATGTAAAACAGTGTGCAGTCTAGTTAACATTTAATTAAGCATACATTACTTCATATTGAATGTTAAGCACGTAATATGCCTGAATGCATTTAATCAACACAAACACACACCATGTAAATTTCAGTTCATAATGGAATGCCAAATATGGATTGTCAGAAGGGGAAAGCACATCAGAGCTATTTATTCTTGCTATGAAGGTAACCTATGAAGGTAAAGCTAAGTCTGGAATTCCATTCATTAGTGATCTTCAAAAAAGTCTTTAGGAAAAAATGACAGAAAACAAAAAAGTTTAGATAATAGCCAAAGCAAGCAAGAACCAACAAACAAATTGGGGGGGGGGGGGAGAGATAAATCAGTTTCAATTATACCAAGGGTTTGGTATGCAGTTAAGAGGGCAGTGAATAAATTCTCAGTTGAGAATTCTGAACGTTTTCTTTTCTTTTACTTCTTAGTCTCCGAAAAACTCAAGAAGAGTTACATGAGATTTACAAAAAAAGGACATTATCTGTGAAGACAACAGAATGAAAACTGTAAATGCACTGTCTTTGACATGCAGGTTTTATTACTTCACTCTCAGCTTTACTGTTAAATAAGACTTTTAACACAACACAAGCAGCTATACACTACATACTCCTTTACACAAACAACTGGGCAGGGGCAACACACTATTTTGACAAATTTTAAAAGAAATGTGTCAAGGCAAGCAAGATTTACACCAAAGTTACACTGATGAGGGACTACATGGAGGAGAAACAATCAATTCAGATAGCAGAGGATGACAGTTGGGGTTCTACAATGGGCTGGAAAATCATTCAGATGCCTAAGTGCCAGTAAGGACTTTAGATACCTGAGTTTTCCAGTGTGGCTCTACTCTATATGGCTCCAATGTTATTGTTTGCACCTCCTTGCTCCCAATATTATAAGGGGCTAAATGGGACCGCAGCTAACACAATAATCACACTGCAGTCATGAAGACAGATTGTTGACATATTAAGTTCTCTTTCCAATTCTAGATTTCAGACTGCCTAGTATAAAGACACAGGTCAAAATATATAGACATACATTTCAGCATATGCATTTTAAAGTGTATTAATGAATGGGGCATTGAGGATATTCTGCACTGGGCCAATCTTCAGAGTGTGGTTAGGATGTTGGGAACAAGCTGCAGGCTCCTGTGTTCCTACTGCTTCCCTCCTGGCTTCCGTTGTATAACCATGAGGTAGTGGCAGGTCTGCATTAGCAGTAACTGTGGCTGATTTGTAAAGGGATCGCCTTGCCAACCAGAGCATATTTGAAGTACATTTTCGAACCCTAGCTTGCTGATTAGGTATGCTGATTAGTGCCAATGTGAACATAATGTTACAGCATTTTTAAAACTGACAAGGAAGGTGGGAGAGGGAAAAGGAAGAAAATGGCAAATCTACATTAAAGCATATTTGCTAACAGTTCACATGTTGACTATCTTCTCTACCTTCACATACATGCACAGGGTTTTTGTGTACAGAGTAAGAATGTAAGCTCTCTCTCTGTTTTTAAGGAAGGGCTACATCTGCAAGCGTGAGGCAAGGGTTTAGCCATACAAGCATTCCAACCACAGAATAGATCCCCAGAGGACTTTTTAAGTGTTTCATTTCAAGGCATATCCTCATGCAAATGTACTGTGTGACGATCTGAGATTATGCACGGTGTGATAAAGCCATATAAGTAACCTTGCTTTGAAATGAACATTTAATGGAATGAATACTGGAAGATGAAAAAAGCCACAGCACCTTCGAGTGTCATGAAAATTACAGATTTTAATTTGTTAGTACCTAACAGGGCTTTCTCGTTTTTAAACCCACTTGAAAATGGACTACAGATTCCATGTTGACTGGAGAAAGAATTGAAGAATGGAAATATCTTTTTTCATAATAATAATTAAAAACATGCTCAAACATGGCCAATGTATATCTGGCCAAGCTTACAACAGGAAAAAGATAAGATATATACATTTGTTTTTAAGAATTACAGCGTGGATGTGTACATTTCTGAAGATCCATCCAATTCTCACTTTGTAGGCAATTCTGAAAACTTTACTATTTGAACAGCTTTAAGTCTAAAACTGCCCCCCCCAGATCATTATCCAGATTTCTTGGAAGATAAGTTGCTTATTTAAAAAGATCTGTACTCTAAAAATCACAAAGGTGTATACACATCTTTTGCTCAGCCTTATCCTTCCAATTATATAAACTCAAATAGAGTTAATTCTACATAGGGATAATTCACAATATATTACCTTAGGGTTTGCATACTCCCTTCTCTTCTCATGAACTCCAATTCACTTTTCTTCTGGGTTCACAGAAACCAAGGTATGAAGAATTCAGGTTGACTAGCCACCATGGTTTGAGGCTACATGTGAACCATAGCTAGGATTACTGAAGCCATTCTTTAAATTCAGCTGCCTGTCTAGAGTCACAGGAGGTTGTCATTGGCTTCAGAACTATAGCCTGAAAAATCACTGAGTTGATGGAAGACCACAAAATGCAGCACCAGCTTTCAGTAATTTGCCAACTCTTTTCTGGGAACCCTGTTGTTCCTGTGAAGGTTACAAAGCTTCTTAGAAGCTTGATAATGAAAGACTTGTTTTTCTGAATGACAGCTTGCTGATCATACACAGATCTTGTTAATGGGCATATGGCAGAATATAGTCTAATGTGCTCTAGGGCAGACATTGCATAGTTTACATAGATCATAGATCAGAGGACATAAGATAATCCTGGATCAGGCCAGTGGGCCCACATAGACCAGTATCCTGTTCTCACAGTGCTCAACC